>NW_020290427.1:0-585321 GCF_003184545.1 Aspergillus heteromorphus CBS 117.55 | reverse complement strand
CTCCCCATCGACCGATTCAACTACACCTTCTGCACGCGCCAACCTGCAAAACCGCCCAGAAAGGCTACGCCCGCCTCCTCTACAACGACTACCTCGCCCACCCGACCCACCCGCTCTTCGCCAACGTCCCCCCGCACTTCCTCTCCATGGACTACGAGTCCTCGCTGACCGACAAGCACCTCATGCGCGTCTTCTCCTCCCTCTCGGAATCCCGCTTCAAGGCACGCGTGCTCCCCTCGCTGGACGTCGCCACCCAGTGCGGGAACATGTATACCGCCAGTCTGTACGCGTGTCTGGTCAGCCTGGTGTCGAATGTCGGGTGGGATGGCGTGCCGAAGAGGGTGGGCTTGTTCTCGTATGGCAGCGGGTTGATCAGTTCGATGTTTAGTCTGAGGATTGTGGGCGATTTGGCCGATTTGAGGGAGAAGATTGGTTTGGAGGGGAGGTTGGGGGGAGGAGGGTTGTCGGGGGGGAGGTTTATGAAAAGGTTCGTTGTTTGGTTTTTTTTTTTTTTTTTTTTTTGCTTGTTGTGATGTGTTGTGTTGGGGAGGGGAGGGGGTTCTGTTTCTTGGGTTGTTGTTGTTGGTGGTGTTGCTGCTGTTGTGATGGGAATGCTGACTGCTGGCTGCTGTCTTGGATACAGATGTGCCAGCTGCGCGAGCTCGCGTATAACACGCCGGACTATGTCCCGTTTACCTCGACGGAGGATCTGGAGAAGGGGACGTATTACCTCAGTCGGGTGAATGAGAAGTTTGAGCGCGAGTATGCGGTGAAGACGTGATATGACTATCACTATGTTGGCTGAAGAGTAATAGATTCTGGAATCGTGTTGACTTGAGAATAATAATTTTGACTATGTTGACTTCAGAATGATAGATTTTAATTATGTTGACTAAGGGGGTAACTTTGACACGCATACTTGATAGTAAATCTACTTCCAGTATCAGTCAGGCTCAGATACAACGAACAGACCATATAAACACGCAGGCCTGAAGGGTATAGACACAAGAAACAAAATATCGACAGAGAACCATCATCCGAGGTGGCTCGACGGTATCACCAGGCGTGGATATCATAAGGAACCCGGGACCGTAGACAGAAAGTCGGGCATCCAGGAGGCGATTAAAAGATGTAGAAAAGTAAACACAAGAAGGAAAAAGACGCAGACAATGAATGGTTCAGACACCGCTGCTGGGTCGCGTGCCGGGAAGGGATGGCCCCCCCTCGCTGCGGATGATCCCGACCTTGGGATCGGGGATCTGGATGTCGATCGACATGTACGCCGTCCGTCGGAGGCTCCATATGCGTACCCCGTCCTTGGCCCCGACCTCGCGGTTCCATCTCTCTAGCCAGGCTTCCACCCGCGCCAGGTGCCCTTTGATCCCCGGCGCGCCGATGTCCTCCCAGATCCACCCTGTCAACAGGCTCAGCGCGCTGTCGAGGATGTTGCGGAAGCTGAACGGGTCGAACGCCTTGGCGAGCTCGTCGTTCACCATCGCGATCACCTTCCGGAACTCTTGTTCCGGGAGCAGCGGGTCCAGGATCTCGGGGTACAGGTTGGAAAACGTCGGAGCAAGGTCGCCCTTGATCATCCAGTCGCGTCGGATGCGAATTACGCGGGTCGTCAAGTACTCCTCCGATCCGATCGAGACGTGTGGGTTGATGTGCGGATAGCACGGGTGCGCGGGCCCCCATGCCAACTCCTCCGCCACGTCGGCTTCCCCGCCGTTGGGATGGCCCGGATTGGACGGGACGGACGCGATGTGCGACTGGGACCGCAGGGAGGACTGCGACTGGATGTGCCGCGGGCGGTCCCCGTGAAGGGGCCCTGGGCCGTCGGGCATGAACTCCAGGCCCAAATGCGCCTGCTCCGGGGGGCGGGGGTCCTTTGCCTCCTGAGCGCCATGCGATGCCGAGTCGGGCATCTCTTCCGACAGCGGGTGTTTGTCAAATGTCCCGCTGCGCCTCTGGCCTCGCGGCAGTGCGATGCTGGAGCGTCCGCTCTCCGTTTCCCCCTGGCTGCGCTCCACCACCAGACTGTTCGGCGACGGCGTCGGGCGGCTGCGACGGCGTTCGGGGATGGTCAGGAGAGGGTATGCGTCGCGGTGGCCGTCGAGCGGGAGGCTGTCGTCGGACGACTGGAACTGGGGGACGGTCACCGGGGTGATGCGAGGGACGTAGTTGACGGGGTTGGCGAGTCGAACCGAGGGCGGTCGCAAGATCGAGGACTGGATCCAGCCACTCTTCCGCGGATAGGAGAAGCGAGACTGGAAGGATTCTGCGGGGGCCCGGTCGGACGACGAGGGTGCGGCGCGGTGATGGGACTCGAAGGAACGGCGGCGGACGCGGTGGCCTCCGGGGGAATGAGGAGCGGCCCCCTCTTCTTCGTCTTCAGCCGCGGGCGATGATAGCGGAAGGACCGATGGCGGGGAGAAAGGCGTCGTGGTGTTGGGGAACGACGACGACCAGGCGCGCAGAGAGGCCGGCGGAGGGGGCGGGGGAGCCGTGATGGACTCGCGGGCAGCAGGGGGGGAGAGAGATGGAGGCGTGGTGGAGGAGGAGGAGGAGGTGGTGGTGGTGGTAGGAGGAAATTGAAATGATGTCGATGGCCCAAGAATAAGAATAAGAATCGAGTGCCGGCGGCGGCTGTGATTGGCGGGCGAGGATCGAAAAGGGGCGCGGCAAGGGACAGGCGATGATCTGAGCTCGACATTCAACGCTGTGGTCGACAGATATCTAGTAGCTATGCAGGCAATGGGTTTATGCTAGATCTATCTGGATCTAGATGCCGGAAAGAATGAAAAGAGCGTTGAAGTGCGGAGGAAATGGTGGTGATCCACTGTGTCTGTCGCAGCTTGCGAACTGACACAACTGACGGCGGGGACGGGCCAATAGGGGGAGCGATCTGACGGATGGAGATCGTACACAGCAGGTGCAGGATATGCACACACCGTACGGAGTAGATATAGTACAAAGCAAAACAGAAAAAAGACAATCCAAGGAACGAATCTAGTTGGATGGACGAGTGGACGGCCGTGGCTCTTATGATTGCAGCCGAATGGCCGTCCAGCCATGTCCAGCCCATATCCACCGGAAAACCAATAGCCCAGCCGATGCCCAAGCAAGGCTCCTCCGACAAAGAAGTTAAAAATATCCCAAATTATGTGCACCGCGAGCCTCAGATGCTCGGCAAATCAGGGCGGGCAGGCCGCAAATGCTGAGGTATGATTGGCGTCCCTGGCAGCGGTCCAATTTCGAGACGCTCGGCGAGGAACAGACTATGAAGGGATCATCAGCCATCGACCATGGCAGCAGTCTGAACTAGAGTGTTATGACATGGGAGCACGACTAAGAAGCAAAACAGTCCGCCGCTCTGGGTTTAGCCCGCAGAGCTGGCGCCTGGCGTGTCAGGTGACGTCATCGGTGCCCGGGGTCTCAGGCATAGATCTCACGTGAGTCGGCTCCCCTCCGCCAATCAGCAGCAGACCGTCCTCTTTCACCACTCTTGACTACTCCATTGAAACATTAGTTAAAACTTCTACAAATCTATACTTTGACTCCTTCCCCCCTTCCCCTCCCGATCACCGGCTGAGACGCCCATCCTCCCTCCCCCCATCCACCATCTCCAGCATCTCGCTGGATCCATCAAGATCGGGCTCCTCCACCGCCTCCCCCTAGGTCTGACTGGGCCGTCGCCCGTCATCTGCAACACTATTGCCTTTAGTATTGCAAGCACCCGCCGAACCCCCCCTTGTGCCCCCCTTCGGTGCCCATCCTCCTCCCAGTGCAGGGGAATGAGAATAGCCACTCTGCAGTTCGCCCCCCGGCTGGGCGACCTCCAAGGAAACATCCGGAGGGCCAATGCATTGCTCCAGGACGGCAAGGTCGTGCAAGGAGCGGGCGTCCGGGTGGCACTAGATCTCCTGAAGCCGGATGTTTTGATCTTGCCCGAGTTGGCCTTGACGGGTGAGTGTTACTCTGTCCTCCATGCTGCGTCACACGATGCATGAGCTTCGGGATGTTTGTGCGTGGTGGCGGGCGCGACTCGTCTTAGCCAGAGGTCTTCGCTGGACCGAGCATCTAGCAGGATAGTCATTAACACGACCAGGATACAATTTCCCCTCGCTGCAGGCTATCAAGCCGTTCCTCGAACCGGTCGGCAAAGGCCCTTCCGCGGACTGGGCTCGACAAACGGCCGCGCGCCTGCAGTGCAAAGTCTGCGTCGGGTACCCGGAGATTGAGACAGACGACAAAGTTCCAGCGGACGGCCTGAGTAACGGCCGGGAAACATGCTATAACTCTCTTCTCGTGGTCGATGCTAATGGTGACATCATCCTGAACTACCGCAAGTCGTTTCTCTACTACACCGATGAGACGTGGGCCGCAGAGGGCAGCACGGAGCGCGGCTTCCACCGACTCACCTTCCACAGCTCGGACCAAAATGCACTGGAGTCACAGGTCGCCACGTCCTTTGGCATCTGTATGGACATCAACCCGTACAAGTTCGAGGCCCCATTCACCGCGTGGGAGTTCGCCAATCGCGTGCTGGACTCCCAGTCCCAGCTGGTCATCCTCTCCATGGCCTGGTTAACGCTGAGGGACCGCGAGGAGCTGGCCGCGCTCGCGGGCGAGCCTGATATGGACACCTTCAACTACTGGATTCAACGGTTCTTGCCACTGATCCGGAAGACCATGCGCCACGACGCCAACTTCGACGGCGACGACGCCAGTCGCGGCAAGAAGATCGTTGTGGTGTTCGCCAACCGAGCTGGTGAGGAACCAGGCACCGAAGGAGCGAATCCGGCTCGATACGCGGGGACGAGCACCATCCTGGCGATCACGCAGAAACCCGCTGCCGAAGCTGTCCCTGGAAGTGACAGTGAGGACTCCGATGACACGAAGGGGGCATTCGATGTAAAGATACTTTGTTGGGACATGATGGGCGCGACAACGGAAGGTATTTGTTTCGCCGACACTGCAGACACTCCCAGCATGGTCTTTGGATTGGTCAAAGCTGCACAATAAATCCGACTGGACATGAGAATTAAGCCACCTCGGAGATGGTGGGTTGCGGAGACCGTCTGCCTACGTGATTCGCGTCGTGACGCGGCGCGGCGTTTTGTAAATTTAATAGATCGTATACTTGATTCTTTTGGAAAGCCAGAGAAGAAGGGAGCAGCGACAGCGACCTCGACCTCAACCCGGTCTGTCTCGCGCGATGGATGGCAACCCGCGCTCCAATTCTCCTTATCTGCCTGTCCAGCCCTTGCGTTTCTTCTCTCTCTACTACCGTCTACAGCTACGACATGCCGACAGCCTTTGGACCTCTTCGACGCGGTGTCGTGGCCGACTGCGTCCGTCCGGCTCGCCACAATCAGCCATGAACTATCATGTGAGACATTCCCTGGCCCCCAATCATTCTCGCGCGTATCCATGTGACGGGGGGCGATATCGTCATCGACCGCCCGACTCTCGCGAGCCAAGAGCGCGCGCTGTGGGGATCTAGACCCCCCTCCTGCCCGGAAAATACCCGCCAGACGCACCTCCATTGCGGAAGGTAATCCGGGTGGGTGATGAGGGTTCCCGCCGTCCAAAGTACCACTAGATACCGGCTGGTGGAGGATCCACACCAGCATCTTATCTCATGACCGAGGGATGATCAGCAGCCGCCCCATCAGATGGACCCTCTTTTTCCGCACTGTAAACCGCGGGCCTTGGGAAGGGAAGTCGGAACGGACTCACTCGCCTTGGGGACCCATCTGTGCATGCAACCTTCGCAACCTTGATAGATACGGGACCATAGGCAAGGCGACGGGCGACGGCGACAGTGGTATCTTCAGGGCTGGGGCCCATCGCTACTGGTGCGAAGCAACTAGAGCCCGCGCGGGCTTCTGATAGGCCGTGTCGCGCATACATGTGACGGGCTGGAGTCAGCGGACAGACCTGGAGGGATTAAGAATTGACCCGGGTGGGAGAGAGGGACTCCCGAGCGACCAGCAACCAGCAGTCGGACGGGGTGTATATAGATCGATGCTGGTCGGGACGCGCCAATGAGGGGACGAAGTGGACCTCCCTCCTGGGGGTGTGCTGCGTGCGCGGGCTGAGGGGAGGATAAGGGCATCCATCCATGACCCAGACAGACGGACGGGTAGGCAGATAGACGATGAGGCTTGAGGGAAAAGACAGACAGGCAGTGTTCAGACTTCAGCCAGGCCAGGGATCGGCAGCTAGGCGGGAGTAAATCAGAAACAGACTATGATAGTGACTTGAACTTACGGGGATGACCACGACTGGTCTGCAACCACCATTCACCACTCATCTACTCCGTATCTCCTACGAAATAGTACGTAGAAGGAACGGCCCGACCGGGGATGAGCCGGCAACCCTCCATGGCGCAGCACCATTCTGCAGGATTGGGAAGACAGACACTGGCACTGCACTGGACCATTCCGCAGCGATGGTGCAGTCGAAACCTTGGAGACAACGACGGCCGCCACTCCTTTGCTGGACACCAATCAGCCTGGATGGCTGGGGGAGGCAGCCAGGCCCCCTTTTACCCGTTTCGGGCGGGGAGGGTTGCCGGCCGACACGTGATCTCGGGGGAACCCCTCCTCCGGCTAGCCGGGTGGCCAATCAGGGCGGGGGATGGCGGTGGTGGTGAATGAGGAGAAAGAGGAGGGATAAGGGAGGGTGAGGAGGGGGGGCACGGGATTGCAGCACATGACATGTGGGAGACGAGAGGAGAAAAACCTGATAATGATAAGAAGGGGGTGGTGGTGGTGGTGTGATGAGATGGAGGTGTGTAGTGGAGGGTAGGGAGTACTCCGTAGCGAGTACTGAGTGGTACTGCGCTGATCAGGTGACAGAGTGCACAGTTGGTCTGCGTGGTCCGCCCCAAGCCGCAGCTCTCTCCCTCTCCGTCGCCCGCCACGTGAGCATCCCTCAGTCCCTCTCTACTTCGACTCTCCTCTACTCCTCCAAGTATCCCTTTTTTCCATTGTGAAATCCTCCACAGCTTTTTGCTCGTTTTCAAATCCGATCCGTCCGCTGTCCAGTGCGACGACGGTGCCATCCACCCCGAATCCTTCGCGAACAAAGTCGTTTGCCTGCTTTTGTGAACGAACCGGAGCCTACCTTCGCTCTTGTTGTTGCCCGTGGCAGGTGACTTGCTGTCAGGTGATAGACACCCAGCCCATCTCAAGGTAATCATCTTCCTCCCTCCCCTTCGCCTTCGCCTTCGCCCTCGCCCCTGCCCCTGCCTCCATCGCCTTCCCTCCATCCGCGCATCGCGGCTCCAAGAGCCCCATGCCTCCCCCCCTCCTCTCCGTCTTCGCCGTGGCCCGTTCGGCCCATGGCTGACCACGATGTTGAGGTTGTTTTTTCACGGTCGCTCGGTCGCAGCGCTGTCGTCATGACGCGCCCGCCGCCTGCTGCCCTGCTGCCCCCTCCCCCCTGCCTGTCGTCTCTCTCCCCGCGACCGGAACTGCTTCATTGCAGCTGTGTTTCCCGTGTAGATGTATTCCTGGTCGCTGGGTTGCTGGGTCGCTGTCTGTCTGCTGCTGCACTGCCAGGGGTTGTTGATGCGAGATGCGGAGATGGGCGCGTCAGCCAACGCGTCTCGGCTCACCATCACATCAGCCCAGAACTCCCCGACGGCGCACAGCAACAGTAGCATTCACTCCCTGACCAGACTATCTCCCTGCAATTCAATCAATCTACTGTTTTGCATTCTGCTCTCCTGTCTGGG
Organism: Aspergillus heteromorphus CBS 117.55; assembly: GCF_003184545.1. Lineage (NCBI taxonomy): Eukaryota > Fungi > Ascomycota > Eurotiomycetes > Eurotiales > Aspergillaceae > Aspergillus > Aspergillus heteromorphus. Next base: position 577,574 of record NW_020290427.1, on the reverse strand, counting down.
TCTCACTCGCGTGCCTGCATCCTGATTCGTAATCTTTGAATGCCGGTGGCATGATCTAACCGAACTTCTAGACGCGAACTCCTGATCGTTTCGATTAGGACCATCGCTGGAGGCACACCGAAGGCTGCTTGTCCAGATTCTACCTATAGGTCAGTGCTTCCGCATTGGTCGATGAACCGCCCCTAACCGTCCAGCGCAGGTACTCTCAGATCTCATGATGTCTGATCCGTCATTGGGCGCATCCGATGGCAATGTCGCGGCCAAGAGAAAGCGCGACAGCACCGACAGCACCGGCCCGGACGCTCAGCGCCTGAACCGCTCCTCCAACGGGAGCAATGGCAGTCTCCCAGGCCCCGAGTCCCAGAACTTCGGCCACAGCTCTCTGGGCGCCTACGACACCCACGGCCTCCCCGGCTCCACGGAGCTCAACATCGACCAGCAGATCCTACAACACGTCGGCCCGCAGAACGGTATCTCCGACGACAACGCGCTCACAGCCAAGGCCGCCCTGGCTGCCCACACCCCCCAGAACAAGTACCCGCCGCCTCCCGAGAACGCGTTCGACAGCAACTTGGGGCACAACTTAAATTTCGGCGATGATATGGGCGGGCCGATTACCTCTGCACATGGACATAATTCGACTGCGGCTGCGGTCTACGCCGCGCGTGAAGCACAGAGCATGAACCAGAAGCCTTCCGTGGGTTCGCCCGAGTGGCACCAGATCCGCAAAAACAATCACAAGGAGGGTGAGTTCGTCCTCTGTACAGGATTGTATAGGGTTGTACCAGATCATACTGACCCGGGCCCAGTGGAACGCCGCCGCCGTGAGGCCATCAACGAGGGCATCAACCAGATCGCCCGTCTGGTCCCGAACTGCGACAAGAACAAGGGGGCCATCCTGCAGCGCGCGATCGAGTACATCTGCCAGCTACACGAGGACAAGAAGACTATGAGCGAGCGGTGGGAGCAAAACAACATGACGACGAGCCACGCGATCAGCGAAATCAGTGCGCAGAACTCCAAGCTTAAGGTCGAGGTCAACCGCCGGGGCGATGTGGCACTGAAATGGCTGCAACGCTGCCGCGATGCGGGCCTCGAGTTCGACGACTTCGAGGATGCCAAGGACCTGGAAAATCTGGACATTGACCAGGGCCAGGTTTGATTTGACTGACATCGTCATATGTGCTACGACTTGTTTCTGGAGGCCGAGCTGCGCTGCTTTCTCTCTCTCTCTCTCTCTCTCCTTTCCTGAACCCTGAACAGACAGACATCGCCCGATCTCCCAGTTCCCCCCTTTTTCTCCCCACTTTCCTCTTTTTTTTCTTTGTTTATCCATTCATGTCAACTCATTTCGCAGGGTACAGTTCTCTGTTTTTTTTTTTTTTCTGTCGGAGACGTCATTCTGATTGATTGACTGCCTGATTGACTGATTGATCGATTGATTGATTGATTGATTCTTATCTCTTAATTGTTTAGCCTAGGGTGGGGTTTGTTTCCTGTTCCGTCTCTGTTGTATGTGTGCTCTTTTCGTCCCCGTTATTTTTGCTTTGTTTTGTCACCTTTCTTTTAACTTTATGTATGTTATTTATCAATCCGGATGGGTCGGCGAAACTATGGCTGGGAGTGGTTTGTTCAGGGGCCCTGCCTGGACGGGACTCCTGTGGATGCCACGGCCGTGGCGTGTTATGGAATGAATGCAAGCTTAAGTCTGGTTTGTATTGTTAGTATCATATTTGGGGTGGAGTGTAGTGTAGTGTAGTGTGGTTTAGTGTGGTGTAGTGTAGTGTAAGTGTAAGTGCAGGTGTAAGTGTAAGTTGTAGGTGTAAATAAAGTTGAAGTAGATTGGAAACTGGGTTGTAACTTTTCGTTGTGGGATGAAATGGGATAGAATGGGATGGGAATAGTACTAAGTCTGAGTGTGTGTTGAGTGTTGGCTGTTGGGTGTTGGATATTTGATATCGTGTCTAAGTATTGTTAGATGTTATCTTGTTCTCTGTCATTGTCATCTCCCAGGGGAGGGAGGGAAGGGGGGGGGTTATGAATCTCTTATGAACGCAACCCAACCCAACCCAACGCGAGTCCGAAGTACCGAAGTAGTAGTATGTGTTGTATATAATCTGTGAAATTGACTTGTTAATGAGTCTCTCTCTCTTCCTCTCTACCCCCAATACCCGCCGTGTGTGTGTTTTTTTTTTCAGCTTATAGTCCAGCTTATAGTAATGGGAGTACTGAATGTAATAACAGGAGTACTGAATTTAACGATCTCCCGGAGTGGATATTTGATAGGTAGATCATGATACTATAGGGAGATTGCTAGATCGATAGGTCAATACATTACTACTATAGTACACTACACTACACTACACTATCTATCTATCTTTGAAGAATGAATGTCAATCTCAATCTCAATCTCAGAAATAATCCTAGAGGGATAGAATCCCAATCTTAGTATCAGGAATATAAAATAGAAATAAGAAATATATACAACAAAAACAAAGGCATAACATCACATCACATGTATCTACTTAGTAGTATATCTGTTCGACCGACCCCACGGACGGTTAGTAGTTCTCTGTAAGTAATCAAACCAAACCAAACCAAACCCAGCGCTAATACCAAAGGGTGATTGGGACTATCATTCCATGAACAATGATAGTCCCAAGCAGAAGAAATTAAAGTAATGTCCACGAGAAGAGAAAGAATATACACCACACCACATCCACACTCATCCAACCACACATGTTTTTATTACACCCACTCACTCACTCACTCAAACCTCAAACAGACACAACCACAACCACAACCCCACCCCTTCCTCTCTCTCACACACACAAACGTGTTTAAAAGTTAGAAGAAGCAGTAACGCTGGTCCCACTCGCCACACTAACATCATTAACGGTAATCGTCTTCCCGCTCTCGCCCGTAACCCGCACGTCAACGGTATCCGTGCCGAACCCACTCTGGTTCTCAAAGTAGTTGTAGTAGGAGCGGGTGGTGGACTGCCAGGTGGAGCCGCCATCGGTACTGACCTCCAGGGAGGTGACGGGCTCATTGGCGTTGACGACCTGCATGGCGAACCAGTAGGCGGAGGTGCCGCTCTTGTTGTTCAGCTCGATGGGCGTCGTGATTCCGCAGGTGACGTATTCCCAGTCGATGGAGATCACGCCTTCCGAGATGGCGGCAAGCTCGCCGAAGGCGTCTTCGAAGAGGTCCAGGTGGTTGGAGGAGCAGGAGGGGCATTCGTCGACGATCTGTTGTTTGTTTTTGTTAGTATTATACTATGATTATTGGTGTGGTTTGAGGGTGGGGGAAGGGGAAGGGGAAAGGGGATAACGCACCATCGCCTTAATCTTCGTTCCCGTAGGACCAGTGACCTCGACACAAGCACCACATTCAGCGGCGTTGGACCAGCGATCAATGGAGAGCGCGGTGCCGAAGAGTCCCGAGGGAAGGGTGTAGTCGGCGAAAGAGCACGTTCCGCCGGACACGTTGCCGCCGTAGAAGGTCGCCTCGCCCGAGATCTCGGAGCCGAGCACGTCGGTGGAGCTGCTGGTGCTGGTGGTGCTGGACGCGGAGGTCGTGGCGGCCGCGGCGGCGGTAGTGCTGGTGCTGCTGGTGGAGGCGGCCTCGGTGGCGGACTGGATGGCGGCCTCAACGGTCGTGGCCGCTTCGGTGGTGGCGGCAGCAGAAGAGGTCGTGGGAGCAGCCTCGACGGTGGTTTGGGCTGCTTCGGTGGTGGCAGCGGCCTCGCTGGGCGGGTTGGCAATCTCGACGACGGTGGTAACGGCGGCCTCAGCGGTGGAAACGGCAGCCTCAGCAGTGGTCACAGCAGCAGCCTCGGTAGTCACAGGGGCAGCCTCAGTAGTCACGGGAGCAGCCTCGGTAGTCACAGCAGGAGCCACCTCAGTGGTAGCCTGAGCAACAACAGTGGTAGTAGCAGCCTGGACATCATCGGCGGTGGTGATCTCAACCACGGGTGTGGAGACCGAAGAGGAAGTAGAAGCAGGCTCAGCAGCACTGCTGTTACCGTCGACGGCAGCGACAGCTGCAACGGACGAGGTGGTAGCCACGGGGGCAACGCTCTCGACAGAAGTAGTAGCAGCGGCGGCCGGGGTAGCAGTGACGACGGTGGTCACGGTGGTGGTAGAAGACATGTGCAGAGTGGTGATCTGCTCAACGGAAGAGGAAGAGGACGTGGACACAACCACGGGGGTGAAAGTGGAGGTGGAGGTAGTCTCGACAGCGGAGGAAGAGGTCTCAACTACTGCAACAGGGGTAGAGGTGGACTCGACTGCGGGAGTGGTGGGCTCAGCCACGGGGGTGGAGGTTGGCTGGAGGGTGATGGTCTTGTAGTAGACGCTGGCGGTGTATCCGGGAGGACATTGGCCCTCGCCCATGGGCACGAGGCCGGGGGAGCCCGAGGGCAGAGAGGGGAGGGTGGTGAACTGAACCACTGGGGAAGTGGAGGTGGGCACGACCGCGGGGGCGGAGGTGTCGACGGTGATTGCTGAGGCAGTGGTCTCGACAGCGGAGGACGGGCCGGTAGCGACAGCAGCGACGCCGGAGGTCTCGGCTGCAGGGGAGGCAGTGGTCTCGATGGCGACAGTCGAGCTGGTCACGACCGTCGTGGCGACGGAGGTCTCGACGGCGGGAGAAGCAGAGGACTCGACAGCAGGGGAGGAGCCAGTGGCGACGGCCGCAACGCCGGAGGTCTCAACGGCGGCAGAGGTCGTCTCGACAGCGAGAGTGGAGGTGGTCGCGATGGCAGCAACGCCCGAAGGCTCGGCAACCGGAGTCGAGGTAGCCTGAACACCCGGGGCCGAGCTGGGGTGCAGGGTGATGGTCTTGTAGACGACGCTGGCGGTGTATCCCGAGGGACATTGAGTCTCTTCGCGCTGGACGAGAGGGTTGGCCGACACAGCAGCGGCGCTGAGGGCAGCGAAGCCGAACGAGGCGAGGCGCTGGTACTTCATGTTGAGGCGAGTTACAGGAAAGTTGTCTCAGACAAAGGGCACAAGGCAGGAATCAAGAAAGAAAGATCGAACGAAAGAAGGACTTTCTCTTCGCGCTGGAACTGCAGTAAAGACAGGATGTGCCGATCAGATCAGATCAGATCAACACGGGCAGGGGAGGATTGAAAGAATGGACGCCTGGATGTCAAATCCCAGGACTACAGATCTGCTGTTCCAGACAGAAAGGTGCAGGAGACGGAGAGACAGACAGAAAGAAGAGAGAGAGAGAGAGAGAGAGAGAGAGAGAGAGAAAAGGGCCCGACGCCGACAATAAGAGGGAAAAGCAGGGCTGCTGAGCCTGCGACAGGCGTTGGCCCCGTGAGCCGGACGGTGTGATCCATCGCCAATCAGCTCAAATTGCCCCAGCGCCCATCAATATCAGGAAATGAACAATCACAGGGATGCCGCAGACCTAGCGGCATAACTTTAATGACACATAAGCCCGGCGCGAAGGCAGCAGCCATTTGGTTTGCGCGTTGGCGAAATGAGATCGCAATCTGAAACGCCGGTCGTGGATCAGCCAGGAACCAGCGATGAGCCCGTTCAGGAACGGAACCGGCGCGCAACCGAAGAGGAAGAGAGACAGAACGCAGCGCAAGATCTTAACCGCCTCTGTGTGCAAGCGTGACCTCTGGGTCCTGTGGTTCTCCGCAGCCCGTTGCTGTTGGCCGAATCCCTGGGTTCCGATATTGGAGTAATTAAACTACATGGGCTGGACCCACTCCACGGAGATGCCCAACCGTTCAACGGCCCCAAAAGAACGGAGGCTATATAAGTCGGGGGCTTGGGCTGCCCCTGCATCGCTCGTTCTCCCACTGCCCAGAGAACCAGTGGGTAAAAAGGAGGTGACTCTGGCGACTTGGCGAGATGAGATGAGATGAAATGAGATCAGGGAGCGAACGCCGACAGGAACCATCGTATGTTTACTGGGAACGGGGCTCCGTCCGTTCCGCCAGGGTGGGTCCGGGAACAGGGCCTTCACGTCATGGGATGGAATAAGGAATAATCTCCGTTGCGATTATTATGATTGCTTTGCGGCTGGTCTGTCTGTCTATTCAGGGAAAAGTCGACGAACGAATGAGCGGCCCGTGTCCAGGCACCAGGCCCCAAAACTCTTACCCGTCCGTCATATGCATCCGGACTCATTTGGCATCCCACATCACCTCGTTCAACCGCAGCAGCGCCTCGGCGCTGGCCTTCTTCGCCGCCATAAAGTCCTCCCGGTTCTCTGCGCCGCGGGGTCCCAGCAGAACGTCCGAGAAGCACAGGTCGATGAGGTCCTTGAGTTCGTCGTACGTGAAGGGCTCGCCGTTGCCCGCGGCCAGCGCTTGGTCTCCGTGGGCGGCAAACGACTCTTTTTCGTCCTTTGCGTAGTCCAGCGCCTTCTCCGCTCCTTCCAGGAACCAGTCCAGGAACTTGGCACTACGGGGGAGGGCAACCACCTCGGGTTGCTCGCCGTTTTCCGCATCGGCGTCTTGAGCGTCCTCCGTCGGGTCGATGATGATGTTCTTCAGGTTTTGCTGCAACACGAGCACGTCCAGCTGGAGCCGTAGCGCGCCGTTCTCGTTCATCGCGCCAATGAGGGAGGTGTTGGTGACGAAGGTGCGGTCGATGAATCGAGCCAGCCCGCTGGTAATGAACCACCGCTCGGCCGGTCCGAGGTAGGACGAGATGTTGGTGTCGAAGGCGATCAGGTCGTTGTTGAGCTCGAGGACCGTGGGGGACGCTGCCGTCGGTTGGTTCAACAGAATGTGCCACCAATTGTTGATTGCATTTGGCGCCGGCGTCGTGGGCTCCAATTGCCGGGTATTCCGAGGCTTGGGACCCGCCATCGTCCGCTTTAGCATGTGGACGATGCCGCAGCGGATGTCGACGTGGAGGGCGAAGAGAGCAGTCGAGGCAAGCTCGCGTAGCGATTGGACCGTGGTATCGAACACTTCTGCGGATTCCTGGTTCAGGGGGAGATATACCGGCTGACTGATGCCATCGTACTTGGGCTTCATAGCACCGATCAAAGTCCACCGTCGAGTAGGCGGCCCGGTTGTAGGCTGCCGTGAATCGGGGGGTGGCTGTGTGATTTGGCGCAGCTGTGCAAGGTGGCTCGCAAACCATTGCTGTATCCATCAGCTTTTATTCTGTAGTTTCGCTGGGCTTAACTTACCATGCTGTTGAAAAGGAGAGACAGAGACGCAACTGTCTTCGGATCGGATATGATATCGTATGGCTCCAGAGGCACCTCGTCTGTAAGTTTAAGGAGCAGGTCGGTTTCCTGACACAGTCAACACAAGTCCAACATTCGTTTTCAATGCATGGCATACCCTGTCTATAAGCTCCCGTCTGCTTCCATCTACTCCATTCCATAGTTCAGCAATAATGTCATGGATGTCGCCGGATTCGGCATAACGCGCGGCAGCCTTGAGACGCACTTCCCCCTTGTCTTGGGGCGATATTTTGGTCACGATGGCTGGACAGATGTTAGACACGAACCAGTATTCTGTTCATTGGTAGTCTCACCCTTATACCATCCACAGCACTTATCGTAGTACGTCACGATCTGAGAAAGGACAAGCTGGGTAAACGCTTGGTCGTGAGGGATGCTGGACAGCATTTTGCTGAATTCCCTTATGATAGACATGAATTTGACCGTACCCTAAACCAGAATTAATAAAACCCCAAGACTTGAATGGAAGAAAATACCTTAAAGACCGGTCGAGGCGAGACCACAGACCACTGAGGATCCTCCGTAAATGCGTCCGTGGAGATGAAGCTGAGAGTGCAGAGATCTGTGACAGTCTCATCCAGCTGAGGAAGGAAAACGTTGACCAAAAAGTCGTCCAGGAAGGAGGTCAACGTGGTCATTGCAATGTCCGAGCCCACGGGCACGATTTCCTTCAGTCGCTGGATGAAGGAGAGCGAAGGCGGCAGAAGCAGACTCATGTTGAACACACTGGGCTCGATCAGGATCTTATGGCCCGTTCCTGAGTTTCCGAGGCCGGACCCGGATGTGTCGATGACAGCAGACTTCTGGCTGGCTTTGGTCACCAACCCAGGCACAGAAGACCGGAGGATCTCGTCCAGTTCGCTTTGTTCGGCCTGGATTTCGCTGGTGTGGTCCGTCTCGGACAGTTTGAACATTTTCTATGACGGTCAGTAACAGCCTAGCAACAACCACTAGCACACGCACCTTGTTCTTGTCTCTCTGGCCTGTGAACATTTGGCGTTTCGCCTCCGCCTCTTCGAGCCTCGGGCGGAATGACGACTCTCCATCGGTAGCCAGATAGTCATGCATAAGGGACCGTATCTATATCTGTCAGAAACACGAGAACAATAAGCTCAGTCCCATAACTAACCTCACTCTGATAAAGCTTCCACAGCTCCTTAAAGCCACCCGCAAGCGAATTGCCCTTCGGGATCCCCTCGCGATCAACAATGCCAGCAATCACATCATGAACGACCCGATGACTCTCAGCGATAGCCTCAAACTTGGCATACAGAGTCCATAGAAACTCAGACAGCACATGTCCGCGCTTCTCAATGATTTCCGTCGGGAGGTTCGTCTTGCTGTCCTGCGACGCAAACCCACGAGTCAAGTTCGGATGCCTGGCATCGACCTCAGCGTTCGTCTTGTCCACAACGGCAAACAGCTCGACCGGGAGACGCTGCTCTATCCTGTCGACCGCAATATCCAGATTCCCCATCTTATTCAGCGCCTCTATCAGCAGCTGAATATAGTAAAACGTGTCGGCCTCCGGGTTCCGCGAAGCATCCTCAACCATCGGCGCCGACGCATCCAGCTTCCCAAGAAACGCATAAACCGGTCTCTCCCAAGACCCCGAGCCAGCCCAGCTGGACGGGTTCGTCCCATTGCCTTCTCCGTCCGCCGTCGGCGGCTTCCACCGCCCGGAGCAATAGGGCGACTTGAGGTACAGATGATCATGCAGCTCCTCGATCAGAATATCCGTCAGGAACGACTCCTGATTTCCGAAGTAGGCGCGAATATCCGCGAGGGCCCCGATATTCTCCAACTCAGAGCGCCGCAGCAGCCGCAAGGCATTATGAAGTTCCTCGACAGCCGCCAAAAACCGCTTGTCCGATATCCGTGACTCGAGCTTCTCCGGCAGGGACTGGATTTCCTGGATCTGGCTAAACAGCTGGATGATGTCGTCGTACTTCTGCGAAGACGTCGCGAGGCCATTCAGCTCCGGCTTGGTCGAGAGCAGTCCCGCTTTCGCCTCTTCCAGCGAGACCTTCAATGTTCGAACGCGGCTCTGAGAGCTCTGGATACTCGTCTGTATTTTGTGGTAGGTACCGATGGAACTGTTGAAGCCCTGATGATGTTCTGATCGATCCCACCTATTAGCCTTCCTCAACCCACTCAACTCATCCCCAATCACCCACTTATAGAAGCAAGAACAAGAACAGACACAACAACTCACCATTAACAACCGACTTCAACGTCCTCTGCACCGTATCATTAATGCGAATGAAATCCGGTTCCCGATCCGCCTTCCCAAGGGTACTTGTATCCATCAACTGCAAAGCCACCTGCACGGGGATGCAGTTCTCATCCGCCACAAAGTCCCATTCGCGCTGGACCATCTGCAGCACATCTATCACAGCCACCAAAAACATTAGCAATCATCCCTTTCAACCCAACACCCCATCCCACACCAGTGTAAGAAAACCACCCCTCCCCCCAAACAAACAAACAAAACGAACCTTCAATAGCCTGCGGCCCCGCCGCATGCCCATGCCCATGCCTTTGCCCACCACCACCACCACCACCACCACTGGCAGCAAACCCATCCCCCTCTCTCTCATGACTACTATTACTCCCCAGCCAGCTCGTATCCCTCGACCGACCATCCCGCGAGCCAGGCACATTCATATTCCTCTCCGCATCGCCGTCCCTTGTCCGTGACCTTGACGACGAGTGATCATCGCGATCACGTCTCTCGCGTCGTCGCTCAGGCGACTGCCCGGGTGACAGGGACGAGGAGGATGGCTGCGAGGGCGGCTCGAAGAAGCCACCGTATCCGCCGGGGCGGCGCTCTCGTGTCGCTCCTCCGCCGCTCGCCGCACCGTACCCGTTCATGCCGCTGCTGGCGTTGTTGTTGTTGTTACTGCTGGCGCCGTAGCCTCCATCGTAGCGGCTGGAGTCGGAGTATCCGTATCCGTTTGCGTAGGGGTTTCGGCCACTCATACCAACGCGTTGGGCGGGTGCGTGCGGGGGGGAATTGGAGTAGAGGTTGTGAGGGCGAGGGAGGTGAACGAATGGGTGGGTGGTGTGCCCGGATCGGTATCGATGGAGGTGGGTTTGGGGTGAGGTAAGATCGGGGGGTTGATGAGGTTGGCGATGGATTAGATGAGGGATAAAACCAGCATGATCGTGGCGAGACGAGCGCGAATGCGTTGAAGGAGAGTGTTGGAGGGGGAAGGGGTCGGGCGGAGTTAGTTGAGTGAGTGGGTGAGTTTGGCTGGCAGCTTGCGACAGCTCGGGGCGGCAGTACTTAATTGGGGTAGCCGTGAGGGCGGTCCGCCTTGGAGGGGCCGAGCTGATCATGCCAGTTGGGCCTTCTCGTGCAGATGAACTAACTGCAGGTTACGATTGTTTTATTTCATTGTATATGTACTGGTTCTATGTCCACTGGTTCCGTGGCTTAGATACATAAGAGGGCCTGGTCTATCCACGTCCATCTTGGGCCTCCAGCAATCGTGCATCTCGCTGATGCCGTACTAGTAGACGCTATCCATGGTAACACCACTTAGCTCGGCTATTTGGAGATCGGCTGGGTCTCGCGCTTCAGCCAGTCGAGCGTAAACTTGTCGTTCTCGAAGAAGTGGTGAGTCTTGTCGTAGATCTCCTGGTGGTAGTCGTTCACCCACTTGAGTTCCTCGTCGCTGAGAAGGGAGGGCTCGATCAAGTTGCGGCCCACCGGGGCCATGGTGACATGTTCGAAGCCCAACCAGGGCCGTTCGCCAAATTTGTGGTTGGTCTGCACCTCGCGCGCCACGACCACGTCTAGATCCTGTCAGTTACTGCTACAAGAAGAAAATCGAGGTCGAGGCGGGGAACCTACTCTCAATGCGGATGCCGAATTTGCCGTCCTCGTAGTATCCAGGCTCTGCTGCTGTCAGAAATGTCATGAAAAAAGTGTGTCAGTGGATCATACCGTCAGAGAGAACGTTGCCGGCAGCAATGGGGACTTCAGTGTACTGGACACGGGTGCCAATGCCCATGGGGCCCTCGTGCACGTTCTATCAAGGATTAGTGGAGAAATGATGAGCTTCAAGGCTTTCACTCACCAGGTAAGAACCAACTCCGTGGCCGGTTCCGTGGAGGTAGTCGAGACCCTCCTTCCACAAGAACTGGCGGGCCAGGGAATCGAGCGCAAATCCACTCGTGCCCTTGGGGAACACGGCAGTGTCGATCGAGATGACACCCTTGAGCACCAGTGTGAAGGCCTTCTTCTCGAAGGCGGTAGGCTTTCCAAAGTGGAACGTCCTGGTCACATCAGTGGTGCCGTCCAGGTACTGGCCACCAGAGTCACAGAGGTAGATGGCCGCGGGGTCAATGATGGCGCAGCTGCCTTTCTCGGGCTTGTAATGGATGACGGCGCCGTTGGGGCCCGTGGAAGAAATGGTGTCGAAAGAGAGACCGGCGTAGTGCTCCTGCTTGGATCTGAGCTGTTCCAGCTTATCCGCCGCATCCACCTCATCCAGGGTGGTCTTCTTGTTGACCAGCTCGTTCTCGAGCCAGGCGAAGTACTCGATCAGAGCCGCACCATCGCGAATGTGACAGGCGCGCATGCCCGCCAGCTCCACGTCGTTCTTGACCGCCTTGGCGTCACCAATGGGACTGCGGACCTCCTCAACCTGCTCTTCGCCGCCCAGGTTAAGGCTGAGAGCCCAGGAAGCCTTGTTCGACAGGAGGAACTTGGACTTGGAGGTCGCGCCAGCGGCTTCCTGCTTGCGGGCTTCGCCCAGAGCCTTGGCGTCCGAGAAGATAGAGTGGTATGGCTTCACAGTGACATCGTCACCGAGGTGAGCCTTCACCTCCGACGTCAGCTTGTCATCGTCGATATAAAGCTCGACGGTAGTGGGCGTGATGATGGCATATGAGAAGAACACGGGGTTGTAGGGGATGCTGGAAGTGGTTAGAGAGGTGAGCGGTAGACTGGGAGCTTGACTTACTCGGAACCTCTCAGGTTGAACAGCCAGGCAATCTCGTCGAGCATCGCTGCCGTCCGTTAGCCGCAAGCTCCGCAGAGGCGAATATCATAGCTTACAGATCACAAAACCAGCCGCCTTCTTGGTCTCCAACTCCTTGCGCAGATCAGCGACCTTGTCCTGGAAGCTCTTGCCCGCATACTTCGCGGGGTGAACTCTGACCGCCTCCCTGGGAGGAGCGGGCCTGTCATTCCCCCACACCAGGTCAACCAGGTTCTGCTGGATGCCGACGAGCGACGACCCGTTCTTCTTGAGGGTCTCTGAAAGGCTACGGGCGCCAGCTGGATAGTCTTAGCTTAGGGCCAAGTGTGCGTGGAATCGTGCTCACTCACAAGGTGTGATCAACGAAGGGTCGACTCCGACGACCCTACCGCCTTCGGCTTGTTCATTTGTCCTAGTCCTGTTCAGCATCGAGCTCCACGTGTCTCCGATAGGCCTCATACCATTCCTGCCAGGTCGGGAAGCCCTCGACGCCCTGCTTCAATAGCGCCCAGTTGCTGTCGAGCTGCTTGGCAGCCTGGTTGAAGTACCGGCCATCTGTCGACAGAGCGGCCTTCGTCAGGGAGACAATGGCGGTTCCGGCCGATCCAGAGAAACCCGAAATGAACTCTAACGGAGGATATATTGTGAGCTTGCAAACGGTCGACGCCAAGCGCATAGGCAGGGAGGGCGATTCTAACCTCGGCGGCCGTCGCATGGGGCGATGTATTCCGACTGGTGGGCATCTTCCGAAGGGACAACTGGAGGCACGGTGAGAATGCGATTGGGGCCGGGATCATTCATGGGCCAGGGTGAAGTGATGTCATACTGTATACGTCGACCTTGTGCTCCTGCATCAACTGCCGCAGCCGGGCCAGACGATGGGAGGTGTCGACGGTCTCCATGTCTTGGAGGAACCGCGGGGCGGAGCTCGAGAAGAGCCTGGAACGGGGGAGGGGTAACTTATGAGCCGACCGGAAGGGCGATGTCCACGAAAGGCACGAAAGGCGAATTGGCGGGCGCGAAAAGAGCATCGACTGGCGATCGATGGCTGCAGGTGTCCGAGCTGAAGGTGTCTTGGACCCAAGGACTCCCAGACACAGCTCTCGAGGTTGCACAGAGCAAGCAAGGGCTGGGGGAGAAGAGAGGGGAGGTGGGGGTGGGAGGGGAGCTAGTTATAGCTGGAATTTCGAGGGGAGGTCGTGTGCGCAAGAAAGGATGAGGTGGTGAGTAAGATAGTGGTGTTGTGAGTGGGTAACAGGGACGGTATACCACCGGAGCAGCTGTGCTCCGTGGGAGCTCCGGGCGGGAGTGGAGCCTGGAGAGGGCAGGCGGTATGCCTCGTACGGGTCGGACGGGTCTGATTTAGCCGACGCCGAGTGGGTATTGCCACGAGCGTTCGAGTGTCATGAATCTTACGGTCCGACTATCGACTCTATCTAGTTACTACTGTAGTATTTCTGAAGGGCTGGGATTGCAACTCGTGACCAGGGACCTCCCTTCGTTGTGGGATGACTATACATACATGCCCACCGGCCATTGCTGACCTTCTTGACGGGTCCAGGCAGGATGGGTGGGATATAAGTGAATGGCCTGTCTTGCTGGTGCTAACCTGCTAACCCGATCTGATGCCTGCCGATGCTCTCTGTGTGCCATTCATTCACTGTCACTGTCACTGCCCGGTGTTCCCTCACTATCTACCCCGACAAAGTCATCGTCCCCTCCATCCCCTCCATCCCACCTTCAACTCCCTCACCGCCTTCCCTCTTGGTGATAGCCCATTCCACACGTGATCCCTTTTCCCCTTGGCCCGCCAACCAAGACTATAACTATATCTAACCGATTCTCTCAGCCCCAAAGGCTTTCACTGTTTCGGCCATGTCTGTGGACATCCCAGGCCCGGCCTCAGACGTGCAGCTCCTCGTTAGTGAGGCCAAGTCGGTATGTTGTTTGTGTGTCGCGTTCCGTGTTGCTTCGTCTCCGGCACAGAATGAAACAAAAAGATCCCCCCCACTAAACCACTCTTCTAGCTTGTGTACCAGCTGTATGATCCGGCCAATACTGGCAACCCCGCCAAGATCAAGGTCATCCAGGAACAGCTGCAGAGTCTCCAGAAAAGTCCCCAGGCCTGGCAGATCGCCAATGACCTTCTGACCGATGCCAACACAGACTTGAGGTTCTTCGGAGCCTTGACCTTTACCGTCAAGATCAATAATGACTGGTTTGTTAAGACCCTGCCCTAAACTCTGCAAGCCACTGTGGACTGAACTCCCCACCCCCCCCTTAGGCAGAACTTGAGTCCCGAGGACGGCCAGGAGCTCCTGGGTCGGCTCATCGATCATTTTGTCTTCTTGGTCAACGCGGGTGAACGACCGTTCGTCATTCGCAAGCTGGCCTCAAGTCTGGCGACGATTTTTTTGAAGCCCAACGCGCCCTGGACTCGAGCGGTCAGCAATCTGACTGCATCCCTGGCAAACGGGAAGCATGTTCCCGAGGAACAGAGCAACCCCCTCAGCCTGCGGACCGATGTGCTGCCTGCGTTGTCCGAGCGGCAACTGACCTGCCTGCTCTACTTTGTCAACACTCTCGCCGAGGACATCAACCGGTGGAGCGCGGAGCCACGGCGCGTCAAGGAGGAGCGTGACTTCTCGCCAAACGTCCAGGATGCCTTCGAGCTCGTTGATTGGGTCCTCTGTCACATCGTGCGGCAACACAGCGCGGACATGGCCCTGCCCGAAGAGGCTCTTGGAACGGAAGCCATAAGCGCGTATCAGGTGAGTTTGTTCCTCGACTCTGCCGATGCTACCGACAATGTTTCTCATTATCCGATTCTAGGCCTGGCTGGCGGTACGGGGTGCCATCCCGATGCGCGTTCTAGTCACCACCGGAGATCTCATTTTCATTACTGCCCACGTCATCTTCTCCATGAAGATCCCCAGTCTGTCCAAGGCCGCGACGCAGGTCGTGATAGAGCTGGTCGACTGGCGTGATAGCATACTGACCAAGGAGCATCTCCAGTCGATTATGGAATATATTGTGAATGATTACGGCACTGGACGCGTCGCGGCGCTCATGGAGGGCGATTTCGATGACGACCATATGGCTTTCTTGGAGCTCCTCCTGGCGTATGGGAGCATGGAGCAACGAGAGCTGACGAAAACCCCCCTGGACCCACCGCACGCGAAGATGCTCACTCTCCTTCACACTCTGTTCAAAGCGCCTGGATACGCCGGCGTGGACGACCCAGTGGCGTCGCTGGCCCTCGAATGGTGGACGGAAGTGGCCGATGACATCCAGGAGACATATATGGATTCCGAAGATCGCACGCAGTTCCAGCCTGCCAAACAGAACCTGGCCCAGGCCGCGCTGGACTGCTTCGAGAAACTCAAGTATCCGAGCTCGGAAGAGCTGTCCAGCTGGGGCGAAGACGATCGTGCTGAGTTCGGCTCTTTCCGACGCGACGCATGCGACTTTCTCCTGGCCATCTACCCGATCCTCGGAGTGGAGCTGGTGCAAGTCTTCCAGGAGCGGGCGACACTGTCGCTGACGCAGCAGGAGTGGCGCACGTTCGAGGCCGCGATCTTCTGCCTCGCGCAGCTCTCGGAGGCCGTCGACGAGAACCAGCACGCGGACGAGTGTCTGAACTCGATCTTCTTCTCGTCCGAGTTCGAGCGCCTGTGTGGAGAGAACGGCGTGGCCATCCCGGACAAGCCCCGCCAGACGCTGGTGGACATGCTGGGCAAATACCAGTCGTACTTCGAACGCACGCACGCTCTGCTCCCACGCGTTCTCACGTTCCTCTTCCTGTCGCTCGAGAAATTCCATTGCGCGCCCATGGCATCTCGGTCCATCGCCCATCTCTGCAACTCCTGCCGCCATGCGCTCACCGCGGAGCTGCCGGTGTTCCTTCACCAGTTCGAGCAATTCCGCTACAAGCCCACCGCCACCGTCCAAGCGATGGAGCGGGTGCTGGAGGGCATCGCCGCCATCATACAGACCTTGCCGACGGACGAAGCGAAGGCGCAGGCGCTCGAGGGGATCCTGAAGTTCTTTGTCGTGCAGGCGGAGACTGCTCGCGAGGATGCCGGCAACGGGCTGTTGGAGGCGTCGCAGGGTCGCGGCCATCTGGTGCTGCGATGCGTGGCCAGCATTGGCAAGGGCCTGCGCACCGAGGGGGAAGTCAACCTGGACGCGAACGACGAGGACAACAACCCCTATCCGCCGACGTTCTGGAACACCACGGGCTGTCTATCGCAGCACATGATCATGAGCTGCATCCAGCTGCTGATGGCCGATTTCCCCGTGGACGTGTGCATGACCGAAGCCGCGTGCGACATCCTGAAGGCGGGCTTCACGGAGCGCAGCGGGCCCTTCGTCTTCCAGCCCAGCATCACGGTCGACTTCGTCAAGTCGCGCCCGCTGGGCAGCGCGGGACCGACACGGTGATGGCGACGGCATCGGCCTTCCTCGCCTCGCACAGCGCCCATCCGCACCTGATCCGCACCGAAGCCACCCGGCTGATCGTGCACGTCTACGACACCTTCTGCTGGATGATCGAGAAGCCCGAATGCTACGACCCCGAGGTAGCCAACAGCGGCATCGACTTTCTCACGCGCTCGCTCCGCAAATACCACCCGTTCCTGTTCGAGCTCACCGAGGCGCCCCCGGGAGCCGCATCCGATAGACCGTCTGTCCTCAACGCAGTGCTGAACTTCACTCTCCAGTCGCTGCAGGGCCCGGAGCCCCTCCCTCTGCGGTCCGCATCCCAGTTCTGGGTCGGCGTGCTGAACCTCCCGACGGACCGGCCGGAGATCCACAACGCCATCATGCAGTGTCTGCCTGCGCTGTGCGGGGCGCTGATGACCCAGATCGCCGGGCGCTGTGCACGGTCGGATCTCGAGCACCTGAACGAAGTGCTGCGCAAGGTGATCTTCAAGCAGCAAGGGGCCGCGCGCATCCACCTGTCTGCCGCTCTGGGCGATCTCCATCGTGACCACTCGAGTCCCCAGCAAGGCGCCAACACCCCGACCCCCGAGGAGCGACAGCGGTTCGTGGCGTCGCTGCTGGCTGCAAGGGGAGCCCGCGCGCCCACCAACCAGCTGTCGCGCGACTTCTGGATCAAGTGCCGCGGTGTCAGCTTCGATTACGTTGGGTAGATGTTGTTGATCATGTCGTTGACAGATCTCATCAGATGGATGTGCTATGACCAGAACCAGAAAATACTACAGTGAACTGACCTTGTTCCTTTCTCCTCCGAGTATCCTCCGAGTAAATCCATCCCAAGTCAAGTCAAGACCCAAGTGAGGCTGTAACACCAACGCACCGACCGACACTGACACCGCATGTCCGGTATGAGGTGAGGTGAGGTGAGATATGTGTGAGACGTTCATAGGTCGGTGACAACATCACCCTGCTCAACAACCGTGCCATACATCGTACTCAAACAAGATGACCAGTATACTCCCTCCCTAAGCCTGTCCCGAGTGGAGAGCGACCGACCGTGAGAGAGCAACCAGTTGGGCACCGCCACCAGCCACCGGGCGGTGCGGCCAAGCGGCCCTAACCGTGCAACACGAAGCCAGCAGCAGTTCAGTCTGTTTCAGATCTCGGGCGCCTCTCAAAAGGAGTGCTAAATCGGGCGGATCGCTGTGAATGCAGTGGGGCAGGGCCCATCGGCTTTCTCTTGGCTGTCGGGCAAATCTGCCTGCTTTGCTGCTGCTGCTGCTGCTGCTTCTCCGCTCTTTTAAACATGACGCGCCGCCACTCCTTTCTCATGTCTGTCTGTCTGTCTGCTTTCTTTCCCTCACACATCTGGGCTATAACCTCAATGCTACTGGACTAGGTTCGATTCGATATTGCACCCCAATCCAATGCCTCACTTCGCCAATACGCCGGAAGCCGCCCTCGTGACGCGCACGGATTCGCTCGACCCAGCTACGACATGTCGCGGCGTCACGAATAACGGGAAGCCCTGTCGCCGGCCTCTGGCTTCGCCAGCTGGACCGGCCAAACAATCGCAACTCGACGCAGCAGCGATGTTCTGCTGGCAACACCGCGACCAAGCCGACTCCATCCCAACCTCAACCAACACACCCACGCCCACATACCCACAATCACACTCCCAACTCCCACCGCGCGGGAGCATCGACACCCTCATGGAGAAACTCGGCGTGCTCGACATCAACGCCGCCGCCCCGTCTCGTCGTCACAAACAAAAAAAGAAAACAAAGCGCACCGTGTGCTGCTGCTTCGAAGTCATCGAAGAAGAGGACATCCAGCCGCCGTCTCGCCCCGTCGCTGCTCCACAGCAACAACAACAACAACAACGACCCTCCTCCAGCTCCTACCCCTCCGGCCCCCAATCATGGATCCCCCCCAACCTCACCCCAGAAACAACCTCCATCCTGACCAGCGAAATCACAAAACCCATCTCCGACGCCGACGAACCGGGCTACATCTACATGTTCTGGGTGACGCCGGACGACGGGACCTCGACACGGGGACCGCCGCCCTCCCACGTCGCGTCTTCGCTTCTCCCTCCGGCCTCATCCCCCCACGGCCCCAGCCGCGACAGAACCGTCAGCGATGCCCTCCTCACCGCCCGCGATCTCAACGCCCTAACCACCGCCCCAAGCGGCACTTCCCCAGGCACCATCCGGCTGAAAATCGGCCGAACAAGCAACGTCACCCGCCGGATGAACGAGTGGACCAGGCAGTGTAGTCACCACCTCACCCTCATCCGGTATTATCCGTGGACGCCGTCGACACCATCGCCATCGCCGTCGCCATCGCCTGCGCGGCGCAGCGGGGGGAAAACAGCAGCAGGAGCAGGAGCAGGAGCAGGAGCAGGACACGACAACACCCCGCTCATGCCCGGACGCAAAATGCCGCATGTGCATCGGGTGGAGAGGCTGATTCATCTGGAGTTGGCGGACGTCCGGATCAGGGATTTGGGCAAGTGTCCGGATTGCGGCAAGGAGCATAAGGAGTGGTTTGAGATTGAGGCGGACAAGGCGGCGCTGAAGCGGGTGGATGATTGTATTAGACGGTGGGTGAGGTGGGCGGAGTCGGACAGTCCGGTTTTGGGGGATTAGATTGGTGGATTGTTGGGAAAGACTAGAGTAGAGTAGAGTAGAGTAGTAAAGTGTGGGGTGGTGTATAGATAGAATAGAATAGAAAGTTGTTGATATGTAACTAACTGTCTGGTTTCATCGAGAAGAATCACTCGGTTATTTGTGCTCGTATACGTACTCATTCTTCATACTCATACTCATACTCATACTCATACTCATACATATACACATACACATACACATACACATACACATACTCCATACTCCATATACCGATATCAAGATAACCAACCAACCACCCATCCCAGTCCCAGTCCCAGTCCCATTTCATCCCAGAAAGAGCAATCCTCCCTACCTCCCTACCTAAGTACCTCCCCATCCCGACCTCCACCCCTCCACGCCCCACTCAACATCAACATCAACCCCCTCACCCCATCCTAATCACTCCTCCCCCTCCCCCTCCCCACCCTCCCCAAATAAACCCAATATACCCCCACCCGACCCCCAAACCCCCACCCCCAACACCGTCGTAACCACCAAAACGGGCCCAACACCACCACCGCGAAAAACCCAAACACCGCGACCGCCAGCATGGCCGAGACCCCGGCGCCCAACAAGAACAGCCCCACCGGGATACCCGAGAAGAGGAGCTGGGCGAGCAGAAAGGTGGTGATGGTGGGATGGGTGGTTATCACTCGCTTTGCTTGGGCTTGGAGGGTTTGGATGTGCGGGTGGAGGGAGTCGAGGTATGGTTGGAGGGATTTGTTTTTGAGGGTGTCGAGGGATTGTAGGTAGGTGAGGAGGGTGTGTAGGAGGGAGGGGAGGGGTGGTTGTTGCTGCTGCTGCTGCTGTTGTTGTTGTTGTTGTTGTTCTTCGGTGTAGCTTTGCTGGTGGTGTTGGTGGTGGTGGTGGTAGGGGGAGTGGTGTGGATGGGTCGGGATATCGGACGAAGACGTCGATTCGTATTCATGTCCTTTATACACCTCCTGCTGTCCATCATACCCATCCCCATCCCCGTCCTCACCCCCCGGATACCCCCTCGGCCTCAGCGGCGGCTGCTTAAACAACCTTGCCTGTTCCTTTAGTCTGTCCGGTCCGCGATTCGGCGAGGGCTCGGGCGTCGGCGCGAAGAGGTCTTGGAATTGCTGTTGGTACAGCTGCTGCTTCAGAGGGAGGTAGTACTCCTGGTCGGACGGTTTGAGGAATGAGCGTGAGAGGTTGGAGTGGGGTGGGGGTGGGGGTGGGGGTGAGGGTGAGGGTGAGGATTCTTGCTCGTGCTGGTGCTGGTGCTGGTGCTGGTGAGGTTGTGGTTGTGGTTCATCGGATGCGAACTGCGAGGGGATCATCGGGTCGGTTGGGGTGTCGCTGCGTTCTGGGGGGGAGTTGGGGCGGGCATTTTTTTTGGTTTGTTGCGAATAAATAGTGTTGTATGGAGATGGGTTCGAGGTTGATCTTGGTTTTATCGATAGGGGAGGGGGGAAGGACGTGGGTGTGGTTGGTGGATGGGTAGTGATATGCAGGTAATAGTCGGAGCAAAGAAGCTAAGAAGCTAAGAAGCTCAGAAGCTCTAGGGAAGCTACCTTAAGCTACTCCGTACCGTAGCTACTGTTAGCTACGGAGTACGCTAGATACACGGAGGACGGAGGACGGAGGACGGAGCTTCACCAATCCACTACCGGTTATGCTATTGCAGTTGTGCCAGGGAGCATCAATAAGCCGGTATGGTATGGTTTCTACCATACACTTCTCTTGTATTGTATGTTATACCAATACATCACAACGCAGTTCACTGGGAATTGAATCCGCCGTCGGAAAGGTTATTCTTCCCCCCCCTATGGCAGCTCTGGCCTTAGTTCTATTCTTCTCTGTTCTGCCCTTCTCTGTCGTGCTCTAATTTGGTTCTGATTCTGCGATTACTCATTCCCTCAGCAATAGATTGCTAACTACCTGTCCCCGTTTCCCGCTAGCAGCTGCGATATCGCCCGATCGGCGGCGAGCCGAGTGCCGCCGTGCCAACGCCGGGCCGCTAGTTTGATCGACAGGGAGGGGTATGCGGTATGCGGTATACAATCATAGTACATATGTAGTCACCAGGGTGTAAATGGGCATTACGTATATCTGGGTTGTACGAAGTAGTATCACCATCCTGGTTGGAGGGTTGAGTTTAATCGCAGGGCGGTCATAGGCAAGGACTTCGAGAATGTGAACTTGGACGCATTGTGGCGAGTACTCCGTACTAGATATCTACCGGACTCGACAATGCTTTGTCGCCCGTGGGCTGCCAGTCTTATGACCCCGACGGCGCGAAAGTTTATTCTGGATTTACCACACTTGATTACGAGGAGGAATTTTACTTAGATGTGAAGGAACACTATCACTACTTTTCCTTTTCAGAAACGCTTCTACACGGAATATTCCTTGTACGAATCCAAATCATCATGGCTCATGATATCCACTGTACATACATACACCGCTCTAGGCATACACAAGTCTTGTCCAACTTTTAAACGCTGCAAACAACAGAACAACATCTACCACTCAATCTACCACCCCCGCTTAGCCAGCCGGTCAGCCTCGGACATCTGCGACACGTTGATCCCGACCATCGCCTCACCCAGACCCTCGCTGACCTGGGCCAGCACCTTGGGGTCCTTGAAGTGGGTGACGGCCTGCACGATCGCCTTGGCGCGCTTCTTCGCATCGCCCGACTTGAAGATGCCGGACCCGACGAACACGCCATCGCAGCCCAGCTGCATCATGAGCGCCGCATCGGCGGGTGTGGCCACGCCACCGGCCGCGAAGTTCACCACGGGCAGACGGCCCTTCTCGGCCGTCTCGCGGAGCAGCTCGTAGGGCACCTCCAGCTGACGCGCCAGCGCGCGCAGCTCGGGCTCGTAGTCCGGAGAAGACTGCAGGATGGCGCGGGCGCGCGCAATGTCCGCGTTGACCTGGCGCATGTGCTTGACGGCTTCCACGACATCGCCGGTGCCGGCCTCGCCCTTGGTGCGGATCATGGCGGCTCCCTCGGAGATGCGGCGCAGGGCCTCGCCCAGGTTGCGGCAGCCGCACACGAAGGGAACCTTGTAGTGGTGCTTGGTGACGTGGTAGACGTCGTCGGCGGGGGTCAGGACTTCGGACTCGTCGATGTAGTCGATGCCGATGGCTTCAAGGATCTAGCACGGACGTCAGTGGCGTGCTGAGAGCGTGCTCCGCGAGACAGCTTACCTGGCATTCAACAAAGTGTCCGATACGGGCCTTGGCCATGACGGGGATGGTGACGGCCTCCATGATTTCCTTGATCATGGCGGGGTCCGACATGCGGGCCACGCCACCCTCCACTCTGATATCGGCGGGGACGCGCTCGAGGGCCATGACGGCGGCAGCACCGGCCTCTTCCGCGATGCGAGCCTATACGATCTACATTAGCGAGGGAGATATAATGTGTGAGATCGATTGAGGCAAGACATACCTGCTCCGCGTTGACAACGTCCATGATCACGCCACCCTTCAGCATCTGAGCCAGACCGGCCTTGACGGTGAAGCTGTTGGCAGCAGAGCCATTGGTACCGTTCTGAGAAGCCATTGTGTATGCGAGAAGATTCTATAAGAACCAAGAATAGTATGTACGAGAAGAGAAGACGAAGACGAAAGGAGAGGGAAGGAAAGACTTGACCGATAGGAAAGTTTGAGTCGGAAGAGAAAGGAAACGCAGAAAAGTGAGATGCAGGACTGGACTAAGTTCGTGGTCGCCTAGAAGCGGCGTGAGTCAACCTCGAACCAGCGCCGATAAGACAACTCGCCCCAGCGCAACTGCGGACGGCCTGCGCCATCAGCCAACCACGGCCCCGCCCTGCACGAGTTCCCCTCGTTTTGCCCCGCCGCCGAACTCCCTGTTTTTACCCTGTCGTCCGCAAGGCGGAGCCCTCGCCCAATCAGAGTGGGGCCGTCCCTCCCCCGTCCGCCGCGAGCGGTCACGTGAGGCTCCTCGCCGCGGCGAATTTTCCGCGGACTTCAGGAACGTGTACGACCTGTACGGGTCCGGTATGGGGGTGCTGCTGTATGGTCACGCTGTGTATGGTCACGTCTGGTCTGCTTACTTACCGTACCTTAGTACTCTGTACTATACAGGCTACTAAGGTAAGGTAGAGTCATCACTTCCTCGGCATAACTACTACCTTAGGTACTGAAAAGCTAACACAACCTCTCTGCTCATACACTATCCTGGGCGTTACAACCTATCATTCGACCAAGACATCTCTCAACTCCATCTTCATATCGTATAATCCATCACTACCCCTCTTATATACCACCCCAACCCCACCCCCTCCAGCACCCCACCACCTCAGTGACGTCACACCCGCATACCACAACCATGAACCTCCATCTCCATCTCCAACTCCAACTCCTCCAACTCCCCTCCCTACAACCACAACCACAACCACAACCACCTTCATCTCAAATCTCACCACACTGACCACCAGCTCCTAACCCCTCTCAATCAACCCATCCATACAGCCATACAACCATTTTAAACCTCACTCATACCACCACCACCATAACCCACAACAATGCTCGCCCCTCGAACCATCCTCACGGCCAGCACCCTAGGCCTGGGCCTCGGCCTCGGCCTCACAACCCTCACCCTCACCCCCAAACTCAGATCCCCCCTCCAATGCCAATACTCCGCCGGCCCCCCCGACCCAACCTGGACGGTGAACGGCTCGCCAACCTCCTCGGACCCGATCCTTCGGAAACAAGGCACCCGCACCAGCACCACCAGCTCCGGGCTCCTCACAGCCTCCAACATGCAGCAGATAAGTCTGGGAAGCGTATTAGGCTTGGTGGTTGGTGTTGGGCTGAGGGCTTTTTCGAGAACGTTGGTCGTTTTGCTGGGCTTGGGGATTGTGGTTGTTGAGGTAGGGTTTCTTTCTTTCTCGTTTTTTGTCTCTGTGGGAGCTGGGTTTGTGTGTGAGGGGGGAGGTTGAGTTGGGGTTGGGTTGGACTGGACTGGACTGGACATCGGGGATGGGATGGGATGAGGAGGATGAGGATCAAGATCAAGATCAAAATCAAGCTAACGTGTATACAGTGGGCCGCATCAAAAGGGTATAACCTGCTTCCGCTGGACAAGGTCCAGAAGTACGTGAAGGGGGTGGATGTGCAGAAGGCCGTGTCGCATCGGGTTCCATTTAAGATCAGTTTCGGGGTGACGATGGGGTTGGCTGCGTTTGCGCAGTTCTAGATATAGTATATACGCATACGCATACGCATACGCATACGCACAATCTGGTTGTCGTATGTTGTGTTGTGTGGGCTGTAATATTTGCTGGAGATGCTGAAATGGGTGGGTGTAGGTCTGGGTGTGTGACAGCTACGTGTAGATAGAAAGTAAAAGAACAGGATCAAAGTATGCCATGTGCCATTATCTTGTTGTACAATTATAGGGTATCATTCATGCAACCGACCAGTCTTGAATCGGCATCAGCTCAGCACCAGATCTTCCAAAAGACCATCCATCTCCTCGCGCGACAACGGCACGCCCAGGATCTCCATCCCGCTGGTATGCATCCGCGACGTGATCATCTGGTGGTCGTGGAACTCCTTCAGCAGCGTTCGGAACGTCATCTCCGACGACGCGATGAACTGCTCCGCTGCCCGCTGGTACAGCAGCCGGAACTCGATGCCCGCTTCCTCCCGGTTGCCCTCGTTGCCACCACCGCCGCCGCCGCCGTCCATGTCGTCGTCAGACATGTGGTCTTCGTTCGCCATGGACGACAGCTCGGTCAGGAGCAGCCGGTATAGGTTCTGCGCGTTCTCGGGGAGACTCTTCAGGACGAATTCGACGCCCTCCTTGCCGCCGACGCGCTGGCCCTTGCGGCCGAGAAGGGAGTTGACGTCTTCGACAACGTCGAGCTCGGTGTCGAAGGGCGCGAACGTCGTGCAGTCGTGGAAGACGAAGTTGAATTGGTCGCGCAGGCTCAGATCCCACATCAGCAGGACGTTCGGGGTGTCTGCTGTCGCGAGGAGGTGGATCCTGGGGGTTGCGGCCAGGCGGGCGAGAAGGGCTTGGCTGGTGGCGCGGCGGAGAGCCGGGGCATCGATCGAGTTGATCAGGACGGTGATGGGTGTTTGCGACGCCCGGGACTTCAGGACGGATTGCAGCAGTTCCAGGACTTCTTGCGGCTGGGAGCCCATCTTGGATGGGATATCGGCCCCCAAGACGGCGGTGACAATCGTCGCGAAGATGGACCGGATCGAGATGTTGGGCGTGTGGCCGTTGACCACCACCACGGACGGCGATGCAGAGCCATGCTGGTGGTACATCCAGTCCGCGAACCCCTGCATCAGACGCCGCTTGGAGCCGTAGCCGTAGAGGCAGATGTTGAAGCCCTGGTCGAATTCGAAGTTCCACTGGGGGAAGGACCGGTAATGCAGATCCAGCAGGAATGATTTCTCCTGTTTGTATGGGTCCACGTATTGTGCCATCTTATCGAAATACTCCTCGTGCGTCAACAGGGTCATTTTGTTGAGATTGTGGTTCGATGTACGAGGCGGTCCGGCGCGGTTCTGGAAGAAGTATCGCTCATGGGCCGGGAGCTCGCCCTCGGGAGTGGGCGAGCGCTTGTTCTTTGCGCCTTTCGGTCGGCCTGCGCGACGTTTAGGCGTGGGTGCTGTATCGCCCGCTGGCTCTGCGGCGTCCTCGACGGACTTGACGACGCCGTTCGTGTCCGCGGCCTTTCCAGGGACCTCGTCGTCTTCCAGGATCTCCTCCGCCAGACGGTCGGCCCCGTCCCAGATATCGTCGTCATCCTGTTCGAGCAGAAGGCGGGCGCTCTTCTTCTTGGCGGATCGGTCCGCGCGGGCTTTCGAGGGCGATGGAACGGCCGCTGGTTTCGTAGGAGTCGAAAAGAGAGCCTTTGCTCTTGACTTGTGTGTCGGGGTCTTGAGTCCCGACGCCTTCAGGGTCGCAGGCGTCTCGGCGGTGGGTTTTTGAGGTGTCGACTTCACTCGCTTCGAGGGGGTCGCGTCAGGGGATCGCTCCCCTTCCGCATGCCCATTCACGGCGCCATTGGCAGCCGTGGTCCGCTGCCTCTTGGGCGTCGAGATGGGGAAATGGTCATCGGAAGCTGGATGCTTGCGTTTCATTTTAGTCAGATGTCCGGGACTGCTGAGCAGGATCGGGGGAGAGCAAATACCATCCGGGCAGAAGAGTCCGTCCGACGACGAACCGAGACGCAAGGGGGGGGGGGGGGGGGAAATCGAAGTGGGAGCTGCGTGGAATTGAAGGGAATGCTGATGCCGATGGAGACCGGCAGCAACAATATTGACTGCCTGAATTGATGGGCGCGTCTGGAACGCGGCTGGGCCGAGGGTTTCTCCGGCTCCGCGATATCGGAGCGGCATTTCCTCGCCGCGAATCGCATCATGTCGAGAGTCTTGGCTGGACTTCTCTCACCGGTGGTGCGACCTGTCCTCTGTTCTCCCGAGAAGACTCGTCTGTCGTCTGGCGGTGGTCTGCGCGTCCATCTTGCCCCAATAAACTCCGACCCGACAAGCGAACAAGTTAGCGAGTGAGTCTTCCTGTCCGTGAGTCATTTATAGTCCTAGTCCTACTGCAGGTATACATACCCAAGGACAGACATCTCTGCAGGCCAGGGACGTATCTGCAACCATTGGACCACCACATATAAACCCCCGACCAGGAAGTCACCTACTAACTCATCTTCCTCCTCACAGCCTCCCATGTCCTCCTCATCCACCACCATGGCTTCCTTCGCCCGCATGGTCAAGGGCCAGGTGCGCCACTACTCCGCGCCGCTGGACATGGCCATCCCGGCCTCCAAGCAGAAGTACATTCCCTCGTCCGGCACCTACCCCAAGGGCTTCTCGGTGTCTGGCACGCACGTGGGCGTGAAAGCCTCCAACACCAAGTTCCCGGATCTGGCCCTGATCTCCTCCGAGACACCCTGCTCCGCGGCCGCCGTCTTCACGACCAACAAGTTCCAGGCCGCCCCGGTGCAAGTGAGCCGCAGCACGCTGCAGTCGCGACAGGGCGAGGGTATCCGGTCCGTAGTGATCAACTCGGGCTGCGCCAACGCCGTGACCGGTAAAGGCGGGCTCGAGGATGCCGTGAGCATGGGCACGAAGGTAGACGAGTGCAACGGACTCACCGACCCCAGCACGCTGGTGATGAGCACCGGTGTCATCGGCCAACGGTACACCCCCCCCCCCCCCTCCTCCCCTCCCCCCTCATCCTCACCCTCAAACTAACCCCCTCCCCTACAGCCTCCCAATCACCAAGATCCTCTCCAAGATCCCCACGGCGCACTCGACCCTGAACTCCAACCACAACTCCTGGCTGACCACGGCCCGGGCAATCTGTACAACGGACACATTCCCCAAGCTGCTCTCCCAAACATTCACCCTCCCCTCCTCTCCCGGCCACACCTACAGCCTGGCAGGCATGACCAAAGGCGCGGGGATGATCCACCCGAACATGGCGACCCTGCTAGGAGTCTTGTGCACCGACGCGCCCATCGCGCCATCCATCCTCCGGCCGCTCCTCCTCCACGCCGTGTCCCGCTCCTTCAACTCGATCTCCGTCGACGGCGACACCAGCACCAACGACACGATCGCCATCCTCGCCAACGGCGCCGCCGGCGGCGTCCCCATCACCTCCGCCACCTCCCCGGACTACGCCGCCATGCAAACCGTCCTGACCACTTTCGCACAATCCCTCTCCCAACTCGTCGTCCGCGACGGCGAAGGCGCCACGAAATTCGTGACCGTCCGCGTGCAAAACAGCCCGGACTATGACTCCGCCCGACTGATCGCATCGACCATCGCGCGCTCCCCGCTCGTCAAGACCGCTCTGTACGGCCGCGACGCAAACTGGGGCCGCATCCTCTGCGCCATCGGCTACACCCAGGGCGTGAAGGAGGGGGTTGTGGTTCCCGAGCGCACCAGTGTTAGTTTCCGGCCGGTGGACGGCAGCGCCGAGCTGAAGCTGTTGGTCAACGGCGAGCCCGAGCAGGTCGATGAGGCGCGCGCCAGTGTGATTCTCCAGGAGGAGGATCTGGAGATCGTGGTTGATTTGGGCGGTCAGGAGGGCGCCGAGGAGGCCGTTTATTGGTTCTGTGATTTCAGTCATGAGTATGTGACTATTAATGGCGATTATCGGACTTAGGGATTTAGTACTCAGTTACATAGCTAGGTATGGGGTATGGGGGATAAGAGAGAGAGGGCAGGCAGTGAGGGGCTTGTGAGAGATGGATGGCGGTTTATTATTACTATTTTTTAGGTTCGCAGTATATTTTCGGTATACCCGCAATTACATAGAGCTACTATCATATCATATCATATCAATCAACGAGCACTCCAGGACTCCAGAACCCCAGTATTCAGTTCACAACTACTAGTAAACATCAATTCGCCCACTAAAACCAAAACAATCACCCAAGACCACCAACCATGATACAACACTCAAGATAAGTACTTAAGAAAGACAAGCCAATTAGATGCAATTTTAGGTAGATCTTTTATAATATGGTTACAACAGGCGGGCGCTAAGCTATGTACAGCTGGACCTCGACTCGACTCCCTCTGCAAATAGCACACAGCAAATTGCAAACTACTACCCTATCCATACAAGCCAAACCCAACCCAACCCAACCCAGCCGAACAACCTATGCAGATCCAGATCCCAGATCCCAGCCACAGCAGCACCCTACCCTCAAAGAACGGAAAAAATAATATGAAGAACAAACATAAGCCCGCAACCCCCTTCTCATGCTTTCATCAAAAAAAAAAAAAGGGGATGGGGCTATTTAGTTGCCCGGGACGAGACCCTTGAGGCCGGAGCCAATGTCGCCCTCGCGGGCGGCGATCTCGAAGTATCCGTATATAATCCTAAAAAAATGGTAAGTGACTGGGCAAGAAAAAGATTGGCGAGAAAGAAGACGTGGGGAAACTTACGTCACGGCAAGGAGAATACCAGTACCGCTGCCGAGGGCACCGAGAAGGTCGGAGGCGACAGACAGAGCACCAATGCAGGCACCACCGAAAGCAGCAGCAGTGGGGATGACCCGCTTGAGCTCCTTGTACATGCTCTGCTCACGGTGACCGGCCATCACGAGACCCTGGTCCTTGAGCTGCTTGGCGACGTCACGGGGGGCGGAGCCGGACACCTCGATCCAGGTCTTGGAGAAGAGGGCGCAGGCGACGAGCATGAAGGTGATGTAGACCGCGGTGTGGATGGGGTCCAGGAGGGCCTCGGTGAAGTTGAGAGGGGGGGACATGTAGTAGGCAATGCCGGAGGCAGCGTGGAGCTGGGCGGATCCCTCACGGGGCTCCCAGACTCCGAGGAGCTTGACAAGGATGTTGTCGGAGAAGCGAGAGTACAGCATCTGGCTGATCAGGAAGATGTTGGAGCACAGAGCGGACTGCAGCATGATGGGCATGTTGGAGGTGTAGAAGAGACGGACGGGGTAGGATCCACGCATTCCACGCTGGCGGGAGGACTTGACGGGGATCTCAACACGGAAGCCCTGGAGGTAGATGACAGCGGCGAAGATGAGGAGAGTGGCCAGCAGGTTCATGATGTTGGGCAGGTTCTGGCGGTAGAAGGCCTCGCGCAGAGCACGCTGCTTGTCGCCCCAGGTCAGGAGAAGGTGGAAGAGGGCAATGATGGCACCCTCGAACTCGGGGCCACGGCCGGTGTTGATGGTCGTGGGGGAGAACGCCTTCCAGACGATGGACTCGCAGATGTTGGTGGCAATGAACAGGGAGATACCGCTGCCCAGACCGTAGCCCTTCTGGAGCAGCTCATCCAGGAGGATGACCACCAGACCAGCGACGACCAGCTGCACGATCAGGAGAACACAGATACCGGCACCGAGGTCGCTGGGCTGGCCGTAGAGACCGGTGAGGACGTAGACGCAGGCCTGGCCGAAGGACAGGATGATAGCGAAGAGCTTCTGAGCAGTCTGGTACAGCTCACGGTCGGTCTTGAGGTCAAGGTTGACATCGATGAGGTGGGTACCAGCGAGGAGCTTCACGGAATCGACTGTTAGTGAGTGTCCGCACCAGCGAAGCTGCGCGTGCTACATACCTGGAAAACCATGCCGGAGGAGATGATGGGGGTGATACCCAGTTCCATCAGGGTTCCTCGGTTACTGGCCAGCATCATACGGAGCCAGTAGAGGGGATCCGAGGTGTCAGAGGAGACAATACCGTACAGAGGCATTTGGCTCATGACCAGGAAGATCAACAGGGTCAACTGCAGGGGAATTGATCAGCTCAACGGCTCTTTCGCGCTCCGACAAATATCACGTACACCCGTCCACATCAACTTCTGGTTGAAGGGCACCTTCGTTTCCGGGGCGGCCACCTCCGGCAGGAGGGGCGTGAAGGGCTTGATCAGATCGAGAAACCGGACTAGAAGTGAGGATCAGCATTGGATGATCCATTGAAGCTGGATGAGAACGCTGTGGCGCGAGAGCAGCGATCGCGTGGAGACTCACGTCCGCTCATGGTGACGGTCGACCTCCCAGAGGTGCTGGGGTAAGGGGGGAAGAGAAGGAAGAAAAGAAATAAGCTGGAGGCGAAGACCAGCTGAAGGAATGGAGGGAATTACAAAGGGGAGGGGGGGGGAAGAAAGACGAAGCAGAGACGAAGAGAAGGATGGAGAAGAGGAAAGGGAGAACGGGGACGATGAGGTTCGGGAGCGGCAGCGATGAGGCAGAGACTCAAGTCGCCTCGCTGGCCACTTTCCCGTCGCGCTAACCGGTTGAGGCCACTTGGTCGCTTCCGCCCAAACAGCCACTCCGCACTGGATCTCCGTCTACGGAGCAACTCTACAAACAGCTTGACGGCGTAACAGTTGGCCATATTACATATTACATGCTAGATCTTAGATCACCGTACATCGATCAATCTCGCAATGGGGTATTATTTAATTCAATATTCAACAACATGCAATCCTCAGCGCTATATCGCGTCTAGGTATCTTAGGTATCACAGTATAACAATGGTTCATCGTTCCCCAATCCAGGCACATCGACCTCGCAATAGACAAATCTTCCTTCGTAAGCTGGCATCCATGTCTCCTACACCAAGTAACACACCGTCTCACGGCCCAACCAGCCACAGACACTCGTCGATCGTGTTCTCCAGCTCCCCCAGCCGCTCCTTCAGCCCCTTGTTTTCCTCTTTCAATATCCCCAGCACGCTCCACGCTTCGGACGACGGAACCCCATGGCAGATGTTGCATTTGGAGCCGGTCCAGGAGCTGGCAATGCTCTTCGGGGTGAGTCCTTTCAAAACGCGGTCGTAGGTGGATTGTTTGGGAGCTGGCGTCGAGGCCGGCGCCCGGGTGGGTTTGGGTTTGGGGACAGGTGCAGGTGCAGGTGTAGGTTTGAGCTCCTTCGGGGGTTGCACGGGGGCAGAGGTGGGAGTGGACAGGGTAATCTGGGAGATGTTCGGGGATGGCGCGACAGTCGAGGCCGGCGACTCGAGCACTTCGCGACGTGAGAACACACTTTCGGACACACTCTCGTCTCCCGAGTCGAAGCCGGAGTCGCTCGTGAACGTACCATTGCTGGCACGTTTCATGCTCCGTTTGGGCGTCTGAAGCTCCACTCCCAGGTCGGATGTGCTCTCGTCGTCGCTGGTCCGGACGAGCAGCACGCTGCGCATGCGAGCCTCGTCCTCTCGGCGGCGCACCTCCCGCTCGTGCTCCAGCTCTTCTGCCATAGCTTTCACGGCCTTTTCTTGCTCGATGACCTTCTCGGCCATGCCATCTAGTTGGACCTTCAGGTTCCCGATGCGATTCCGGGTCACCTCGAGCTCCTCTTGCTTTTCGTTCTTCTCTGCCAAGGCTTCATGCAAGGCGAACGTCCGCTGCTTGTATGCAGCCTGCAGCCGTCGGAGCATGGTGTCTGCATTGCTCCGCAGGGCATCGAACGCGTCCCGCCCTTCCAGCTGGCTGAAGCCAGGGGGGAACAGAGCAGCGTTGACGTCGAAGTTCAAGAACTCGTCCTGGGCGGGTTCGGGGAGCTCCAGTCGGCTCTCCCCCTGACGCTTCAGTCCGAAGAACGAGAAGGGGTTCGACGACGTGACCTGCTTCAGCGGCGACGGCGCAGTCATCCGCTTCTGCGCCCGGCTCGACATGACGGGGGAACTGGGCGACCCGTAGTAATCACGAGAGCCTCGTCTCTCCATCGTGGTGTTCATTGTCTCGGCGTCCTCTTCTGTCTGGTATACCACGCCTAGGTTAACGGGTTCCGATTTTCCTTGGAACCAGCCCGACAAGCGTTTCGCTCCTTCTTCAAGTCTCCTGCGGGCGGTGTTTTCGGCGGTGGGGTTCGAGGAGTCGGTGCTACTGTCCAGGTCTTCGAAGGTTTTGGGCTGGTCGGCGAAGAGCTTCCTGGACGGAGGGGCCTGCCGGGGGATAATCTCGGTGTTCGCCCGACGGTGGGAGGGGTGCGAAGGGTGCGGTTTCGCCGGGAGTGGGGATAATGTATCCGAGCTCTGTGCTAATAAAGTTACAGGGGTAGGCTGGTGGGCGGGCTGATTGGCATCGTAAGGCTGACAATCCTCCTGGGCTGTCGCTGTCGCTGTCGCTGGCGTTGTCGAGGACAGTTGCAGGCTGTCACCAGCAGGCGTGGCTGTAGTTGACGGGTGGTCAGGGTCGCGGAGCATTGTCGCGGCCGAAGGGGAGTATGACTGGGCGTCGGGTGGAAGGGATGGGGCCTGGAATGGCGAAGGGATGTGGTCGGTCGCACCACTTGGACACGGACTGGAATGCCACGTCGATACGTTGTCCGCTCGATGCACGGTCACGTATGCCGCCGTCCGTGGTCAGCTTCAGTTGGGAAGCAAAAGGGGGACGGAAATGAGGAGCTCCCGCAGCTGCTCTGGTCTCCTTTCGGGCGGAGGGCGGGGCGATAAGGA
The DNA here is from genome assembly GCF_003184545.1 of Aspergillus heteromorphus CBS 117.55. Taxonomy (NCBI): domain Eukaryota; kingdom Fungi; phylum Ascomycota; class Eurotiomycetes; order Eurotiales; family Aspergillaceae; genus Aspergillus; species Aspergillus heteromorphus. The sequence goes on along the minus strand of NW_020290427.1, from coordinate 544,327 downwards.
GCAGTCGAGGAGGATGAAGGGCGAACTGGACGGCAGCGGGCCAGTGGTGTCGACGGCGTATGCGTGAGGGAAACTAAGGGAGAAGGACGCGATTGTAGCAGATGTTCTTCAGGTTGATGAGCTCGACCGCCAAGTGATAACTAGCGATCAGACGGAGTACCCGCACGTGCCCCTGTCAGCAACGAGTTGCGATCATGCACGATTGACTGGCTGATTTAGACGTGGATATATCTAGACCGATCTCTCTAGTCTCTTAGGCTGGCACTTTGCTCCGTAGGATGCGTTCGGAATCTTCGATATGTGGACAGAATCTGACGAGGAATCCGGCCGGATTCTTTTAGGGCGCGCACCAAGGAAATATCGCGAGGTTGGGGATGTATTCTTAGCAGCTGAGTAGAAAAATACGGTGGCTGAACGGCTTCGGTGCTCCACCACCACGAGGCCCCGGCCCCAGATGAGTGGTTGGGAGTCAACTGTCACCATGATCTTTTCTTAGACATGGAAGACATGGATTCGATTCGCTCTCCAGCTTCTTTCAGCTTTTGGGCTGCCCCAGGAAGACCTCCACCCCCACGACGTCATCTTTCGCACTGGCAGAGACTGGCATCAGTAAATCGTCTCAGTGACGATTGACGCCACGTCCGACGCAGTGACCAAAACGGCGAGGCCCCTTTCTCGCCTGTCCAGGTTTCATCCTTCTGGTGGAGTGGTGTCTAGAGCGCTCTTGGGGGGCCGTTTCATGGGATTGACGTAGCCCGTGGACGATCCCCCTCCGCGAGATTAAGCAATCTCGGGGTTGCGCATCGTTTGCGGAGGACAGATCAGGGGCACATGACAGGCTGGAGATGCCAGTCTGTACGGAGTATTCCAGTCATCAAGATTAAGAATGTACATACAGAATACGGGCCGGAGATATGTAGATGCCAGACTCGATGTTGTTTGAACCGGCTGGCTGGGCCGCGGGATGGAGATGCCAGCCGTTGGGTGGAACAACGGGACATTAAAGGGACCAGCGGAACGGCTGGGCAGTTGCATAGTACAGTTCCAGCAGTCCAGTTGCACTCATTCATGCCTGAGGACACAATCATGCTCTCAATCCCCAGAAATACTCAAGCTGGCCTTGTATTTCAACACCTGAACTACCTGACTACATAAACTAATACTCCACTACGGCTTACCCAGCACAGACAGTGATACTGCCCCTCACTGGAGATATCGTGGTCCCGCGCTGTGATATCACCAAGATCAGTCCTATCAGATCCTCCCACCTGCTACAATGATGAAGTCATCAATCTGGAGAACCCCAACTCATCATTACCTACACACGTGACTCGGACAGCACCCGGTCCGGGCGGTGAAGCCGTCTGGCAACAGCCTGTATTCTGCCTGCAACATCATCGCGGGAAAGATATTCACGACAAATGAATAAACAGTCCCCGCCATACTCCCAATGAGAATCTTCTTCCACCATCTTAACCTGCCTTAACGCTACTTCTCGAACACCCCCCCCACCCCTTACAGCATGGCAACCCCGGCCACCAGCGGGCTGAAGTACCTGTCCAATGCGCTCGCAACAGCCGAGCAGCTCTCGAACTCCTCGTCCGCCATCGACGGCGTATCCCCCGACCTCGAAGCCTCCATCCGTTTTGCCGGCGCCCAACTCACACAGACAGCGGGGATTCTCCTCCGATTGTCGCAAGACATCATCGCGCAAGCCATTGTGACATTCACGCGGTTCTGGATCGGCTCGGAAGGAGGCAGCCTCCGCATACACTCGGTGAAGGTAATTAACTGCCCTTCCTCCGGAGTGGCACAGAGAGGAGAGGAGAAACACCAATACTGACCAACGACTCATCTACAGGATGTCTCGGCCGCGGCGCTCTACATGACCGCCAAGCTATCCTTCCAGCCCACCTCCCCCCGCTCCGTGCTCAACGTCTACACCTTCCTGCTATCGAAGGAAGCCTCGCCGCTGTGGTTCGTGAACCCCAACGGATCGCCCGACAAGCCTACGCCAGAGACCTACCACCTCACGGAAGGGGGCTACCAGGCGCAGCGACAGGTCCTGCTGCGCACGGAGTCGATCATCCTGCGTACCCTGGGCTTCAACACCCACGTGGCCCTCCCGCATACCATCGCCCTGACCTACCTCCAGACGATGGGAGTGTCGTCGTCCGCGGTGGCGAAGAGGGTGTTCGAGCATCTGAACTCCGCACTGTTGTCGCCGCAGCTGCTGTACGCGACGCACCAGCCGAACGCACTCGCCGTGGCGGCGATCTATCTTTCGGCGCGGGAGGTGGGCGTGAAGCTTGTTGATAGCGACTGGTGGGAGGTTTTCGATGTCGATCGGGAGGATCTGGGGTTTCTGGTGGTGGGCATGGGGAGTATGGAGGGGTTTGCGCGGGCGGAGGTGGAGAAGTGGAAGGGCCGCGGGGTGCCGATGACGGCGGACGAGCTGGATGGGGAGATGGAACGGAGAAGGATGATGCAGGAGGGCGAGTGAGGGGTGACAACTTGCGTAGTGATACAAGATTCGGCATAGAGCGCCAGGTGCTTCACTGGCGACATAAGACTTGGATAGTAGACAGCACGTCTGTTCCGTGTCTGTCTGGTTTGGTCTGGGCCATGGACACATCCCCGCCGCTTTGACCTCCAGGAGAAAGAGAAGAGTGGGCGAGATTAATCATCTTCAGGCCCCTCCCTCCAGGCAAAGCCCTTCATGATGATGCGGACGAACCCCTTTTGGGCGAACCGCGGACCCGACACCCGTACCAGTCAGGATATATACTTCAGCTGAGATAGCGACCGAAGGTCCGGACATAGGACCAGCAATATGAACCCGATGAAGCAGCCCCGTGAAAAGACCCTCTTCATCGTAAAGGCATGATCAGGAAGAAACATGTGCGTTGGGCTGTGACTGAGCCTCTGTCACCTGATGGGCCCCGCGTGCTCTGAGTAGTAGTAATAAAATCGGACCTCGAAATCGAATGCCGTCACCGCCACGGACCGTCACCGGCTATCTAGACTCCCTCACTAGTTTAAGATAAACGTCAGATCCACCCACCCCAACTCCCCTCACTTCACCCACCTACTCTACTCAAATAACCCCCTTTCTTCCAAAACACCACCACAACCACAACCAACTAAAGACCACACCCCCAAAAGATGAACATCCTCCACTCCACCCTCTCCACCTGGCGCGACCGCCTGGCCCCGATCTCCCGCACGTCCACCTTCCGCAGCACGGGACAAATAACGCCCGAAGAGTTCGTGCTGGCGGGCGACTACCTAGTCTACAAGTTCCCGTCATGGTCGTGGGCGGACGCCTCCACGCCCGCAAAGCGCGTCTCGTACCTGCCGCCCGGCAAACAGTTCCTGGTGACGCGCGGCGTGCCGTGCCATCGGCGGCTGAATGACAACTTTGCGGGCGATGCGGGGATCGAGGATGAGGTTGTCAGGGATATGTTAGCGGGGGATGGCGATGGCGATGGCGATGGCGATGATGATGATGAGGGGTGGTTGAGGACGGGGGCAGCGGGGAATAATGCTTCGGGGGGTGGGAGGGAACAGGCAGAGACGGGGGCGGGAGCGAGGATCGGTGATGTGAGGACGGTGGATGAGGCGGGGAATATGCGCGAACGGGAGGAGGATGAGGCCGAGGATGAGGACGAGGAGATTCCTGATATGGAGGATGAGGATGATGATGAGGAGGCCATTATAAGGGAGCCTGTCGGGGGAGGAACGATGCAGTATGTCTTTCTCTTTTCTCCATCTCCATCTCCATACCTATCCACTATCTGTCTACATTACCTTCACACCACTTACCCCCTACTGCCTTCTACCTTCTACTTTATACCCCCCCCCCCCCCCCTCTCCCCCCAACATCCAACACACACTAATGAATAACATCCAGACCAACCCGAACCTACAACCTCTACATAACCTACGCGAACTTCTACCGAACCCCCCGCCTCTACCTATCCGGCTATCTCAGCGCCTCCCTCCCCCTCCCACCCCCCCTAATGATGGAAGACATCGTGGGCGACTACAAAGACAAGACCGTGACGCTAGAAGACTTCCCCTGGTTCGAAGGGGGCGTGAAAATGGCCACCGTGCACCCCTGCCGCCACGCCTCCGTCATGAAGACCCTGCTGGATCGCGCGGACGCCGCGCTGAAGATCCGGCGCGAGAAGCTGAAGGCAGCGGCGAAGGCGGGGGAGCAGCAGCAGCAGCAGCAGCAGGAAACGAAGGGGCTGGAGGGCTTGGTGGATGATGTGAGGGGGTTGTCTGTTGGGGAACATGCGGGTGGTGATGAGTGGGAGATGTTGCAGCATGAGCAGGAGGAGGAGCAGGTGGCTATTCGCGTGGATCAGTATCTGGTCGTGTTTTTGAAGTTTATTGCGAGTGTGACGCCGGGGATCGAGCATGATTTTACAATGGGGGTTTAATTTTTTCCCCCTTCTTCTTCTAATTATTCTTCTAATTATTCTTCTCGTTATGGATTTTGTTTTGTTTTGTTGCTGCTGCTGTTGTTGTTGTTGTTGGTTTTGCTATGGGTGTTCTTTTTTTTTTTCTTTCTCTTTCTTTTCGGGAATCTTCTGGCGTTGAGTTGATGACTGGGTGAATGGGTGAGTGAATGGGTGAGTGACTGGATGAGTGAGTGAGTAAGTAAGTAAGTGAAGGAGATTACTTCCCTTCCCACCCACCACCTTCCACCTATTCCTTCTTCTTCGTCTTAGTCTCCTCAAGTTGCCTGCTTATGTTCGTTCTTGTTTGCTTGCTTGCTTGCTTGCTACCTATGATTGATTGATTACCTTAACCTATGACTGGCGCACGTGCAGGGGAGCATATCATTATCATGTTATCACGAGACCCGAAGAACTTTTCTCTGGTGCACTTTCTCCTTTACTCTCTTGCTTGCTTGATCCGATGCTCTGCTCTGCTCTGCCCTGCTTTGCCCTGCTTTGCTCTGCTCTGCTCTGCTCTGCTCTGTTATGCTATGCTATTCTATTCTATAAAGACCAATCAATACCTACTATCTAATATTATCAAACATTTACCGTTTCTGTATGTGATGTAAGTAATCCACTTGATAGAGAAATAATAATAAATAACATTCAACTCAACTCAACATTACCACCTACTACTACTACTACTACTACTACTACTACTACTACTACTACTACTACTACTACTACTACTACTACTACTACTACTACTACTACTACTACTACTACTACACGACCAACACAAACCCTAACCAAAAACCTATCATCACAAATGAATAACATATAGGAATTAGTAAAATACAGACCAGCCAGTAATAATACATATGGAAATGAAAATGAAAATGAAAGTCAAAGTGAAAGAGTTAAAAAGAAAGAAAGAAAGGAAAGAAAGAACCCAAGAAAACAACGCCCACTAAGTAGTAATAATAATAATAATAATAAGTAAATAAACTCAGCCCCAAGCCTGAATCATGATGAAGGAAGAAATGACTGTGGATTGTGCGGGGTGGGTGGGGCGAGGGGGGGAAATTTGTATATGAGAAGGGAAGAAAGAAATAAGGAATTAAGAAAGACAAAAGGAAAAAGAGAAAAAGGGAAAGAAAAAGGATAGATGGATGATGGAAGGAAGGGAAGAAGGATATGATAAAGGAAATGGGTTGGGGATGGGGAAGGGGGGGGGGAAGTGTATTTGTGAATCCTTCTTGATAGATATCAGGACTGCAATTAGGCAGGGCATTGGCAGGTATGTGCTGGTATGGCTTCAGGAGCAGGGACAGGAGCAGGAGCAGGAGCAGGGACAGGGACAGGAGAGGGCTCCTGAGACCCAGGCTGAGGGTTGACTTGGACTTGGACTTGGGATTCAGGGATGGTTTGGGGTTGAGGTCCAATGTTGGACTGATCAGAGCTGCCTTCAGGTCTAGGTCCAGATCCAGAGGTGGACTGATCCTCAGGGCTCGCGTCAGGTCCAGATCCAGAGCCAATCTTGGGCTGAGTCTCGGGCTCGTGTTCCTGTTCCTGTTCCTGTTCCGGTGCAGGTGCAGGTGCAGGCTCAGACTTAGGGTTGGTTTGGGGCTCAGTGACCGGGGGTTCAGGGCTGGCTTCGGGCTCAGACTCAGGTTCGTGTTCGGGTGCAGATTCTGGCTCGGTGGGCTCAGACTCAGTCTCCGGCTCAGGAGCAGGGCATTCTTCGACCGGCTCCTCGGGTTCCTCGGGGGTCTCAAGAGTCGCAGTGGCCTCTGGTGCTTCGACTGGGGGAGCCGGTGCAGGAGGAGCCTGTGCAGGAGAAGCCGGTGCAGGAGGAGCAGGAGCAGGAGGAGCAGGAGCAGGAGCAGGAGGAGCAGGAGGAGCAGGAGCAGGAGGAGCCGAAGCAGGAGGAGCCGAAGCAGGAGGAGCCGGTGCAGGAGGAGCAGGAGGAGCAGGAGGAGCCGGCGCAGGAAGAGTTGGCGCAGGAGGCACCGGCTCCGACGAAGACGACGGAGAAAAGACAACAGCCGGAGCGGTAGGAGCAGTAGTAATAGTAGTAGTAGTAGTAGTAGTCAAAGGAACAGCCGGCACGGGTTCATTCGTGCCAACAACCACAACGGGCCTCTGCGGCGGCGGCGGCGGCGGCGGCGGCGGGGAGGCGGGGGCGCTGCCGTGGTCGTCTTCGGCGTCATCACCGTAGTAGAAGAAGTAGTCGACTCAGTCTCCGGCTCCGGCTCACTCTCCTCATAATCATGATGATAAAACTCGCCCAGATTGAAGCTCGGCCCATCCGGGATGCCAATATCATACGATTCCTCGGCATCCGTGCTGGCGTTGTCACTGGAGGGGACATCGTGATCGTTATTGTTACCATCCCCGCCATGCTCACCGTAGTGAGACTGGGTGGATTGGCCGTTTCTGTAGGAGGGGCCGTCGGAGAGCGAGAAGTCGGAGGCGTCGGCTGCTTGGGAGTTGGAGGTGAAGTGGTGTTGTCGGGGGGTGAGGGTTTGGTTCTGTGTCGTGGTGTCTTGTGTTAGGTATATATACAGAGTAGAGGAGAGGAGAGGAGGTAAGGTACCTGAGCAGGAACAGGAACAGGTGCTGCGAGCACTGCGGTGGGAGCGGCAGCTAGCAGGAGGCATAGCAGAGCTGGGAGATTCTTTGGGTTGTACATTTTGTATGTATGTATGTATGTTGTATGTGGTGTAGTGTATATGGAAGGAATATAACACCTCGTTTGACACTCTCGTTCAAGAAGCGAGTAATCCAAATGACAGACAGAGAACGAATGAACGAACGAATGACTGGATGATTGAACGACTGAATGCTGAGACTCGCAGCGGATGAATGCTCTGAAGAACTGAAAGTCAGTACCAGTAGACACGCTGGACTTCTTATACTCTCGCCAACCATCACCATCGAGCCGAATACAGGGACCAAGACCAGGACCAGACCCTTTCTAGGGCCATCCGTATCCATGACATCGTCGTCCAAAGGGTCAGGACCAGGGCCAGGGACAGACAGGGCCATGCAAGGCCCACGAGACAGTCAGTCGTCCCTATCGAATCTCATCCACGCTGTGGCCTCGTCCTCATGGAACCGAGCCGATCTGATCAGATCTAGCCACTCTGCAGGAGACGGAGACACCCCTTCGCAACGTCAGAGCAGTCTCATCGGAGGCATCGATGATAAGATAGGGAGGGATGGGACATGATCATCCGGACCTGGGGCGGATGCAAGGAGACAAGGAAGCCATTGTTACTATATGGTTACTTCGAGTTCCGCGAGTACAATAGAAAGTAACAACAGTAAGACAGGCTGACAAAAAAAAAAAAAAAAAAAAAAAAAAAAAAAACCTCCGTTGCTTTAATAGTTACACATGGTTGCCGATGCATATGCAAAGAAAAAATAAAAAAAAAAACAGCATCGTCATATTTCATCAATCATGACATGCATCCCTCCGTCCCGTAAACCCCCAAATTCCATCATGACATCAACAAGTTCCGTCGCCTAAACATGTGCTAGGAAGGTAATAATAATAATAATATGACCACACCCCCGATCTACACCTTCCGGCAGTCCGAATTCCCAAACGCCGTGCCGAAGTTGGTCGTGTTCTTGAACTTCAGTTCGGGCTCGCCCTGGCTGGGGGGCTCGATCTCCGTCTGTTTCTGATTCTCGCGGTCTTGGGGATACCCAAGGGCTTGCCTGACCTGGTCCAGAAGCTTCTGATCCAGCTCCTTCAGGAAGCCACTGTCGTGCTCCGCCTCGTTCAACAGGGAGAGAGGCCCCTTCAGGGCTGGATCGTCGGGCAAGTCCGCAACATTCGCAAAGTAGGAGTCGGAGCTTTCTGCGGGTTGCCGAGGCGCCTCCGGAGCAAGGGGCTCGTCGTCCTCGATTGGCGTCTCCTGGGGAGACGGTTGCTCCGTGTCGACGTCGCGATCGATTCGAACCATGGGCGTGTGACCAGCGTTCCTGGTCAGGTTGAACTCGGGGGGCCAAGTTGGGACAGCTTCAGCTTGAGGCTGTTGCGCTGCTCGACGGATGGCCGGCAAGGCAGCGAGGGAGAGTCCTCCAGCGACGGCGGCGACGGCGGCGTGATCACGCGGGCCAGAACCTCCGGGGGCAAGGCAGATGACTTGAGTGTGATCCCGTCGAGCTTGCTGTCAAGTCGCTCAATCGGTACCGGAACGCACGCGCTCGCGGACGGATCAGCCGCGTGAGACTGGGGCGAGAAGAGGGCCGCGTCCAAGGACGGTGCGGACGATAGGTTCCCTCCTTGCTCCGGGATCGACGTGAGGCCCCGGTGGTCCGTCTTCTCTGCGTCGGGGAACACCCTTGTGGGCCTGCTTCCGGGGCTGGAACCTTCCCACACCTGTGTGCTCGTCGGGTGCGAATGATCAGGAAGCTCTGTTGACAGCGAGCGACCGAACTGGTTGTGAAATGCAGAGAACGGATTAGACGCAAAAGCCCCGGTCGCGGCTGTACTAGTGGCGGCGGCCCCTGTGGACCCCCTTCCCCGTAGCAACGACTCTAGCTCCGAGATCCTCTGAGTCAACAGCGCTCGCTCATTCACCCATAATTGGCGCTCCTCGTGGAAGAGCTTCCTCTCGTTTTCAAAATTCGAGCGTTGGCGATCGAGGAGCGACCGTACTTGGCTGAGATACTCCGCACTGACGACGGAGTACGCGGTCCCGGAGTTACCAAGGCCTCGCATATGACTGGGGTTCGCGTCGAAGTAGGTGTCCGGCACCGACTGTGAACGACGAACGGGGGTCGGGGTTGGCGAAAAGCGCACCTCCTTGTAGAGGCTGCCGTGGCCATTGGGGGATTTCGTGGCGGTAGCGGATTTCATTTTGAGGGGGTGGTGGGATGGGTTGTGCTACTGAGACAACTCCAAGGGGCGTGTTGCACTTTATCGAGGGCTGCTTCCCCTCATAAAGGGATGGCGAGAGAGGGGCGACAGTGTAGGGCGAAGGGATGGGGGGGGGAAATCACCACCGTGGGTACTTTTAGTCGGGTGCTAGACAAGCGTCAGCTGCAGAAACCACAGCAGCATCACCGTGATTCTGGCGCGTGGAGCAACCCCAGCAAAACGACTGACAACCAGGGGACTGCAAAACAAGGGGCGACCTACCAGAGGGGGCGAATGAGGGGGCCAGCGCGGGGGGGGGGGCCAGTTGTTTGTATGGGGAGTGGTCAATGGAGCATAGATAAAGCCCGGAAGGCGCACGTTTGGGTCGGTGCCTGAAGCAGAGTTTCGAAACGCAAGGCGAGGCGAGGTGCTTTGAGCTTCGTGGACCAAGGACGTTTCGTTGCTGGAGGCGGCCACAGGAGGATGGCCAAGTGGACGATGCGACTGCAACTGCAAACTGCAGCGAAGGGTTCACAGCATTTATCGGACGGGCCTATGGTATGGTATGGACAGCGACCGAGGGGCTGGATTATTATGTCAACCTCAGACCGAATGGTGGTCGATGAAAGGATGGACGATCCACCCGAATGCGGGGGGTGGGGGGGAAAGAAGAAGTATAGCAGTAGTATAGTAGTAGTATAGCAGTAGTATAGCAGTTGATACTAAGCGATGGTCTCTACCAGATTATCAGGCACGTACCGAGGCAACGGGGACTAACCGATGTCGACAGTTGGCCAGCAGCAGAGCAGAGGGAAAAGGAAAAGACGGATCGATGGGATGAAAGCAGATGCTTTGGACGAGAGCGTCGGCGCTTCTTCTTCAAGTTCGACGAGAAAGGCAGCCTGCAGCCTGAGGCCGACGATCACGAGCCGGCCATGACGTGATGCCCGCCTTTTCTTTTTCCCTCGCGTTTCTCTGTCAACTCTTCCTTTGCATTAATAGTAAGTAAGTAGTCCTCCGTATGGAGTCCCCTTACGACCCTCCCCAGGCAGGATGATTTCATGATTCATGCGGAGCCCTCCGTCCCATCATCTGGTACGTCCACCAGACGGACCGATCTGAAGCTAACAGCAGCACTAGCCGAAGGAGCGGCAACGGTGCGCGTGCTGTCAGTCAGACCTGCAGCTACAAATGACTATGACTAGTAGTTATCTATGACTATCTACGAGGATTCTTCGAGGAGCCGACGGAAAAGTGGAATAATGATATGCTGTGTAATGCCCATGATCAAGAACGCCTCTACCAACAATAAGGATATCCGGGTTCCCAAGCAGAACACCTTGAAGTGCAAACCAACTTCCCAACCCCATGAACAAAAACTCCATCCATCCATCCTCCTTGCGCTGCACCCCCCACCCCAACTCCAACATGACATTCCGAGGTGATTGGCATTTTTTAAGTGGAGCCCCGAGACTAAGGGAGTCTCCACGATGAACTCTCCTCACCCCGATCTCCCCTCAACGTCATCCTGCATGATAGTCTCGGTGGGTGTCTGAGAGGTGTACGGCCAGTCGGAGAAAATAAAAGCAAAAAAAAAAAATAAAAAATAAAACGATCAACAAGAAGAGGGGATATTACTAATGACGAGATGCCGCGAACCAGACGAAACCATAGGAAAAAAGAGACCCGGGCGCCCGCCCCCTACGCGACAGAGAGCTTCGCCGGCGACGCCCGCGTGCCAGCCTGAAGCATCTTCTTCGCGTCGTCCATCACATAGCGATGCATAGAGGGCAGAGGAAAGAAATGCAGGTCTTTGCCCACGGCCCCAAAGATGGTTGCCAGATACCAGATGCCGCGGGCGGCCGACTCCAGGCCCCCGACAGCGGAGGACGGGAAATAGAAGCGCGGATCGAGATAGAAAATGACGCTGGTCCAGTTGGGCAGCTTCTCCATCAGCATGCGGGCGGCGGCCTTGTACTCGCGCAGGGTGCGCTTCGGCACGCCGGTCTGCGAGTGCACGAAGAAGAAGATCTCGAAGCCGACGCTGCGGATGCGGTTGCGCGCCGTCGCGCTCAGCGTGTCCAGGAACACGCCCAGGCGGTCGAGGTTGAATGAGTTCAGGAAGAACAGCGTGTTCCGCGAGTACACCAGGTCCTCGACCTCGTCGTGGATTTGGCGGTTCACGGAGAGCAGGCTGCGCACTCGGCCGTTCTCGCCCACCCAGCTGGGACACATGGCTAGGGCTCGGTATCGGCCGCGCGCGGTGAAGACGTTGCCCCGGTCGTTGACCACGATCAACGGGCGGTCCATGAATTCGTTCGGGATGTCCACGGCGTATTCATAGATCATGAGACGCAGCTCGAGCGGTAGCTTGAGGAAAGGCGAGTAGTCGGTCGCTGTCGCTGTCGCCATCGCCGTTGTCTTATCCTGATGCATCGCCTGAGGGATCCCCATTGCAATTGCACCCGATCAAATATCGATAACTCCAGCAGATAATGATCGATGGACAGATAGATAGACAGACAGACCGAACCCCCCCCCACGCTAGGTCACTAGTCGTAGTCGTCGTAGACAAAAAGAGCAGCAGCGATCCACTCAGATCAATATCAATCAACACCAACAACACCTCATAGTACGAGGTAATAAGTCAACGGCAGATAGCAGATAGATAGCAGACAGCAAATAAGGTCCGAACAGTAGCAGTAGCAGTAGTAGCAGTACAGTAGCAGCAGCAATAGCAGCAGTAGCAGCAGTAGCAGCAATGCTAAGTCCCGCAAGACGAAGATCGGCCGTTCTCCGCGATATATAAGCCCTCGGAGTCGACGTCAGCCACCACCCAGACAGGCAACACACAGATCCTGCAACGACACCCAGTATGTATCAGGTCAGATTAGGTCAGGTTAGGTAAGGGGTCAGTCAGTCAGATCAGATCACCCATCCAACTATATTATCTCATCGGGAAGTCAGTAGGTCGTGAATGAGACAGTGGAGGGTGCTATATCAGCAACAGCAACCGAATGAGGAATGTGCTGGTCTGTCTGCATGTGTAAGCAGCAAGCCAGTAGACAGTAGGTAATAACGAGTGGTTGGTGTGGTAGATAGTAGATAGGTAGTAGTAGTGTAACCGAAAAACGGAGGGTAAGTACAGTATGTACCTAAAAAAAAGGGGAGGGGGGGGGACGAAGAGGAGAAGAAGAAGAAGAAGGAGAGAGGAGAAGGATAAAGTTGCCGGTGTTTGGGTTTGCGACCAGGATAAATGAATATCAGACCACCCCCCTCAGCAGACAGACAGACAGACAGACAGACAACAACACAGTAGTAGTACGTAGTACGTAGTAAGTAAAGAAGTATGTATAAGTGGTAAGTAAGTAAGTAAGTGGAAGGAAAGATCACCTCAAACCGGCAAATATCCCCCAAAAACCTCCCGTTGAAAACACAACACATGTGCCTGCCTGCCTGCCTGCCCATCGCAAAAAAAATTTCTGTTCGGACCGAGTGAGTCCAGCCAAGGCCCGAATTCTATTTTTTTTTTTTTTTTTTTTTTTTACACAAGATCCTTTGGTTGATGGAAAGTTTATTCAGGGATTCCAAGATCCCAGAAAGAGAGGGGAGGAGGGTTTCGGGTGCTCCCGTTTGTGGTTCCGGATGGGCTGGTCTGTACAAAGTATCTATCTAGTTAGACCATTCATTGTACGGAGTGGAGTGAGTACTATGTAATTGGAATTGTATGGGGTGGAGGTGGAGGTGGAGATGGCTGTTCCGGGTGGTCTGTCTATCTGGGCTGTTTGTACCTTCCCTCCTAAGGTACGTACGTACTATACGTACACACGTTTGCTATCTACACAGTAACTATGTATAGTAAGTAGTAGTAAAAGTATGTGACTCCGAATTTTACTACCCAATTCAACCCCAATAACCATCTCCATCATCTCTCTAGCGAGACCAGTTGTTCATATTACCCTCCTTCCCTCCTCCCTACCAATCAACCAACCAACCAACCAACCAGTATACTACCCTCCCACCTCCCACCTCCTACCCTCCTCCTCTACCACATACCCACCCACCAAACCCCCTCAAACACCCAGCATAGTACCATCCATCCATCCATCCATGCACAAGTCTGATCTAGTCTAGTCTAGTCTAGTCTAGTCTAATCCAATCCTGCATGATGCTGATATTCCATTCCGCTTGCTCATCAGGGTCCGACCGCCTCTGCTCTGAGCGAGCCTCTGATGCAATAATGATGGGCTCTGTTACTTGGTAGTTTGTACTGCGAACGGGCCCGGTTTGGGATTCGCCACCGACCATCATCATTATCATCACCATCACCATCCATCGAATCGAATCGAATCGAAACTGTACTGTAGAACCTACACCTACACTTACACCTACACCTACTTACTTACTGCCAGGCTCGACGGAGGCTCGGAGAGGTGCCGTGCCGGATACTGCTGCCGACGGCGACAAAAAAAAATGATCATGATGGATTGGGGAGATTCGTATTACGAGTCCGGAGTACCATTATGGATATAGGGAAATATTGGGTTTGGTCAATCAGTTGAGATATTAATGGGTGGGGTAGATTGTTTTGTTTGTTTGTTTGTCTGAGTCTGGCTTTATGTAGGTAAGTAGGTAAGTAAGTAGGTAGGTAGGTAAGTAGGTAAGTAGGTAAGTAAGTAGGTAGGTAAGTAGGTAGTAGGTATGTGGGCCGATATAACTACTTGAAATAAGAATAAAAACAATAAAAATAAAAATAAAATAACAGTCAACTCCGCCTATAAACCCCAAGTAACCACGCCGCCCGCAAAACAGCCAGTCCCCAGGCCATCCCAATACTATCGCGGAGCACATTCAACTTACTCCCTGTGACCTCTCGCCAGCCGACGGGGACTTCGGCGACAGGGATGCCCGAAAACTCCGCCAGCATGAGCATCTCGACGTCGAAGATCCAGCCCTCCGAGTGCATATAGGGGATGATGTCGGGCAGGGCGGCCCGCGAAAACAGCTTGAATCCGCACTGGGTGTCTTTGATGGTGGCCGTCTTGGACGGCGTCATCAGCCAGAGGATGAGGTGGAAGGAATGCATGAGGAAGTTGCGCAGTTTGGATCGCTGTGTACACACACACATATCGGTGGTTAGTGATTTGCCTTGGCAATGCGCATGGGGGAATTCTAGGAAGTCAAGGCAAACATACCTTGACGACAGCCTCGCTTCCAACCATATGCGCCCGAGAGCCCACGGCCACACCACGGCCCTGCGAGTCCGCGGTCTTCTGACACGCGGTGATGAGCTTCCCGAGATCCTCGAATTTGCTGGCGCCGTCGGCATCTGCAAACACCACGTACTGGCCGCGGACGTGTCTCATGCCGTGGGTGACGGCGCCGCCCTTACCGCGGTTCTCGGTCAGAGTGACGACCCTGATGGTTCCGGAGGGGATATGGGCGCCCTCGTGGGTCTCCGGGGTCCACGGACCGGCGTGGCCCTTGGGATGCATGGAGAGCTGGTGATCGCGAGCGAACGAGAACGCCGTTTCCTCGGTCCGGTCCTTCGATCCGTCCGAGACCAGAATGATCTCCCAGCCCTTGTTATCGTGCACCGGGCGATGCGTCGCGGAGCCGTTCACCTGGCCGTTAGCCTGTTTCCGCTGCCGGACTTCCTTCTCGGCCGTGGCACCGTCAACGATGGCAGTCGTCCCATACATCCGTTCCAGGTAGTTCACAGCCTCTTCCAGCATGCCTCCGAGACGGTCCTCTTCATTGTAGGCCGGCACCACCACCGACACGAACAGATCGGGTTCCTCCACGGACGGACGGTCGACGAGCGGACCAGACCCTTTCTGTTTCTGAGCATCCAGGACATCTTGCCAGCAAGGGAGTTGTTGCGGGTCCGTGATTGTCCCGTCCTGCAAGACCGTCCGGTACTTCTTTTCGCCAGGAAAGGGTTTCCGCGGGATCGGAGCGACGAGGTAGAGGGTGGTGTAGAACTGTAGAGCGATTGAGCAAAAGAAAAAAAAAATTAGCGGTGTCGTCCAAGCAGCATCACGGATGGGCTGGGCAGCGCGAGCCCGGCAACAAACGTACCAGCACAAACAGCCCGGAGAGCGTTGCAACGAGGGTCACAAGTAGGACGGAGATCGGGACGCTGGCCAACAGCTCCGCGCAACTGACGCAGATGTCGGACCACGCATCTTCGACCATGGTGAAGACAATCGATGTCGGACGAGGGGAGCTCGTCGCAGCGGGTGAAGATTATAGCGGAGAAGCTGGGATGGGGGGAGTGGGAGAGAGGGAGGGAGGGAGAGCTCAAGTGCTCAAGTGCTCAATGGGATGAAGACGATCCGTAGTTGGCCAGCCATGCGACACGGAGCCTGTCAGGAGGATCAGCTAACATGGAGGGGGCAGCGATGCGATAATGGCCATGGCGAGGGAGAGGAGAGGGGGGAAGGAAACGTGGTGAGAGCGGCGAGCGGACCAAAATACCCAGCTAAGACAAGCTACGGATCCCCGACGCGTCGGCGCCCACAGTCTATCTCCGTGCGACGCTCTTTCTACTAAAGATACTCCCTGAGTCTGCTGTCGCCAGCTTGTCCTTTTCCACTGCCCTCGCCCTGCAGTCCCATTCATGTTACAGCAGCCCCGTGGATCACTGGATGCGCAGCCCGTCGATCGAACTGCGAACTGTATCCGCACTTACGTATGCACTTTAAATGACGGGGACCACAGCGGAGGCCCTCCCGTGCAGAACAGCCTACTATGGTACAATCTACATCCGGTTCGGGGTACGTATGCCACATCACAGGGCAATCGTGGCTTATTAGACTTTTTATTGCTTTTCTCAATTGCATATGTATCCGTGGCTTCCGCTCCAATTGCATGGCCAATGCTGGCATATATACATACCGCCACCCACGCACTTCCCCGGGATGATAAAAATCTAAGGCATCGCCGGAAATCGGGCGCAGGCAAAGAAACGCTGTGCTGAAGAGCTGAGCCAAGCCAGGGCTTCAACTTCCAAGTTGCTCTCATTCCTCCATAGGGTGGCTCACGGCCTCATGGGGTGTTACGCACGCATGACAGCTATGGTCTGTGCGTCGACAGGCCCATGTTATTCATGGTTCGACATCGGATCGTTAGATCACCTTCTCACAGATCTTCCAGGTATATTGAACCATCTCGAGGATATTGCGGTCTTAGATCGGGTCATCCATATCAATAGCTCCAATTGGAGGGTCCATGATAAGTCTCCAGCAACGTTCCTGTCGCACCTCTTGGGACAGATCACTGGTCATTCAGGTTTCGTGCGCGTTCACGTTCGGCTGAACCGGCCTCATGTCATCGGGTTTCGCAAACGGGCTGTATTCCTCGGCAATCTTCTCCAATTCCAAGGCAAATGGGGTTGCAGAAAATTCCCGCGCCTCAAAATCATACGTCATCCAACGTTGAAACTATCGACCGTCAGTACTATTCGCCGATAACCCTCTCGACAACGCTTACCTTGGCAAGCCGGATCCCCAGCCATATGCACCTGTACATCCTGGCAACATCTCGAGACGGCGGCTCGATCTCTCGTCCTTCGTCGGCAGAGGGTGAATCGTCGAAGAACGACGCAGGATAGAGCCGTCGGCTCCAGGCTAGGCCACGGATAAGGAAGTCCTCGGCTACCCAGGTGGTTTCTTCGGAGATGGGAAATTTGTCATTCTCGGCGATATCGGGTTTGATGTAGCTGCGGAATAAGGAGTTGAGGAAGATGGTAAGTTTCCTCCAAGGCACGGTGGCCTCCACACGGTTCATGCCGCGTGGGGTAAGCGATAGGCACCACAGGAAAGCCAAAGCGACATGGCATGCGGCATAGATGTTTCTATCACCAGTCTGCTCGAGGAACATCGACAGGCAGTGATAACTCAGCAGAGACCCGTAGAAAAGCTGAGGTGACGGGCTCTTGGAGTCTCGGAACGCTAGAAACGCGGCCCGCACCGCCTGAAGGTCGTCGGTGGGAGTCCAGTTCCTGGCAGCCGAGGCATAAACCTCTTCAAGAGATTCAGATGGCGATGCATTCGACTCGTCAAACTCCGGGGGCAGGTGGGCGTTTGCATTGCCATATTCGAGCATCGCTGCAGCGTTGGAAGCACAGATGTAGAAGCCCTGCATCCTGAAGGCTGGGCCTATCCGGCCGATCGACTGACTCAGGAGCGTCGAGAAGGTGTCGACCGCCTCAACGAAACGATCTCCAGAATCGCCGGTGTAAAGACAGCCGTGCGCAGCCACAAACGCGCTGACCAGCGGGAGACGGTGGATGGGTCTGGGCCCGTTCAGGAATGGGTTAAACAGAAGGAAGATACTTTCCCGGGTGCCCGCAAACGGGTGAATACTGATGACGGATTTCGTGTAATAGAAGAGTTGCTGGATGACATCCGGCCGAGCCAAGATCGCCAGATGATGTTGGATTCGGCCGACATTTGGGTTTCTGTCCGCAGCTTTGGTGTACCAGTATCTCGAAATGCCCGACCACAGATCACATTCGCGAAGGTCGCTTTGTTCAATGGCCATGCGGTATCGCGAGAGATCCCCCAGACACTCGAACCAGGTGTCTTCGAATGTTGCCGCTGTTTCAATCATGAGAGTCAACATGGAATATGCAAAGTGGATGAAGGTCACCATGTGCTCCAAAGAGTCAGGAAGCCGGTTGCGGAATAGTTCCAGGAGTGCATGGATCCCGTAGTGCCACATTCGCGCCGGCATTAAGTAGTTCTCCGCCAGGGATTGTATGGGAGGGCTCGCGATTGGATGTCGGGAGGCCAAAAAGAAATCCGAGTGCTCCCGAATGATGATGTGATGGGCGTAGGCGGTGGCCTGGTACTTGTCATAAGGGGCCGGTATAGGCTCGGCCGCCATCAAGCCGTCTTGCTCCGAGAGCCTCTGCTCCACCATTACTATGCCGCCATAGATCGCTCGGACATCGTTGATCAATTGCTCTTCTGTTACAATAGGATAAGCTTCCATATGTCGCACTAAGGTTCCGTGTGATTCTATACCTCCTTCTGTCCCAATGAGCCTGCCGGTGGTGGAGCTTAGAAGAACGGTACAGTTTCTTGCGCACTCCTGGCCGTAGCTCAAACCCTCTGCGGACGTGGCAGATAATCTGGACAAGGAGGCCATATCGCTGACGCTGGGTTCTAGAGGGAGTGGGCCGTCATCCGAGGTGGGGCTGGAGAGGGGAGATTGGGAATGGCGCGGTGATGGGCAACCATTCGTACCATTTGC
Organism: Aspergillus heteromorphus CBS 117.55; assembly: GCF_003184545.1. Lineage (NCBI taxonomy): Eukaryota > Fungi > Ascomycota > Eurotiomycetes > Eurotiales > Aspergillaceae > Aspergillus > Aspergillus heteromorphus. Next base: position 525,739 of record NW_020290427.1, on the reverse strand, counting down.
CCGGTCGTCATCCGCAAGAGCTGAGGGTCGAGGAAGGCGAGAGTTGCTGTGAGTTGGGCTAGCTTTCCCCATCGGGGCCGCTCGATTCGATGGTCGAGTTGAGGGGGTGCCAGGCCGCCTCTTTTGCTCTTGCCATGTTCGGCGACGGGTCTTCGATGCGCTTGACGGGACACGCTCATTGGCTTGCCCACTCACATCATCCGAGACCAAGTCATCGGGCACGACCCCGTTTGAATCGCCTCTCCTGTGTGAGGACGAGGCGCTGGCCGAGTGCAGTGCTCGGTTGGTAGCCGAGGATCCCACCGGAGAACTGGAACCTGACACTATGGGTGAAGGCGGCCTGGAAGAGGTCAGAAGACTACTCAAGAAGCCGATGGTCCGAGACGGGGGCTACTCACTTGTGGGAAACAGAATGGGATTTGGCATCAGGGGACTTGGGAATGGGATGAGGCTCTGCGCCATCCTCCGCGTCCCGGTGCCGATAGGGTAGAGGGTCCCGACCACGTCCGTCACTCATTGTACTGGCAGCTGCAGGTTTATGTAACACGTCATCTGACCTGTATCAGCGATCCGGCCAGCAACGGATTGATAAGACGATCAGCCGGGCGAGGGTTGTAGACGATGGAGATGATGCGGGTGACAAGTTGGGACAGGTCAGGCCAGAGGGTTTAGCCAGGGGTCGTTCTTCTCTTATTCACTCAGAGGGCGGGAAGGTGACAGAAGTGGAAGACAAACACAGGGTCAAGTGACAGGAGGATGAAGTGAATCAAGAAATTAAAGGTAGACTTGAGGCAAAGACCTGACACTAAATGACAAAATAAAAAAACAAAACAAAACAAAACAAAAGACGGCCTATGAACGTGGATGGTATGCAGGGTATGGAGGGCTAGTAGAGCTCCCGAGTGGGAGTGGGAGTGGTGGGAGTGGTGGCAGCAGTATGACCGTTCGGTAAGATACACGAGGCACTACTACCACTGCATGGCATCAAGACCCATGATAGAGGGGAGGGGAGGGGAGGTAGTAGATAGAAGTCGGGACTATGAAAGAAAAGAGAGACGGCGGGGGAGATTGTAATAAGTACCTACCTACCTGGACACGTTGGAAAGCACGGAGGGATTATTTATAAGTAAGATGACATTTAGGTTCTTTAGGCAACTAAACTCATCTCTGCCTAGGGAAAGGAGCGAGCGAGTGAGCAAACCGGTTAGGAAAATTGCGCACGAACACACCAAGGCGGGATTGATAGTCCAAACCCACTGCGGCGTGATAGTGGCTGAAGAATGGATAGATCCAGCAGGGGAATCCGGAGCAACGACCCAGAGCAGAGGAGAGGTGAGGAGAGGGAGAGGAGAGGAGAGGAGGAGAGGAGAACCGATGAGGTGGAAGGCGGAGAAGAAGCAGCAGCAGCAGCAGCAGTAATAATCATCTGGTAATCTTCCGGTATTATTGTGGACCCGCCGCCGTGCTGCCGGGGTAATTGGACGGTACGGTATTCTAAACCCAGCCCGGGTAGCCTGACGATTCGTCCCAGTTGCCTTGTCGCCTGCCACTCAATCCTTGAAAGGATCAACCAACCTGGTAGATCCCGATCAGTCTGTCTGCACATCTGCTCCATTCTACAACTCCGAATAGAACCGTGGCGGGCCTGATATCTACGCTATACATATCCCTATACCTACATATACTGTTCGAGCTCCTCGTTCGCCACATGCCGCCAGATCACCCATCGACGTTCTAGACACTATGCGACCGACTCTCCGAACGCCAGGTCAGGTCTTCCAGGAATGAATGCTACTTCCTTCCTCGGTGGGAACTGAACATCAACCTTACAACCACATACAAACATCCATGTCTCCCCTCCTCTCTTATCTTCCCCCCCCCCCCAAGTTCATGCTCATCACAGCAGCCACGAGGCTGTGCCGTACTTAGCGTCAGAACCCTCCTCCCCTTCTATTTCAATAGTCCTGTCCCATCCCCTCTAGCAACCCCGGCAGCCATGCAGTTATCCGTTATTCAGGGACGTTTGATGCTGGGACCCGACGATTTGGGAAGAACCACACTTACCGGAGCTCCTTGCATGCAGCAGCCCGCAGCCATACCTACCCTACCTGACTCGATCATCACCACCACTCTATCCAACAAGCTTACATCCTGGAATGAGGACGTTGGCGCCCTTGCGTGATAAGGTGCACGCCCCTCGAACCCACTGTTTCTCGAACCAGCGCCATGCGGACCATCATCCCACTGGGATACACCACCGCAACCGGGTGGCCGACGGCGCTTAGTTAACCTCCGACATGTTTGGAATGTTTGATCGCCGGTACATAAGGCTGCCGTTGCGGCGTTGACAGCGTCAAGCCCCCTCCCTATTGGGAAAATGCCCGGGTCGCAGCCTGGCAACACCATTGAGAGGCCGTCCGCATTGCGCTGCCCTCGCCAGCCGAAGCCACCTGGGCTAGTGACTTGGCCCCATTTTGTTCTCTGTCTCACGGGGACTTGGGAGGCGACTCACTGCACAGGCCGGTTTCTGGATTCCTTCCCATCGGGTACGCACCGGGCAGACCAAATAATCGGGACTGCCCTTGCATGGACACCGCTTCTTCGGTTCAGGGTTGGGTTTCTTCGGTTGGTGACAGTCCGTAAAGCGCAAGTCGCGCCTGTGTATAGAATCGACGTAACCAGAGCCTTGGTCGGTCAATATCAGGCCGGTGCACGAGCAAGACTTACCATCTGGCTCTGGCCATACCTTCCTTCCTACGGCATGGCAATGGTAGGTTCTCGCGTGTGGGGACGAATCGTGATCAGCACGCCACGTTCAACGTCCGAGGCTTAAGGTTACCAGCGTGGTTCAGGGTCTGATCGGCCTCCGCCCCAGTGAGGCTGGTAGATTATCAGCTAGTCGCGTGGGTCAGTCGTATAACAGTGGGACGGTGCCTTTTCCTCCGTCTACAGCGTACAGTGGGCATCTGCCAACATGTCCTGGCTGGGACAATGACCTGCGATCCGAATGTCATATCTAGAGCTCCGGCTCGCCCGGAAGGGCACCCATTGTCTCGTATTATAGCTCACCATGGTATATGTCTGACATAAGACAACCGCGCATCGAGTCAGCTGCAGTCGCGCAGTTCCTTGAGCGAGCTATGTCATGATCGTGGGTGTACCGGTAGGGATGGCTTGTCTGCCTGACCGATATTGGGTTCAAGTAGGGGGCCGTGCAGAGGGTCAGTTCATCAGGTCTATCCGGCTTTCTGAGATCACATGCCATATCGGGTAACCATGGGGGTCATGTCATGGGTGCAGAACCTATCTATAGTACTGATGACATGTCACCACAACGGTGTCCTGAAGAACGCAGATCGACTGTACGACATGGGCGCAAGACGGAAGTCTTGGGAGCTGTCCGAATGAAGTGTACCGATTTCGCGTGCAGATTCCGGCAATATCAGCAATCCTAGGACCTAACTGCCTCTTCCCCAGTACTCGCCCAGCGGAATCCATTTCCGAGAGGCGATGGTCAGTTTCACGCCCAGTGGCAAAGAAAGTCTCCAATAAGATGGTTTCAGACTCACATAAATCTCCGACTGTCCTGCTCGTCCGGGCCATGTCTTGGTATGAAGATCGTTTTTGAATGCAGGAAACCTGACGATGAGGCGCACCGAGTCTTCATACCGATCCCCCATAGGGTCTGCCCGGTTTCCAGTGTAGATCTTGAAATGTGGAGGACGATGACTTGCATATAGGTGTGTTCTGATATGATCGGAAGCTTCCAATCTGGTAGGTCAAAGCAGACTTATTGGCCACCATGGTATTGCAGTATCGTTGCTGGTTCTTTCAAGCCGTCTGATATCCGATCCGATCTCTGGGGCTGAAGACAAACCGATGGTGGGTTTCTCGCCACCCGATAACCGGTCATGCTACACAGCTATAGAGTATACTTTAGTACCTGACACTTTGGATAACATGATACTTTCAATCTGGATAGTATCCGCATATCCCCTCCCAGCTATACTTATCTGCTACGTATGATTCGATGCAGAGAATCCTGCAATACCGAACACATATCGATGACAGACCGGAGCATCCATATCTCAGACGGCCAGACCCTAAGCACCTCCAATATCCGATTCCAGTCCAATCTACCGATATTCCCGCGACACAGGATGTTGCCACCATATCGACATCCCAATACCAATCCACCTCCCAGCCGCATCAAGAGATACACATACACCACTTCCCCTCCACCCAAACCGTCCATACATACACACACATATACCTACATACATACATACGCCTCGCATACAGCATACCCACAAACACACACACACACACACACACACAAACCAGTGAGCAAACACCAACCAGCTAGTCCATCCCCTCGCAAGGATGTACCCGTCCGGACCTGTACCGGAACGGAGTACGCTATGCAGCCCTCCCTAGTCCCCAAGGCAAAGCAAAGTAAAGTACCTACCCACACCTACCCAAGCTAGTCAGTCACCCTAGTGGTTGCCTTTTCCCCATGGTTGCCTTGCCTTTTCCCCATGCGACACCATGCACGTTGCCGTGGATAGCCCCTTCTTGGCGCCGCCGCCGACAGCCGAGATACAGATTGGTGATTAACTATTGTTGGATGGAGCAGGTAGTAAGAAAGAGGTTCTGTTTACTTATTTACCTTGCTGACTTGGGTATGGGTGTAGGGGTATGTGTTTGAATATATGGGGAAGTGAATACTTGATTATAAGTATGTATTCCCCTCATAGCCCTGGCAAGTACTAGGTGAGTGAGTGAGTGAGTGAGTGAGTAAGCCACGACCCCTCTAGCTCCTCCAGCGCTAGCGGCGACATGGATGATGGATTTCCCCTCCCGGCTCAATACAGACCCAAGATTCCAAATATCATCCCAGATAGATAGTAGATAGATAGATAGATAGAACCTACCTCGCTTACGTACAGAGTTCTACGGAGTAGGATACTTATTTATGGTTCACGGAGCACTCGAACTACCTACCTACCTACCTACCTACCTAATAGCTAAACCTGCCATGATAATCCATCTATTAATATGGTTGGTGCCATTTCCCCAATACTTGATCAGACATACTATTTGTTATTAGATATATTTTTATAATAATTGATTGAGTTGAGTTGGTTGGCTAGTATCTGTCGATGTGATATCTACTTACGGAGCACTCAGTTATATTATATTGTACTTGGAGGAAAGACAGAAGTTTAATGGTTCAGGGATAGATAGATAGATAGAGATAGACCATTATGTATACATTGTATACATTGTATACATATGGATATACGGAGTAAAAGTAGAATGAATACCTACCCAAGTGCCAGTGTATTATATTCCAATGCAGTCAGCCGAATCTTCCTGCAGCTACTGCACCCGTAAAGCCGTCTCGTGCGGTCTGCTGTATGTATGTATGCACGTAGCTACATACATATGCCTACTTTGGTAATTAGAAGGTCAGTAGATCAGTAGACCAGTAGGTTAGCTTAGTAGGTCAGGTCAGGTCAGGTCAGGTAAAACATGTATTAGCATCAGCAATTGAGCACATACATAAATAAGTACTGTAGCAGTCGCATTAAAACAAAAGAAAGCATATAGGGAGGTAGGTAGGTAGGTAGGTAGGTAGGCACTCTGTAGAGAGAAAGATGAGATGAGATACATCCTAGAGATTTACGCAGTAGCAGGAAATTTAGCCGAGGGGAAAGTATAACTATCCAGACCGACTGGCAAAAATACAAGGACTGGTAAGGTAGTAAGTAACTATAGGTAGTCCGCTGTGGTCCGCATTTCTGCTACTTATAGTACTTACCTAGTTAGCTGGCTGGGGTATCTAGTATAAGTACTAGGTAAGCACTGATCCTTAACTAGCTTAGGTAGCTAAGTATAGTACTACTTATACTAGTAAGTACGGTGCCTGGGTATCTATCCAAGTAGCTAAGATCATCTCCTCATTCTATCCCATCCCATTCTATCCCATCTACCCATCTACCTACTATTCACCACCACCACCATCCCCCATCGCGACAATGAAGAATACCCCCCCCCCCCCCTCCCCTCCACTAATACCAAACACCAAGACTACCACCAACACACTCCCATCCATACCCACCTCCATCCTATAGATATAGATAAGCAGATCGATTCCGATCTCCCCCCCCGATTGGCTAATCGGAAAACCCCAACCCTCGCCATCCCCGCGCATCGACATCCGGGATCGGGAGCGCGGGTGCGATGCATCGAAGGATGGATGGAATAACTAACTATCGGTGTGGAAAGTGCTTACCTATGTAGCATGTACAGTGCCGGTGGTAGGGTAGGAGGGGGGAATTTTCCGATACGTGGCATGCTTACGGGCCGGGGATTTGCGGCTGGTGTCTACTATCTACTGTCTACTGTCTACTGTCTACTGTCTAGTATTCAGTGGTAATGTGGTGATATGGTTGGATGGGGCTGGACTGGACTGGACTGGACTAGACTGGACTACGACAGATCATGGATATAGATGACACTGCTGTCGACAGGTCGGTCAATAGGTAGGTAGGTAGGTAGGTAGGTAGGTAGGTAGGTATGGAGGTGAGGACAATACGCATAGGATAGCATGAAATGAGATGGCTGGGACGAATAGATAGATGGATGAGACTCATCGCCTCGAACACACATCCTCCATCCATCTCCCTACTGTACCTATCACCTATCTACCTACCTACTTACCTACCTACCTGTCCACCGCACCACCCCATTCAAACAACCATGCATTAACTCGTTTCCGCTGCAGATACGAACGCACATCCTCTAGCTACTTACGTACTTGGATAGCTAGATCGACATGACTGGTTAGCTTGCGCAGCTTGCGCAGCTTGCGCAGATTGCTACTGACTTGCCGATATGGCCCGGAAGCCGGAGGACTGAGGATCCGTTTCTGCTGTCTGCTGTCTCTGTTCCAACCGGACCGGTAGAGGAAAAAGGTCAGAGGTCAGACTCACAGATCGAGATCGATATCGAGCTCAACACATACCGGATGCAAAAAGAAACAGGAAGACACCACACCACACCATACCATATCCACGATAACCCAAAATTGCAGCGAAAGGAGAAGAGCAAAAGCAAAAGCAAAAGCAAAAGCAAAAGCAAAAGCAGAACCATCCATGCCTTACCCACCAGACCATAGACACTAAAAATAGCCAATAAGCAGTCCCGAACACGTGTATCAGACGCGACAAGGCGAGTACATACATCCATCCATACCTACATACATACATACATACATACATACCTAGAAAAGAACACCAACGTATCAGAAACCAGAGAGAGAGCTGTAAAAACAAACCAAAGCAAAACCAGTAGACATGGCCTGATCAGGCCGAGCTTTTATTATTTCGCTTCGATTCGATAGGTAGCGAATAAGCAGCCTTGCCCACGTGAAGCAGACACGGTTACTCCGTATGCAAGTCGGATGCATACCTACTACTTAGATAGAATGTGAACGGTCAGATTGAAGCTGGAGCAAAATATGTGTGTGATTGAGTGAGATGATTTGGGGGGAGGATATGTATTATCTATCTATCTTTCTACCTTGATGGGGGAAGGGGAACGTAAGTGGGTGATGTGGATGATTAGAAGCGGGGAAGGAAGTGAGTGAGTGAGTGAGTGAGTGGAGGGATTGTGTTGGGGTGTTGTCTTTGTGGGATGGGTGGATGGGTGGATGGGTGGATGGTGATTGATGAGTAGATATATACCTTTCATCAGCCGCGGTAGAGCGAGAAAGAATACTAAGGAGGACAATTTTTTGGAATTTCTTTTCTTTTTTTTTTTTTGATAGCTAGGTACATGACGATCAGGTATACCAACCAGGAACCTGCCCAAACATGCAAGGTAACCAACCGAGTTGGGGTTTTGTATTAATCGATAGGAGATAAACAATGTGCATGACCCACAGTAAGGAAAGATATGAACAACCGGGGACCTGCCCAGCAAGGTAATGTTGATATTCGAAGAGAAAAAATGAAACCCATGAACCACAGCGAAACAGATAGAATAAATCAATACCAATTAAAACCCGAAAGAAACCAGACCAGAAGTCATGAAAGTCGGCAAAGAGTTGAGATAGAAGCAGTATTAGAAAAATGAGATCGATTGGAACGGGTATCAAAGCATCCAGCGCAGCATGTCCAATCGTTCGTAGTCTCAGATGTCGGATGCGAAAGAGTATGTGCTGTTTTACCAGGGACGCCGTCGTTGCACATGTCACAATGCAATGGGAAGTGGAGAGATGTATAGGCGTGTGGAGAGATTGTTCACCCTAGTTGAGGTAGATACGCATCTGCACTAGTTAGCATGGAGCAATCGGTTTCCCCGAGCTATGAAGACGTACCTTCATCTTAACGTCAGCGCGGCAGATGATGCAGTGGGCCGGCTCGATTGGTCTGCTGGGATCATAGCGACGACCCGGATACTGGACGTCCGCACACCACTGACACATACTGGCATGGCCGCAGGGAAGCAAGACCGTATCAACGATCTGGGAAAAGCAGATCTTGCACTCGAGGTTCGCTTGCAGTTCATGGGGCTCTTTCGCTTCCGGACGACCGTTGCTTCTATCGTCCAGAGTGCCGCGCAGGTCGCCGGGCTGCGGGATCGGCCGAGCATCGTCCATGATTATTTGAGCAACGGCTTCGTTCATGACCCGCTGCCAATGAGCTCGTTGAGTTTCCTGCAAGATTTGTCCAAGGTCGCGTGCGCGTCTCTCATGCTCTGCGTTCGCCGGACCAGATGATCGCACGGTGGCCGGGTGGGGAGTGTACCCAGCCTGAACAGGCGGCGCCCGTGCGCCTCGAGTGTGGGCTCGAGTGTGGGCCAAGTGAGGAACCTCAGCCTGGTGAGGATTGTATCTCAGTCGGTGCAGGTATTCAGCGTACCGGAGGGCAGTGTCCCTCTCCGAGTTCGGGCGTTGGGGACGTGCAAGTTCGCGATGCCGAGGGACCGGAGGAGGCGGAGGAGACGGAGAACGGCCATCCCCATCGGGCCCAAATGCTTGGGAGAGTGCTGCTGCGTTCGCATTTGCAACCGCGCCATGGTCTTGAGTTGCACGAGGGTTGCTCAGTGGGACTTGGGCGTTTGTGGCAGCAGCTGTGGTTTGGTATGGGGTCTGGGCTCTCGCTGACCGCGACGGCTGGGTGTCGCTCGTTGGGGCTGGAGCACTAGTGGGCGCAACCGTGGTCGGGTATGGGGGCTCTGCTCTCGCAGACAGAGGTGGCTGGGTGTTCCTGGAGCGTTGAGCCTGTTGAGCATGGCTGGACCTCGGTGCCGGTTCACGGAAGTTTCGCTGTCTCTGCGGGACGAGGGGAGTCTGGGGGGGTTGAGCTGGATTGCCCTGCCCTCCCGAGAAGATGTAATTCAAGTGCGGATCGATCGCCTGTCTGTCGCCGAAGTACTGGTTTGGACTGAAACGAGGCAATGTGAGTCCACCGTTGTTCGTGTAAAACACTGGCTGGGCTGGGGGCTGTGAGGTGCGGGGGGGAGAATTCGACCGTGGCCGTCCCTGATTCTGTTCCTGCCCCTGTCTCTGTCCCTCTCCCTGCACCCGGCTGTGTTCCTGGCTGTGGCCCTGGCCCTGCATAGTGTTCAACAACATTGCAGGAGTAGTAGGGGTAACCACCGCAGACCCTGGAAGCAAATCGTTAGTACACCAGCACATGTTATCACAAGAGCTCACTGACCTTGAATGAGATAGGCTGGCTGCGGGGCCTCCGACATTGCAGTATCTGCCGGGCTGTTCGAACCAGATCGTTGAAGCCTCCAGAGCTGGTCCAAATTGACCCCAGGCGCCCATTCAGTAGGCACTCTGTTGGTGGTGTCTGGTCCTTCCTGTCCATGGTTGTCACGTCCGTCCCCTTCGCCCTCACGCATCCCAAGTCTTGAAAGCCTCCTGTCCAAATCGCCGTGGTCAAAGAAACCGTCGCCCTCCAACAGAGACGGGCTCCTATCCATGGTAGGCAGAGTTGCACGAACAGTATGGTTCAAAGTGTGAACGTTTGATGTCTGAATGTGCTTCTGAGGCAGATGAAAGAGTCTGAAATGTGGGAAGATGCAGGAAGAGGAAGGAGGGGGAGGAGGGTATATATAGGTCGGTCAGTCTGCTAGGCAGCCAACCAATAGAGCCACTTCACTGGCAGAGAGTGAGTATTGGTGATGAACTCTGGAAACACTGTGAAGTCTGTCCGTGAAGGTAGGATAGACAATGATATCAAGCTGGTAGTCCAGACTAACAGGCTTGGGCCGTCCATTCATTCAATAGGCGGACGCTATAGAAGCAGTGACAACGCCAACTCTCTGGCTGGATTGATGTATTCACGGAGAACTATTGTTCTTGCTACTGGGAATAAGAAGTGCTTCCAGGGAACTGATGCATAGCCTTCCGCAAAGAACGGATATGCAGTCTCAGATCGGAGTGACTGCTAGCATGTTTGATATTCAAGCAGGCCCAGAGGTTTACCAGCCATCCAAGCATGGTTTGCTACCATGACCAACCCGCATAGTGATAGAACATGACACTGTATACAGGCCCTTCCGTTGGTCTCCATTGGCCTCTGGCCCACTTCTGATATATTCACGAAGCTGGGGACGGGATAGAGACGGGATCATGAATTCCCTTCCGAGGACGAATCTAGCTCAATCCAGCTCAATCCCCAGCTAAGGCGTCGGCTAGAATCGAGCCCGGCTGCTCGCGGTCATGGCCCGTCCGGTGGACCGTCTTCCCGCGGGGTTCCAGAGGACTCCAAGAGGTTCTTAGCAGGTGAGTGAATGAAACGGATGGAGAGCAGTCGAGCAACAGGGTCCGAGCTCTAGAGTCCTGATCGTTGAGGTGTATTTAACCAAAGAAAGACCCATCAAAACCTTGGGGTCATCGAGGAGCGGGAGCCGAGCAATGCGAATGGTCGGGAAATGAGACGTCGTTGAAGATACTAGAGACAGCCTAGAGATGGTATCAAAGGGAAGAAGTCCAGCTGGGAGTAGCGCGTGGAGGCCTAAGCAGGCGCAACAATCGCCGCGATCCAGTGGGCTGGCCATCAAATATCAGAACTAGCACTATCATACCTATCGAGGTGTCGGGACACCTTTTTAGAGTGGCTTCGTTTCCAATATCAAACAGCCGCGGAGGACAAGCTCAGGGGATCAGAGCTACCGTCTGTCCTGCAAGGGACGGGGATAGTGGTCGCACGCTGTTTTTTGTGCGGTCATTTGCGATGGGGATGCTCGAAGCTGATGTTGTCAAGCATAAGTTAGTTAACTACTCCTATATAAATACTCCGGGACACAGAGCTCGGCTCGTGTGGCTTCCCGACGACGTCATCGCCCCGTCGGCTTCAGGGACGTCGACAGGACAGACCTCTCAATTTACAATTTCAATTCAAAATGCAACACACCTGCTAACCCTCTTAATAAGACAACTAATTATTTCTTCCTTCCTCCTCCTCCTCCTCCTCCTATTCCCCCCTAACCCATGACGCCCTGGCGGCTGTCCGTGCGGCAACTGCAACCACCACGACCACGACCAGCAATAACTCGCCGCATTCTTCTTCCCTCCGTCGCCAAAATGTCCATCTCCAACTTCACCATCCCCCGCACTCTCGACCGCGACGTCGCCGACACCGACTCACTTCCCGTCTCAAGCGCAGCGCAACAACTATCCCGAGACGATCTCCTCCGCTTCCCAGCCTTCCGGATCTGGCTGTCCACCCTGCACCGCTCCCTGAGTCGCCAACAGCACCCCTCCCATGAATTCGCCAGCGACCCGTACGTCCTCCGCAAGATCGAGATCCAGGCGGCGGACTACTTCGGGGGCGGACGCTTGGGGTTCCTGAAATTCAAGGCCGAGGTATCGAACGGGAATGGGGAGACGCTCCCCGGGAGTGTGTTTCTGCGCGGTGGGAGCGTGGGGATGTTGGTTGGTTTTGCCCTTCCCCTCCCTCCCTCCCTCCCTCCCTCCCTCCCTCACTTGACCTGGGGATCTCTCTCGCTTGGAAAAGTCCGAACCGACCATAGATACTAACACCATCTTCCTTTCACTTCACAGCTCATCCTCCAACCAGACGACGTGTCCCCCACCGCGGAATCCGAAAAACGCGCCATCCTGACCATCCAGCCCCGCATCCCTGCGGGATCGCTCGCGTTTGCCGAAATCCCGGCTGGAATGCTAGACGACAGCGGGTCGTTTGCGGGCGGTGCCGCGAAGGAGATCCAAGAGGAGACGGGCCTGACCATACCCCAGGACGAGCTGATCGATATGACCTCGTTGGCGCTGCAGTCGGGGACGGAGGCTGACGACGGCGAGGCGCTGCAGAGGGCCGTGTATCCCTCGGCGGGGGGGAGTGATGAGTTCATTCCCCTGTTTTTGTGTCAGAAGCGGATGGCACGCAAGGATATTGAGGCCCTGCAGGGCAGGTTGTCGGGGTTGAGGCAGCATGGGGAGAAGATCACGTTGAAGGTGGTACCGTTGAAGGATTTGTGGAGGGAGGGGTTGAGGGATGGGAAGACGCTTGCCGCGTGGGCGCTGTATCGCGGGTTGAGGGATGAGGGGAAATTGTAGCGGTTTGCGGTTGCCGGCCCCGGTATAGAGTAGACTGTAGACTGCGCGATGAAGCGGAAGGAAGTTAATGCGACGATGAGATCCCATATCCCTCTAATGTATTGCGTCGGTTCTATATATCGACTCTATACACGCCTCATCTCATCAGAGAACCCCACCCCATATATCCATCCATCCATCCCACAAAACAACCTCAAAGCTTAAACCTCTTCGCCAGCTCAATCCCCTCCGCTATCGTCCCCACCCTCGCATCAATCGCATACCCCTCCTGCTCCAGCCTCTTCATTTCCCCAAACAGCCCCGCCAGCGGCACACTAAAGCACTCAATGAACTCGTTCTCCTCCAGCTCCGGCTTCGGGTTCTGGTTCTCGGCCAGGCTCATGTCCACCCGCACGTGCACCATGTTGAGGTTCGTGTTGCAGAAGCCGGGGTCTGGATCCCATTTTATAGTACGTTCCGTTCTCGTTAGCAAATATACACAGACACATACCAAGAAAAAGAAAAGGAGAGCGAAAGATACCGTGGATGGATGGACGGATGGAAGGAAGGAAAGTAACGCACCATTAAACATAACACAACTCGTCTGCTCCGCGACGCCCACGTAGCCCGTCTCCTCCTTGAGCTCGCGCACCGCGCACTCCTCCACCGTCTCGTTGGGGTCGATCAGCCCGGCCGGAACCTCGATGACGACTTTGTCGATGGGCGGCCGGTATTGTTTCTGGAGGAGCAGTTCGGGGCCCGTTTCTTTGTTGAGGATCGTCACGATGCCGACGCCGTCGATGGGGCAGTTGGCGGGGCGGGTCTGGGGGGTTATTAGTATACCATTTTTGTACTTTTTTGGGGGGGTTGTGCGGGGATGGGAGATGGGGGATGGGATTGAACAGGGCAATTAAGCTAATTTCTTTTTTTAATAAAAAAAAAAGTCTGAAGGAAATGGAGGGGAAGGAAAGGAAAGGGAAGGGAAGGAAAGGGAAGGGGGTTACCTGTCTTTCCGCAGACTCCCATGTCCTCTCCACCCCGTTGGGGTCGGTGTATGTCGATAGGACTAGTTTCGTCCATTTGGCGTCTTTGGGGTCCTATGTATATACATAAGTACATACATACAGCCAGTCGGTCAGTCAATCATTCATTCATTCAATCAATTGGTATATAAAAGAGAAAAGTATAGGCAGCCCATCTCATCTCCCCCACCACGAAAACAAACCCGAAGAGCGAGCGGAAGAAGAGCGGACATGGGACATGGGACATGACATACCAATGGACCCCTAGAGAGGAATTTCGATTGAGCGTATTTGGGGTCGGACATTTTGGGTAGTTTTTATGCTGTATAGTGTATAGTGTATAGCGTATATGGTGTATGTATGGTGTATGGATTGTGGAGTTTACTGTGTAAAGTGTAAACACTAACTACACTTCTGGGAGGTGGTTGAGTTGAGTTTCTTGGGTTTGTCTGACGTAGCGCTGCGGAGCGGGGGAGTAGAGAGGGGAGATTGCCGCTTTGGGTTAGAGGGTTAGCCCTTATCTTATCTTGATCGGGGGGTTAGGGGCTGTGTTGGGTACTATACTATGTAGTATGTAGATGGGGCTCTTGTTCAGGATTTGGGAAGGTGGATTGTATGTATGTATGGCTTTGTGTGTGTGGTAGCTGAGTGTGGGATTGGGGGGGTGGTGTGAAGGGGCTTGGAATAGGTGGTGTAAGGGGATATGGACTGGATATTCTTCTATATGATTCTGCTACGCTGAACTACTGTCTTGTTATCTTTTACATTGGAGGGAAAAGTATAATGTTTTTGATGATCATTTGGTTAAATTAGCGCAATTTTTGATTCAACTGATCGACTAGAGCGGCAGCTGGATATGCCATCTGCATGACAATTATGTATCGGAGGTGCGGTTGGGACTTGAACTGCCTCTTCCCGCTGAGCTGCAGAAGCTGGTGATGTTGTTCCAGATCAGAATCCTCGGATTAATCCGGTGACAAGTCGCTTTTTGCTCGTCTACTCGGAGAGCCAACACTTGTGTGTCGCTGGGTTCTCCTTTTCTCCTTCTGCATGGAACCGCGGCCTCCACTGATCAAGTGTCAAGTTCCAAACAGACACAGCTTCCAATCAATTGGCGAGACACTCCAAGTAGCGTTGTACTCGGGGCCGGAGACCATGGAGGCGTTTGGACAGATCATCCCCTTCAGATAGGACCATCCGTGACACAGCCGTGGCTGGCATCGCTAACCAGCTTGGCATACTTGCTCAGTGTGCCCTTCTTCGCCCTCGATTCGGGCGCCTTCCACGCCTTCCTCCTCATCTCCATCTCATCCGCTGGGATCTCAAGATCGACGACTCTCTGCTCCGCATCAATCACAATGCGATCCCCATCCTTAGCCAGCGCAATAGGACCACCCTCCATCGCCTCCGGCACAATATGACCGATCAAGAAACCGTGACTTCCACCAGAGAAGCGCCCGTCCGTGAGCAACGCGACATCCTGTCCCAGTCCGGCACCCATGATGGCCGAGCTGGGCTTGAGCATCTCGGGCATACCGGGGCCGCCTTTGGGGCCCTCATACCGGATGATGACGACGGTCTTTTCGCCTTTCTTAATCTCGCCGCGCTCGAGGGCCTCAATGAACCCATCTTCGTAGTCGTAGCACTTGGCTGTGCCTTCGAACCGCAGGCCTTCTTTGCCGGTGATCTTGCCGACCGATCCGCCCGGGGCCAACGAGCCGCGGAGAATCTGCAAGTGACCGGTTGGTTTGATGGGGTTGTTGAGGGGTCGGATGATAGGCTGCTCAGGCGAGAAGTCCGGCCACGAGGCCACGTTCTCCTTCATGGTCTTGCCGGTGATCGTGATGCCGGAGCCGTCGATCAGGCCCTCCTTGAGGAGGAACTTCAACAGCGCGGGTGTGCCTCCGATCTTGTACATATCGTGCATGACGTACTTTCCGGAGGGCTTCAGGTCCGCTAGGAAGGGTGTCTTGTCCGAGACGGCTTGGAAGTCGTCGATGGTCAGCTTGATGCCGACGGAGTCGGCAATGGCAATCAGATGCAGCACCGCGTTGGTGCTGCCTCCGAGGATGTTCACGACGACCATGGCATTCTCGAATGCTTGTCGCGTCATGACGTCCCGGGGTCGGATATCTTCCTTCAGCAAGTTCCGGACCGTCTGTCCGATTTCCGTGCACTCCGCCTGCTTCCGGGGGTCCTCTGCCGGGGTACTGCTGCTCCCCGGAACAGTCATACCGAGGGTCTCGATCGCCGTGGCCAGGGTGTTTGCCGTATACATACCGCCGCAGGCGCCGGCGCCGGGACAAGCGTTCCGGATGATGTCGAATCTCTGCTTCTCGTCGATCTCGCCGGTGAGGTACTGGCCGTACGCCTGGAAGGCACTGACCAAATCAAGCGGCTTTCCGCCCGCACTGCAACCGGGCTTGATACTGCCGCCGTAGACCATGATACTCGGGCGGTTGACACGGCCCATGGCCATCAGCGTGCCGGGCATGTTCTTGTCGCAACCGGGCAACGAGATATTGGCGTCGTACCACTGGGCGTTCATGACGGTTTCGATGCCATCGGCGATGATCTCGCGGCTTTGCAGACTGTAGCGCATGCCCGATGTGCCCATGCTGATTCCGTCCGACGCGCCGATGGAGTTGAAGCGCATGGGCACCAGGCCCGCCTTGGACACGGAGTCGCGAACCAGCGCAGACAGGTCCATCAGGTGCATGTTGCAGGGGTTACCCTCGAACCACACCGATGAAATGCCCACCTGGGGCTTCGACATGTCCTTTTCCGTTAACCCGGTCGCGTATAGCATCGCCTGGGAGGCACCCTGGGACTTGGGCTGTGTGATCTTGGAGGAGACTTTGTTGAGCTGCTCATCGGCGTAGCGGGTGGTGGTGGACGACAGAAGACGCCTATGGTATGGGTTAGCTTCATGCTCACGTGGCAGTTAGGTGGTATACGAACGCAGATGCGTGGCTCTTGAACGGCACTCTTTGGCCGAAGGCCAGAGCCTTGGAGGCCTGCGCTCGAGAAGCAGACGTGATCATGGTCGGCGTTCAGGGGAGTAGAGATGAAAGGTTGTTGAATGATTGAACAAGCAGGCTACATGCCAGCTTATATACCCGAGTCCCAGGCCTCAACGCCTGTTTGCGATCCAACATCAGGGGGAGTCAGTTCGATCTCGCTCTGAAGTCCGAAACCGACACAGGATGTACCCTGGTCCACATCAGATCTAGCCAGTAAGCGGAAAGCAAGCGCGAGGCTCGACTTCTCGTCGAAGATCTTCATTGGACGGGAAAATAAAAGAAAAGGCAGCGGGCAGATATCTACTCCGCAACGACCTTAAGGAAGCAAATTGCATGGCGGTAGCTCCAATCAGCGTCGAGATATTAGGGGCGATGACCCGGAAGCTTCGCCGTGGACTCAAGTAGCTTGCGAGTCTCGCAGCGTAGTCCGAAGTGGATAGACTCTCCGAGTCTGAATGCAGAAAGTGGTGGTGGGAGTGGGAGTGGTGAGACGAGACTGGGAGAGAAGAGAGTCCAGACGCACCCCTGTCAGCGTGGTGTCGATCAGGCCCACCGCGCCGGAGTTGTGCTGCTGCTCCCCGGGTGGGGACTGGAGATGCTCGGGGCGGATCATTCTTGGGGTATTTTCATGGTTTCAATGACTCTTTTCTCTTGGAGGTGGGTTCTTGGAGGTCTGTACTTCGCTGCGAAGTCCGATCTCCGACTCAGACGGACTAACGTGAACATCAGGCCGCCCCCGTTCCAGTCCATGAGCATTGAAGTTTTTGCAGCGCAGATGGAAATATCATATCCCACCGCTCCGAACGAAAGCTTTCTTATAATCCCAGAACAACCGAAATAAATCCAGTTGTAACACCAATAGCGAGAAAGTCCAACCCCATCAACTCTCTCCGACAGAAAAAAAAAAAAAAGAAAAGAAAAAAAGAAAACATAAACAAAACCCCCAGCATCGTACAAACCTAAGCCCAGAACCATAATCAACGGTCTAGACCGACCATCTCTCTATTGAACACAAGTGCGACCAGTGCGACCCTTACCTTCATCGCCGCCCGAAACGAGGCAGGGATGATCGTTACAGGTTATTTCAGGCTGAGACTGAAACGATGAATACCATTTTGTGCAACTGATGGCCGCGTGACTGATCGTTTGGCTATGGATTACCGGTATGAGGTGGGTGATAAGTGGTGAGTGGTGCAGGATTGTGTTGGGTATTGAGTATTGAGAATAGTTAGGTGGTAGGTAGGTGGGTGGTGGGGTTATCTCTGATCACTGGGAGGGGGAGACTGGTTATATCGAGGAGGTATTTGGGCAAGTTGACTCGGGTGAAATATGGTGTAGATAGCAGTAGTAGTGGGTGGTTTGCTGGTGGTAAAGAGGGAATTGGGTTGAGCGAATAGCAGATTAAAATACTCAGAGTCAAAGAGGCCTCCTTGCTTCAAGCCCCCTGTGTCTGTTCTGTACATAACCCAATGACTGGATGGATGTATATCGAGATAGTCTAAAAGGCTGTTCGTATACAATAGTGGGAAACAGGAAAGGATCTCTATTGTAATTCCTGCAGGCTACGGACCCCCACTGAAGCGTGCAGTCCATATTGACCTGTCTAGTAGAAAATCGAGTGATGATGCATGTATCGCAAATAGTAAAAGAAATTCAACGGATGTCATCTTGAGTAAACCGACGAGCCTCAGTCAATGAAAAGTAAACTCTTTGCAACAGGACAGGACAGTCGAAATCTCAGACATCAGGACGGTTATTAAAATGCAGGAAGTGACCCAGGCTCCACAACTGCCAACGCGCTCGCTATCGTAACATCGTGTTTCATGCTCATGGAAAGGAAAACAGAACGGCATCATCTGCAATCCACTCAGGCTGCCTCGATCTCGGCGAGACACTGCTCGAATTCACTCCAGTCCTTCATAACGACCTTGGCACCGAGTCCTTCAAGGACCTGGGCCATCTCCAGTTGCTTGTCGCTGCCGGGGTAGCTTCCAACGTAGGCAATGACCGGGATGCCAGCGCGGATGGCGCTCAGTGCACCAGACTTGCTGTCCTCAACGGCGACCACCTCTTCGGGCTTCTTGTTGCGGACCTCAAGAGCGTGCAGGTAGATGGCTGGGTCGGGCTTCGAGGTCGGCTTGGGAAGCGAAGTGGCGGCACTGAACACATTTTCGGGGTCAAAATACTTGTCCTGTCCGACCTTCTTGATGGAGGCACGGACACGGCGCAGAGCAGACGAGGAAACCACTGCGAGACCGTACTTCTTGGACTCGAAAAGCTTCTCCAGTTCCTCAGTGACTCCGACGCAAGGCTGGGCTTTTTCTTCCAACTTGGCAATGACCTTGTCTTCCTCCTTCTTGACGTATCCCTCAAGCTCGTCCTGGGACAGCTCGAACTTGTACTTGGCTTGTAGCGAGACCATCATTCCGCGGAAGTTCTGGCCGACAAAGTCCTGGATGAGCTGGTCACCGGTATAGCGGTCAGAGATGTCGTGCGATTCCAGAATCTCATTGGCGAGATCGGCGCATGCCTCGAAGGCCAGCTCCTCCGAAAGGACAAGGGTGTTGTCACAATCGAAGAAAATCTCGGTGATCTGCAGGGACAGCCATGTGAGCGCGCGAAGGGATTGGTGCTGTCAGGACAATCAGGTCCAGTGACTTACCTTAGGCATGATGGCTGTGGAGCACAAATCTGTTGCGTCAAGGCACGTAGTAGTAAATAGGAATGCGGTACGAGAGAAGGACGCGGCAGGGAAGAAAGAAGTGGCGCGAGAGATTAGGGGGAAGCGGGGGAAACGGTGGAAGCGTGGAAAGTCTGGGACCTGAGGTGGACAAAGAAAGGACGGAGAAAGACCAAGGCATTCACGGTGCTTAAGTACCTGAGACCAGTACAGGAAACCGGCCGAAAGGGTACTAAGCCAGGACCTGCGAGATTGTGTGTACCTGAGAAGCCCTCCGACTGTACAGAAAAACACCCGGGCTGTAACGGCCGCCTATGACGTTGCCAGGCGGGAAAGGGCCAGTCAGCGTGCTGAGTGTTGCGGTGCTAGGCCTGGCCAGGCAGGCCCCGCTGCCATTCCTTGTTCGGGTAACGGTCGGGGGGCCCCTCCTTCGTCCTTCTAGCCCGCCCAGGCAATCTGGCTGCTTCATTCTCCGGCTCCCCTCAACCCTTCTGCGCGGCGCCTCCAGATCCAAGGCTGAGCCACAAATCCAATCGACATTCCATCCGATTCTGCGGGCTTGAAATGGAAGGAAATGTGGACCCCTTCTTGGTTGGCTGTCTCGGAACCAGTACTGACTACTCTCAGACCTACCGAAATGAGGCTGAAGCCACTAAACGGACAAAGTTTACCTACCTAGGCATCATGGGCTGGCGCCCAGTCAGCCGGTGTGCTCATGCGAGGGGCTATAATCGGGTGCAGCTTCCACCGGGAAATGTTGAATCGCCGTCGCTGATGCTCGGAGCACAGTATTCCATTGTCTAGCGTTCCTATCATCTGCCTGAAGGTGGCAGTAGTTCATCGCCAAGAATGTGGCCACGCATTAGTAGGCTGCATTGGGGATGCCAAAGCAGTACCTACACCGGCGCAAAGCAATAGCACATGGTTTTATAGTCACCGTTCCATGGCAATGGAGGAGCTGTTGCTCTCCTAGATTATCCGGATTGATGCCATGCATAGTACCATCGAGCTCCACACCACCCACCCACCGGAAAGCTACCGAATACCGATACCATTGTCAATGTCTGGAGGCAGGACCGTGCCATGCATCCTGCATTTGCAGCGGATGATCAGACTATTTGGCATCTATATCGGATCTTCCAGTTCCGTTTGGGGGATCCTAAGACTGTACATCGCTACCTGTACATATAGGTACCTGTATGTGGGTTATGGGGTAGTATGTCGGCGCCGCCCGGCCTTAAAAAGTGGGCCAATCACGGGCTGGCGAGGAAAATCCGACAGGACTTGCATTTTAGAGGCTTAGAGCCCCTCATTTTCTCGCATCCATGCCAACTATCTATATGGTCCGGTAGGAAGGAACACCAAAAGTCTATGGTGATATTGTTACTCTCTCTGTCCCGCACCACTATGTCGTAACCTGTCTCGCGCGCACCCACTTAGTCTTCCCCCGCGTCTCTTTCCAACCCGCCTGCTGCCCTCACTCTCGAGCCAATCCGCATCACGCTGGCAAACATGGGGACATCCGATCCCTACCCCGTGTCCGTTTCGTCCCTTCACTTCCCCTCCGCAGAGCAGCAGTCCATTTCCCAAACGCTGTCTGCGTTGCGCCGATCGGCGCTCACGGTCACCAACCGCCTGCGTTCCATCGAGGCCGATGCGGCCTTTGTCCGTGAGACCGCGGACCATTACGGCCTTCCTCTCGTCGCCAACGAACGGTGTGGGAGCTGGTATATCCCGCCTGATGTCAAATCGGGCAGTGCATATTTCAAGAGTACAGACGGCCACACGGGCCAGTGGGACTTTAGTTTTCGCCGACTCAACCTGCAGATTCTACCCATCGCAAGGGAGCATGGCGGGTGAGTGAGCCTGTCATTCACCATCCCTGCTGATTGATTTTTACTTCCGAGCTAACGGCCTGTCATTCGTTGATACAGTTGCATCATCGTCGACTCGACACGCCGGGGTAAATGTAAGTCCCACCGACTTATTCCCGCCATTGTTCCTCTTCCTGACAGGGTTCCAGTGATGCCTGATGCCTTGTCGAAAACCATCCCGATCTGGTGCGCCGTTATCAACCGAGCGTTGTTTCCGTCCGACACTGCATTCCATGCCGTGGAATTCCCGCCAAATTTTCTCGGCGCCTCCGAGGAGTCACAGATCGAGCGCCGGATCGATGGCTTCGTCAAGTCGCTTGAGGTATTTCTTCCCTGTCAACGATAATTGTTTGCCCACCCCTGGAGACTGATCGGTTGCTAGGACCTTAAGCTTGACCTGGGCGAGCTCAAGCAGCAGCTGGGGAAGCCCATCCGGATAGCATGGGCCAATCGATCATACTTTCACCCGACTGACCTACACAAAGGGGATGCCTATCACCTTTTTGTCCTGTGCTCCGCATCTAAAAGGGTCCATGGGGCAGAAATGTCCGAGGGCGGCTACATCCAAGGAGCAGGGGACGATAGTGAGAGCTGGGCCTATGGCCTGACTCCTCCGGTATTTTGGGCTAGCAAATCGACACTCTTCCAGCAGTCGGACGAAGATCTACCAGCCGTAATCGAACAGCTGGTAGAGGAGCACCGTAAGCAGGACACTGACCAGAGAGCCACTCGTATCACGCCGACCCGAAACCTCTATATTAGCCAGACACATCCGCAGCTGAACAGCAGCAACCATTACGATCTTGTTATAGATTGCAATGGAAGCGCAGAGGCAGCGGAAGGTAACGCAAAGCGTTTGAACCTCGGATGCGGATCCTCAAAACTGGGAAGTCGCGACTTACGGAATAAACTGGACCAGGTTCAAGACTTTGTAAAGTCGCGTTTGGGCTCAGATCCATCCCAATCCTTGCTTGTGACATGTGAGACCGGGAAGGACCTGTCTGCTGGCGCCTTACTTGCGATATTGTGTCTGTTCTACACCGAGGAAGGTGAGCGAACCGTGTCTAACAGACCACACCCTCAAGTCTTACAATGCTGATTGTTCCTAGGCGAGTTCACCGCTGCCTCCGCCAATCGGTCGATCGGCAAGCAATTCATTCGCCAGCGACTCGCCTGGATCACCTCGTCCAAACATGATATAAACCCCTCGCGGTCTACGCTGCAATCCGTCAATGCGTTCCTCATGCAACGGCCAGATTACTGATCATGCGCTTGCCATAGACCTTCGAACTCAATTAATTACATCTATCAAACAGTCGTAACGAATTACTCATTATCCACAGCCTCGACAATGGCGCCGCTGCTCCCCTGATCCAAAGCGTTGAGCACCGCCATATCCTCCTCGCTAATATCAAAATCAAACACATCGGCGTTGGCGGCAATCCGGTCCGGATTGTCCGTCTTAGGAAGCGGAACCCATCCCTTCTGCAGCGCGTAGCGTATCAGGACTTGCTGAGTCGCCTTGTTATACTTCTTCGCCAGGTCGACGAGCGTAGGGTCGTTTGCTTTATAGTTTCGCACAATCGGGGCATAGGACTCAACAATGATGCCGTTCTTCTTGCAGTATGCATCGATCACGCGCTGCTGGCACCAGGGATGGAGCTGTATGGACTCAATTGTTAGCCAGGCTTCCTTTCCAGCTGCGGGGTTCGGATAAGTTCCATGTACTGACCTCAATCTGGTTGACATGCGGCGGCCAGACCTTCGCATATGCCTTCATCTCCTCAATGTGTTTCACCCCGAAGTTGCTAACACCGATGCTCTTAGTCCTGCCCTCCTCCAGCAGCCTCTCCAGGGCCTGCCACAGTTCCTTGCGACCGGACGAGCCGGACTTGGAGCTGTGAATCAGGAACAGGTCAACGTATCCATCCTTGCCGCCAATCTTGTCGACACTAGCCACCAGCCTCTCGTAGGTCGCTTCGGGGGAGCCCGCCGGGCTGAGGATCTTGGTGGTCACGAAAATTTCGCTGCGGGGCAGACCAGACGAGCGGATGGCATCGCCAACCTCGGTCTCGTTTGCGTAGAACTGGGCAGTGTCAATGTGCCTGTATCCAGTCTCAAAGGCACTGAGGCATGACTTGACGCATTGGGTGGCAGGTGAACGGTAGACGCCGAATCCGAGGCGGGGTATCTTGACGGTGGAATTGGGGAGCGACAGAAGGTCCGTGAAGGTGTATTTGGCCGGCATTGCTAAGATGAACAGGTAACGGGGTAGACAACAATATGAGGATAGAGAGAGACCAGGGGCGACGAAGGTGAGCAACAAACGTGGGTGAAGGCGTTTTTCGTGAGGGGCAGAATAACGACAATGACGCGAGAGCAGAAAAGCGGATTGACTCAGATGGCGTTTCCGCTCTCGTCCCGCCCCCCATGATATCATCAGTCCACCGCTGAGCGCCAGGGCCCGAACGGCTTTTGCCTCCACCTCTTCCCTTCTCATTGGGATTGTACAAAGCACTACAGCCAGATAATATCATCGTCTGTCTCTCTGAGGTCTAGTCTACCCCTCTCGGACAAATATACAGTCGGCACCCCTCCCCACCGTTTAGCCCCAAATGCAGGATCATCTTCATGCGACTCGCCGGCATTGCATGCGGAAAGTCAAATGGGCGACTTGACCACGGTACCTTGTCGTATGCATATCCGATCACCAAGCCAGCCTTTGGTCCGGACAGATGCAGTCATTTAGGGGTACATGTTCAATGCTGACACAGAGATGTTGTTAACTGGCACTAGATCTAGACAGGCCGGTGGTGTAGTGGCGAGTACCTACTATGTATTATTATCGCCTTGCCGCCCGAAGCACTTATCAGGAATTACTACGTACTACCTAACTTGCGTGGTATGTACAGCTGGCAATACATGGACTGGATGCCTTGGGTAGCAGAGGTAGCCACCGCCATTTATTCTATCTGGTACTTTTGTCCATGGTAGCCAGAAATCACGCCTTTTTTGCGCGAGAGGTGAAGCCCCCTCTCCTCCGCCATTGATTGAGGCTGGTGTGGGTCACCGAGGAATTTGATCTGCGTCTCTCGGAGAAGCGAACAATGGAACCTCCTGGAAGTCCTCCACAGTTGTACTCCGTCCGTATCTTGTCTCGCCTGGATATGTGTATCCACGACTCATGTCGGAATTCAAGTCGAGGCCCAAGCAGATGCGCATCAATGGACCGACCCAAGCCACACACGATCTTGCCGATCCAACCCTCTCGATTGTGCATCGGGGCGTTAGATAGTCTGGAAAGAATGGAAGGGGGGAATGGAAATTGATTCACACCAGCGTCATCCCGCCATTCCTGGCGGGCGATACGCGCCCCCCCCTTGTGCTATAAACAGAACAGGATCAGCATGCAGAGAGCGAACTGCCGGGCCCGAAGGACTGATGGACGATGAACTGGGAATCTATCAGCCGTCTGGCATTGATTAAATCGGTCAATCTGCCCATCTATCTGCCTTGCCATCGTGCCAATCCGCGGAGAGACCGAAGAATGTGTGAATGGTGGTTCGACCGGCAGCAGCCGACCGGAGGATAACCACGGACGGCGGTTGCTGTGGGGGGGGGGGGAGAGTTTGTTGACAGGAAGTTGAGGGGGCCGGCGACAAGAAGACCGCGAGTGCCCCTTAAGTCGGGCTGGCTGTAGTTAAACTCCCCGCTGTAGGTCGAGACCTGCCGACTACTCGACTCAACTCGACTCTTTCATTGTTCTTCTTTAATAATTGTCCTTCTTCTTCTCTTCTCTTCTCTTCCCCCCCCCCTGGTTACTTTTCTCGCTGCCTATTGTCACCACCCACACTATCAGCTTAGTGCTACTCCTGCACCTACTGCCCTGTGAAACCAACGAATCGCATGCCCCCCTGCCACTCGTTCTAGCCTGTCCGTCCTGAAGATCCTGCCTTTTCCATTCAAGTCTACTGTCGACGGCTCCATCGTGCGATAACCACCACCAGCCTCACTCCGTCAGACACCAACGCTCCTTCAGTCCGTGCTTCAATCGTCTCAACTATCCCCGCCCGCCCTGAATGTGTTCGACCACACCCAGCATTCATCATGTTGACGGTTGAGAAGCAGTGGATCAATGTGCAACAGAAGACTTTCACGAAATGGTCAGTCCCCCCCCTCGCCTTGCCGGTCCTTTCAGTTTGCCTGTCCCCCCGCTGGCTGTGAAGCCCAAGTTTCCCCCTCTCCCCTCGCCCTCCCAGGTGAAATCTTTGCTTTACTGCCCCGTCCATACTTCGAGGCCGCATTCGCTGACAGACATGCACTCTCCAGGCTGAACGATAAGGTGAAAGTGCGCAAGATCTTTATTGGCGATCTGGTGGTCGACCTTTCCGACGGGGTGAGTCTCATTTCTTTCAGTCAATGCGGGCGGGTATCCGCACGGCGCCGCGGTGGGATGAATGGATGAAAGAAACCAACCACAGCCACTAACCCCATGCGCGAGTCTTTAGGTAATCCTGATCCATTTACTCGAAATCCTCGGCGGAGAGTCCCTCGGTCGATATGCCTCGAAACCGAAACTGCGTGTGCAGAAATTCGAAAATGTCAATAAAAGTCTCGACTTCATTAAGGGGAGGAGGATCCCGATGACCAACATTGGCGCGGAGGACGTGGTGGATGGGAATCGGAAGATCATTCTCGGCCTGATATGGACGCTCATTCTGCGATTCACGATCAGCGACATCAACGCGGAGGGTATGACTGCGAAGGCGGGTCTGCTCCTGTGGTGTCAACGAAAGACGGCTTGCTATGAGGGGGTGGAGGTTCGCGACTTTCACACCAGCTGGAACGACGGCCTCGCGTTTTGTGCTCTCTTGGATATCCATCGACCGGACTTGATCGACTTCGATGCCCTGGATAAGAAGGACCACCGCGGAAACATGAAACTGGCGTTCGATATCGCCGCCAACGAAATCGGTATCCCCGACCTGCTCGATGTCGACGATGTCTGTGATGTGGCGAAGCCGGATGAGAAGTCTCTCATGACGTACATTGCCTATTGGTTCCACGCCTTCTCTCAGCTGGAGCGAGTCGAGAATGCCGGGCGTCGGGTGGAGAAATTCATCAACAACATGCACGGCGCGTGGGAGATGCAGAACTCGTATGAACAGAGGATGAGGGAGCTTCTCCGTGTGATCCAGGCCCAGCGTGACGAGTGGAAGGGTTCCTCGTTTGAAGGCACCTACAAGGACGCCAAGGAGCAGGCCCGCCAGTTCTCCCTGTACAAACGGAACCAAAAGCGGCAGTGGGTTGCAGAGAAGTCGGACCTCGCTGCGCTGCTGGGCAATATCAAGACCAAGCTCAGCACATACCGCCTGCGCCCTTACGAGCCCCCGACGGAACTCAGCCTGGAAGTTTGCGATGAGCAATGGGAGGGCTTGACGCGCGACGAGCATGAACGTAGTCAGCTGATCAACGAGACCATCCGAGATATCAAGAATGCTCTTCGCCGCTCCTTCGCCGATAAGGCCAACGATTTCGCACTCACGCTGAAGACGCTTTCTCTGGCAATCTCTGGTCTCGACGGCGATGTAGAAGACCAACTAGCGCATGTCAAGCGACTCAATGACAACCTCCCTCCTCTCGATGCATTCTTAGACACCATTGCGGCGCTGGACGAGCAATGCGCGGAGGCGAATATTGAAGAGAATGACTACACCACATATACCTTAGATGAACTCTCCTACGAGCTGAGCTTGGTCAAGTCCAGCATCTCCAAGAAGCTCGCTTTCCTCGACAACCAGCTTGTGGCGCGGAACATGACCAACCTGACCCCGATCCAGCTGGAGGAATTCGAGTCTGTTTTCCGGCACTTCGACCGTGACGCTTCCAATACCCTCCATGAACTCGAATTTTCGGCAGCTCTGGCCAGTCTTGGTCTCGTGTATGACGAGGAGGAGATGCACGACGTCTTTGTTGAGACATGTGGTCCCGCTCGCCTCGCGCAGAATGCCGGCGTGAGCTTCGAGCAATTTATCCGATTCATGGTCAGTGTGACCGAAGACCAGAATACCGCCGAGCAAGTGTACCAGAGTTTCCGCGAAGTTGCGGATGGGAAGGTATGTTATGTTATCCGACTCTTTGTTTCAGTTGATCTTCTGACTCTTCGCAGCCATATGTCACGGAGCTCGATCTTCGGCACTCTCTGATCCCCGATGAGGTTATCGATCATCTGGTCCAGACCATGCCAGCACACAATGGGCCGGATCTCCAAGAGGACCGAGATCTCCCCAAGTACGACTACATCAGCTTCATGGAGAAGATGATAGAGCACAACAAAGAACAGAGCAACGGGGGTAGTTGAAATGGATGTCTTTTGCATTGCACTGCCGGTGTTATCTCTGCTGATTCGGGTTTCTGGTTCCTCTTTTCCGTTTTCCTTGTCTCCCTTCTGGACATTCCCCTTGGAGGTTGCGATTGGTGTTCTCTGGAGCTAAAAGGGAGGGTTGTGTCTTCGGTGACCATTTCGACCATGCATACAGGACTATTGCCGAGGCGTCATTTCTCTCTCTCTTTCTCTTCTTTTTCTGCATCATTCCTGTGATTTTCTTTTCTGTTTCCCTTCCTGGACCAGGGTCTGTTGTCATTCCGACGGAACATGTACACCATCCTACGAAAGCGGGAGTAGTTGACAGAGATGAGATCCCAATAAAATTATGGATACATTCACTAAAGTGATTCTATTAAGCTCTACTTGTAACTCACCTCATGCTCTTGAGGTAGAACAACTCGTCCTCCGTCCTCCGTACTGGCAGGCAATCCGCGGATCACGTGAGTGCCAGGGCCGGGCGGTCTGGAGGGCGCGTTTCGGTCTGGATTCCCCAGATCCCGATCCTCTCCAACCTTTTACTTTCCACGCATTCCTCTCCATTGACCCAAACCTCTTATTTGTCTGCTGTCCGGGCCTTGGTATCGCTAGGCCAGTTACCTACTCATTTCCACCTCCGACGCGACTATTGTCCGAACTGTCCAACATGGACCGCAGCTTGGACGAGATCATTGCGGAGCGTCCTGTAAGGCCAGGCCCCTGCTACCACTCACTTCCGGGGACGACAAGTTTCGAGCTTGCTCCTCATTTCCCTGCATGTGCGCTGACAGAAAGGCTGTGTAGCAGAAGCAAAACCGTGGCCGTCGTCCCCCTCAAGGCCAAGGCCAAAGCCGTGCCCCTCAAGGTCGTCGCCAAGATGGCGTAAGAAAGGTATGATCCATGCATGATCCCATCCGCATCCACCCACCCAGCTTGCGTTTTTTGTCACTTTTGCTTCATATACTAACCCAGGTCTTCGTTCAATCACACAGGTCCTCCCTCCTTGTCTCCTTTCCAGCTCTGCTCGCGCATCGTGATAAGCAACTCTCGCTGGCCTCGTAGCATCGTCTCTTGCACTTCCAGACGGCGGCCGGCCACGATCTGCCCGCGCAATCATGGAGCTGCTTACATGATTACCTACTTTGACTGACAGCTGACCTTGTCTCGATTTCGATCGCAACAGCCTTACAACAGAGACGACCGTCCGGATTTGGACCTGTAATTACCCACTCTCTCTTACACACACTTGGGGGTTTGCTATTGGGTTGGGTTTCGCTGACGCTTTGGGCTGCTTTGCAGGGACTGGGTTCATGATAAGTACGAAGATGACAGAGATGGTGCGTTTGAGTCCAATGTGCTGCGGGATTTATCTAGTGGGTTAGCTAACGTGTCTCGTTTTCTAGCACGCCCTTCTCGTGCGCCTCGACGTCCGCGCGGTGGTGACCGTTACTCCCCAGAAGCAGAGCAGTATGTTTTGTCGTTTCCCGCTGGTGGCGACATTTTTGACCTGGGTTTAGTGGACATAGCAGCGCGCCTACGGGAGCTAAGCTTCGCGTCGAGAACATCCATTACGATATCACAGAGACTGATCTAGAGGTATGTCGTCTGGGTCTGGTTGTGGGTTTTATACCGTGTGTCTAACCGCCGCTATCTGGAAGGATCTGTTTGCCCGCATCGGACCCATCAAGAACGTTTCCCTCGTCTACGACCGCGCCGGACGCTCCGAAGGCGTCGCCTTTGTCACCTACGGCCGTGTCAGTGATGCCCGCGCAGCTATTAGCGAATTCGACGGCGCCAACGCCAAGGGCCAGCCCATCCGTTTGACACTCATCTCTACCGGTGCCGCAAGACGAGACCGCAACCCATTCGACAACGTGGAACGCCCGAAAGGAAGCCTGTTTGATCGTGTCGAGAGACCCCGGGACCGCAACGCTCGGAGTCTGAGCCCTGATAGCAGAAGCATCAGCCCCGATGGTGGACGTCGTCGTCGCGGCGGCGGTCGTCGCGGCGGTGCCGGGGCCGGTGCCAGCTCTAGCAGCTACCGACGCAGCGACGTGTCCAAGCCCGCCCCCGAACACATCGACAGATACGTGCCAGGCCAGCGCTCGCCCACCCGCAGACCCGCCAACGGACGCCGACAGCCCGAGAACAGAGGCGGTGACGGCCGTCGCACGGTCAATGGCCGCCCCAGAAAGACACAGGAGGAGCTGGACCAGGAGATGGACGACTACTGGGGTTCTGGAAATACCGGTGCCGGCGCCGCTGAGAAGGAGTCTGTTCCTGAGCCACAGCAGACTGCCCCTGCGCCTGCCGCGGCCCCGGCTGGCGATGACGACATCGACATGATTGAGTGAACTACGCAATTGCGTGTGTGTGTGTGTGTCTCCCTCTCTCTGGAACGACCGGTGATGCTGGCTGGCTAGCTAGCTGCTGTCTCCCGCGTTCCTTAATTGTAACTACTATTGACTTGGCTTGGCTTGGCTTGGCTTGGCTGGCTTGGATTGGAAAGCAAAAACAGAAAATCTTTCTTCAAAATCAGACTGGGAAGGCATAGCGATAGCGGTCTCGTCGCATGATGCTGATTTCACTATAATCTCCCCTCTTTCTTCCATCTTTTCTTGTCTTTTCTTTTCTTTTCTTTTTTTGGATATGTTGTTGTAGTGTGATACGATAAGGACGGTAGGTGTAGGTGTAGTTGTAGTTGTAGGTGTAGATTCTTTACTACGTAGCTACTTACCTACCTACCTACATACCTATTATCTAGTATGTATGTGGTCGTGGTTGTGATTCTGACTGCTACGTAGGAGGTATAGTAGGGTAGGTAGTAAGAAATAAGTAAGAAATAAGGAGTATGTAAGTAGTAAGTAATAGTAAGTAGTAAGTAGTAATCGGCACCCTCTTTCTCTCACCCGCTCTCCTTTTCTCTGGTCTCTTCTTCTTTTCCTCCCCTTCTCTCTCGGGTGTATGTATGTGTGCATGTAGGTATGTATGGTATGTAGGTATGTATGTTTGTGATATGTATGTATTTGCGCATGGATAGATCATCTCATCTCATCTCCCTTCTTCGCACCGCAACGCACCGCACATCCCATCTCACCATCCACGCTCTTTTCCTTCTATGTGTATCTTTTCTGACTTTTTTTTTTCTTTCTCTTCATTTTTTTTTGGGCTTTTTGTTTTGACTTGTGTGTGGTTTGGGTTGAATTTGATTGGGATGGCAACGGGGGTTTAGCGCCAGAGACCGTACGGCTCCCTGCAGGCTTTCCACAATTTGATGGTTCCGTCTTCGCTGCCTGTTCCGTAGAGCTTGCCGTCGGGGGAGAAACTGACGGACCAGATTGGGCCGTGGTGGCCTTTTTGGACTTCTGCGGGGGGTATTAGTTTTGTTGGATTTGCTGTTTGCTGTTTGCGGGGAGGGGAAGGGAAGGAATGGAGAGAAGGGGAGGGGTGGTAGGGGGTAGGGGGTAGGGTAGGGTAGGGTGCATACCGAGTTCTTCATCAGTGCGAACATCATACACTCTCGCCCAAGTATCTTCCGCACTACCGGTGACCAATTTGCTCGTTTCATTGTTGACGGCGGCGCTGGCGACCTCGTAGCGGAAGTCCATTTTCTTGAGGAGGCGGCCGGGGGCGAGGCCGTCGAAGAGGTAAACGGATTTGCCGGCGGCGACGGTGAGGATGCCCGAGTCATTGGGTCTGACGGCGAGGGCGTTCAGTTCGCAGCTGCCGATGGAGCCTTCGACGGCGTATTCGACGACGGGGTGACGCGAGCGGAGATCCCACCAGCGGATCTTGCGGTCTTCGGCCGCGGTCGTCAGGATGTTGTAGTCCTGGTTCCAGACGATGGATTTGATGGTGCCGCCGTGGACGCCCGGGCCGATCTCGTAGCTTGTGACCGCCGACGGTGTGGTGTCGATGCCCCCCTGCGTGGAGCTTGTGGGCGACGAGCTGTTGCTGTTTCCGCCGCTGCGGGTCAGGTCGAAGATGCGCAGCTTCTTCTCGAATCCGCCCGTCGCGAGCACTTGCGGCGAGTGCTGGATCGGGAAGGCTACCGCGCGGCAGATGTGCGAGTGCTGGAGCGTGTGGAGGCATTCGCCGGTGTGGGTGTCCCAGACTTTGCTGTTGCGGGAGACGGGGTTTGTTAGTGTGTGTGTATTTGTGTGTTTGTGAGAGGACGGTTGGGGGGTGGTGGGTTGGAGGGAGGGACTCACGCGGAGAAGTCGGCCGCGGCGGTGGCTGCTATGCTTGCGTCGGTGGAGAGCCGGGCTTGCCATACTGCTCCCTTGTGACCGAGGAAGGTTCCGATCCTGGATGAGGGCGAGGGTCAGTTTATGCTGTGTGCTGTGTGCTGTGTGCGGAGTAAGCGATGCGGGGAACACGAACCAGTCACCTGTGATGCCATCGCGCAGCATAGGATTGTTGTCTGGGGAGAGTTAGCGAGGACGGGGCATTGGTGGCGTGGCGGAGAGGTGTACCCTTGCAGGCGGAGATCAGGTAGTACTGGTCATCCTCGACGGTGGAGGAGAAGTCGATATGCGGCACGGGACGAGAGTGTCCATGGCAGGTCAACGGCACGACCTTGGGGATGTCTGCGCCAAGTCAGCGGTCAATTGCTTCGGGGGAGAGCGTCCGCGCGTCAATCCCACCTGAAGCCATTTCACACGTCGCGTTGGGAAATATACAAGGTCCGGATGGTTGAGAGAGAAGTCGCGTGCAAATTGAGCGGCCGTTTAATCATGCGATGCAATGGTTGGAGGTTCAGGGTGGACAGCTGAAAAGAACCGTCCCAGAGCCGTCGGAGAGGGCGCGCAGATGGAGACAAGAGGCAGAAGGCACGAGAGAGGAAGACAGCGTAGTAGTAGTACACAAGGAAATTCGTCAATCTCGTCAAGTCATCAATCAGTGCGGAGGGGGGCACGGCGGGGTCGTTCTAAAAATGATCGAGGAGGAACGAAGGAAAGGTAGAGGAGGGAATCTGCGGCACTATACAAGATCTCCCACTGAGAGACAGGGGACGGAGAGGGGAAACGGGCCACCGGCGCTTCTAGAGACGACAGGTGGGAAGGGACACGAGCCCGGGGCAACGAGAGAGGGAGGAGAGAGGTTGATGGGATTGATGATGCAGTCGGGGCTTTCTTTTTGATATTCGCTCGAATCGTCGGCGCCCACGCCCAGACCCCGGCTCGCCCCGCTAGCCCGTTCGGGGTCTGGTGCGGCGGCACGTGAGGGGTATAGTTGCAACACCCACGTGGAGGGCGACAACAACATCATTCATCCTCATTCATATAAGTACACTCAAGAAGGGGTGGGTATGGGATCTATGTACATTCTGGTCCAGAGTAGGTGGTTTCTCAACTCCAACCAAAGAGGATCATATGTAGATACCAATTCCGAATCGCTGTTTGGGTCTACAGTCACATACATACATGGTGTATCTTCGACTAGACAGTTGTCGTCTTTAGGAGTTGGATTGAATGGGGGGTATCGGGATATCCAGTGACTAAGGCGTGCTTATCAACCGGGCCAGTACTCCGTACTCCGTCGATAGTTTCCAGGTTCTAGCAACTTCTGCTGCGGACAAGCAGCCCTGCCCACCGCCCACGTGATTGCCCCGGATGGTCCCATGGCCCCCCCTTCCCTTTCCCTAGCAGCCGCCGCTCAGGTACTCCGTCTGGCTCAACTCTACCAGGAACCCCTCAAGGTGTGCTGGAGCTTGTCAACTCTCCTGTGCCCTCCATCTCCATCGCCCCGTTGGCGCCCGCCACTCCCTCCCTCAACTCCCTGCCCACCCCTCTTCTCCCTTCTCAGTCCACTGCCCCGGTACATGTATGCCTGAGTTCAAGATCTCCGCTTCTCTGGAGGGCCATGGCGATGATGTAAGAACGTCCCGGCTGTTGACGCTGGCCACCCCTCAGCCCCCCCCCCCCCCCCCAACCAAACCCTTCGATCGTCCACCAAACTGACCCGTTATCCCCTCACATCCAGGTTCGCGCCGTGGCCTTTCCCAACCCCAATGCCATATTCTCAGCCTCTCGAGATGCGACCGTCCGACTCTGGAAGCTAGTGTCAACCCCGCCTCCCGCCTATGACTACAACATCACCTCTCACGGCCAGGCCTTTATCAACGCCCTGGCCTACTACCCGCCAACCCCCGAATTCCCCGATGGCCTCGTCCTCTCCGGCGGACAAGACACCATCATCGAAGCTAGACAACCAGGCAAGGCTGCCGATGATAACGCGGATGCCATGCTCTTAGGCCACACTCATAATGTCTGTGCACTGGATGTGTCACATGAAGGTGGATGGGTGGTGAGCGGAAGCTGGGATTCCACAGCCAGACTATGGAGGGTCGGGAAATGGGAGTGTGACGTTGTTCTGGAGGGTCATCAGGGAAGCGTGTGGACGGTACTTGCTTATGACAAGGATACAGTCATCACGGGTAAGTTTTATCTCTCTTCTCATATCGCATGGCATGTCTGTAAATGTTAACCCTCGTTCAGGCTGCGCAGATAAGGTGATCCGTATATTCAACACGTCTGGCAAGCTGCTCCGGAGTATCAAAGATTCTCAGGACGTTGTCAGAGCCCTCTGCAAGGTTCCCGCATCAAGTCCCACTGGCGCTCATTTCGCTTCTGCCAGCAACGACGGTGTGATTCGACTCTTCACTATACAAGGCCAACTCCTAGGGGAGGTCCATGGCCATGAAAGCTTTATCTACTCTCTGGCTGCCTTGCCTTCGGGTGAGTTGGTCAGTTCCGGAGAAGACCGGACGGTGAGGGTGTGGAACGGCACACAGTGCGTACAGACGATTACGCACCCGGCGATCTCGGTCTGGAGTGTTGCGGCTTGTAGCGATAACGGCGATATAGTCACGGGCGCTAGTGATCGGGTCACGCGCGTCTTTAGCAGAAACCAGGAGAGAATCGCAAGTGCTGAAGTAGTGCAGCGGTTCGAGACGGCTGTGAAGGAATCGTCCATCCCAGAGCAGCAAGTCGGGAATATTAACAAAGATAAACTTCCCGGCCCCGAGTTTCTCAGGCAGAAGTCCGGCGTCAAGGATGGTCAGGTGCAGATGATTCGTGAGACGGATGGGAGTGTTACGGCCCACACCTGGTCGGCGGCGTCACAGGAATGGATCGCAGTTGGCACAGTTGTTGATTCCGCGGCGAGCAGCGGGAGGAAGATCGAGTACCTCGGCCAAGATTACGACTACGTGTTCGATGTTGATGTGGAGGACGGCAAACCTCCTCTCAAATTGCCATTTAACGTCTCCCAGAACCCTTACGAAGCTGCAACGAAATTTATCCAGGACAACGAACTGCCGATGACCTACCTTGACCAGGTGGCGCAATTTATTGTTCAGAACACACAAGGCGCGACTCTTGGTCAGCCTTCACAGGAGCAAACACCCGCAGGTGCTGATCCCTGGGGCCAAGAGAGACGTTACCGTCCTGGCGAGACGCAATCGCAATCGCAGTCGCAGTCGCCCCCCGCCCCCGATGCCCGCCCGAAGGTCCTTCCGCAGAAGTCATATCTCTCCATCAAGTCAGCCAATCTCAAAGTGATCGCCAAGAAGCTACAGGAGCTCAACGCGCAAGTGGTGTCTTCTGGGTCGAAAGACCTGTCGCTAAATCCCTCTGAATTGGAGACGGTGGCAACTTTGTGCGGTGATCTGGAGTCTTCTCGTCTTGACCAGTCCACAGAATTGGAGTCTGGCGTGGTCCTGTTATACAAGGCCGCAACAGTCTGGCCCGTCGCAAGCAGACTACCCGGCCTGGACCTCCTTCGTTTGTTCGCAGCTGCGACTCCCGCGATTGCTACTGCAGACTACGACGGAAATGATCTGATCACCGGGCTCCAATCCAGTGGAGTGTTCGATTCCCCCCTCAATGTCAACAATGCTATGTTGACGATCCGCATGCTCGCCAATCTGTTCGAAACGAGTGCTGGTCGCGAACTTGTCAGTAGCCGGTTCGACCAGGTTCTGCATGGTGTCAAATCCGCCTTGTCCAACAGCGGAGCGACACCGAACCGGAATCTCACCATTGCAGTCACAACTCTCTACATCAACCTCGCTGTTTACCTGACATCCGAGGGCAGGGAGTCTGTGCCCGAGTCGTCAGAACGGGGTCTGGTGCTCCTTGGCGAGCTGGCCACGATGATCCAGGGCGAGAAGGACTCCGAGGCAGTGTACCGTGGTCTTGTCGCGCTGGGAACGCTAGTCAAGGGGCTTGGTGAAGAAGTGAGGTCTGCTGCCAAGGAGGTCTACGATGTCGGTGATGTGCTAAAGAACATTTCGTCCTCTGGTCTTGGGAAGGAACCAAGAACCAAGGGCATCATCGTTGAGATAACGGAGTCCTTGTCATGAGGATTGGTGGTTTAGGTCTGGTTCCCGACACCTTTAATCTCATGAAGCATTCGTGTTCTGCTTCCATACTGCTGCTATCTATAGCACGTTTACACCCTTAGTTTACGATAGCGATGCACACTACACTGCATGGATTTCTACACCTCATTAGATCATCACTTTCCCGTACATATTTTGTAATCAGTAGACCAGCCACAACTTCACCCTTCCACACATACCGATACTTATACCATATACCAGCCCCCGCCCTCAAATCCAACTCAAAGCCTCCCCTCCCCCTCCCCCTCCACATCCACATCAACCCCCACCTCCACAATCTGCTCCACGCCGGGATAAACCGGCAACCCCAACCCATACTTCTCCACAATATCCTTCGTCAAAAACCTGCCCCCGAGAAAATGCCTCCCCCTGTAAAACTTCACGCACGGCTTCGGCGCCGTCAGACTGATCAACGCCTCCGGCATGAACTTCGACCCGGGCCCCTTCTCGGGCGGTCCCTTCTCGATGTCCCATGAGCTGGGCGCGTCGACGCTGAGCACGGGGATCGAGGCCGTCTCGATCTGCGATATGATGGTTGGAAAGGGCTCACGGAGAGGACCCCCGAAGGAGAACCCGAAGATCGCGTCGATGAGGAGGTCGGAGGTTTTTATGGCGATGGGCAGGTCCGTGATGAAGGGAACGGAGTGGGATTTTAGTTGGGTTGTTAGGCGCTGGTAGAGCTCGTTTTTGCCCGGCTTCGGGTAGTAGATTGAGGGCGTGTAGCCGTATTGCGCGAGATGACGGGCTGCGACGAGTCCGTCGCCGCCTGGGGGGGGGGGGGGGGAAGTTGGTTAGTTTTTCTATATACTGGTCTTGGGGGTAGGCTTACCGTTATTGCCGGGTCCGCAGACCACGAGGACGTTCTTGCCTTTGCTGGGGGGGTGGATGCGGTAGACTGTGCGGGGGAGTATGTTGTTAGGTTAATGATTTGGGAGGGGGGGGGGGGTTATTGCTAAAAAGGAGAGGAAGGAGAAGAAAGAAGAAGGAGCCATTGCATTGCGTCTTACCGGCTTGAGAGACGGATAGTCCGGCTAGTTCCATCAATTGGTCCAGGGACCATCCGCCTATTTCCATGAGATCCTTGTCGAGGGAGGCAGCATCCTTGGATGATATGGCCTGTAGTGGTTTTTTGTGAGCTAGGAGAGGTTGGGGTGGTTTAATAGGCGAGGTTGCTGCGCACCTTCAACGACATCTTTGCGGATCTACTATAGTATCGCAATGCTGCGGGGAAGGGATTCCGTTTGAGGACTGCGGTATAGAGCATGCAACTCTGGATGCGAGAAAAATTCGGATCAGTAGGTGGGCTTAATGCGATAGATATATACACCACGAAGGAGTAGATATGGTAGATAGAAGACAGATCGAGAGCCTGGAGGTGTCTCGTCGAGTCGACAACCTGATATATGCGGTGGATTGATTGCATCATTGCTATCGGCCCTCCCCACCAGACCGCGCTAGTCCCGAATCAGCCATCCCGGATCAACCGATCATCCGAGCACGCTGGAAACTGCCGCGGAGTCGGAGTGAGTCTGCTTCAGCTTCAAGTTGTTCTTCCTTTGCGCCGTCGCTCCTCCTCCCCGCCCATTCCCCAATTGCAGAAGTCAGTCGTCAAGATGGTCGTTCGCATCCGTCTGTCCCGCTTCGGGAACAGGCACCAGCCGTTCTACAATATTGTGGTCGCCCAGGCACGGTAGGTCGATTTAGATTTTTTATGGGTCCCCCCCCCCCGGCGTCGACATATCAATATCAAGATGTCTCCGTGATCCTCTTGTTTACGCACGAGGTTTTTGACTACATGCTGACGTGTTGTGTGATTGATGCTTAGGTCGGCTCGCGACTCGAAACCCTTGGAAGTCATCGGCACCTTCAACCCTATCCCCCAGCGTCCGACAAACCTGTCCGAGCAGGAAGCCCGCCGCGCAAAAGCATACAAGGAGATCTCGCTCGACCGGTCTCGAGCTAGGTACTGGCTCGGTGTGGGCGCGCAGCCCAGCGACTCCGTTTGGAAGTTGATGACTCTGGTACGTTTGCCTCTGCTGCGAAGGCGTCTATCGATATCCACGACTGTGACGGACGACGACTGCGAAATAATAACCACCCGGCTAACGCATTGTTGTTAGGCTGGCCTTGTCAAGAAGACTCCGGTGGCTTCACAGGAGACGGCACAGGAAACGGAGACGGCGCAGGAGACGGCACAGGAAACGGAGACGGCGCAGGAGACGCTGAAGGAGTAAGAGATGGGTGTCCGACACATTCGATAGCTGTATGATCGCATGGAGCATATGGGGAGGTCCGAACAGTGAAATTTCGGATGGGAATGAGCTGCCTGCTTGCCATTGAGGCGGACGACGGCCGCTTTTCCGGGGCGGAAAGCGTCCTTGAATATTGAATATCGTGATATTGGCATTTTCTTATGGCGTTTCTTGAGAGCTGCACCCTTGGAATATATGGGTTGAGATTTATGTACATTATGTGAGTTGATTACGTGCTGCATCTGTGCTTGCGATAGATGAAAACACGTCTCCGAGCTTCCCTGCTTTTTTTTTTCTCTCTCTTTCTCTCTTTCTTTCGATTGATTTACCCGGCTTGAGAGGACTCCTGGTCGTGTCGCTCGTGTGAGGTATGGAGGTTTGACTGGCAGGGTGAGTGAGACTACCGCGCTGCACGAGGCATGCATTCCATGAGTCTACCGAGATAGTGCCAAAGCCACCTACGGAAGTCAGGCAGGGGGTCCTTCTGGAAAGAAAAAAAAAAGAAAGAAAAAAAGAAACGAAAAACAAGCAATCCCCTGTGCTGTATGCAGCAGTTGGGGCCAGCAGAGCAAGTACCGATGGCGAGCTCGGCAGCAGACCAGGGTGGTGGTGATCTCGGGCCAAGATCCTGTTCTCCGTACTTCTTCCTAATTTGATCCTCCACCACCACCACAACAAGAAGAAAGGGATTAAAAGCTCCGACGCCCTGCGTACTTTGGACGTGTTCCTCCCTTGCATTCCTAGCCTGGAAACCTCTGGCAGGTGACCATGCAGGAATCACCACTTGGCTTTCCGTTAGATCGGCAGTGTCATGAAGCACCCAAATCACCCAATGCGATTCCACCACATCTGCCCCGAAAGACGTCCGGTTTGTGCTTGACGCATGCCTTCGATTCCGGTCCGGCAGTTGGAATGCATTCATTCCTTTCTTTTGTCCGGTGCGAAACTCGACCGGTGCCCCTGTGTCACTGCTACCTCCCCCAGCCCCGACGTGTAGGATGCTAGGGTCAATATGACGCCGGCATGCCCCGTGGCTTGCAAAGGCTTGGAAGAACGGTCACCACTCACCACCACGCAAGGCAGCGGTCCAGCGGTTCTATTCTGATGTCCGAGTTACCTAACATGCATATAGGCATAGGCATAGGCATCGGTGTGGGTATTTAAGTCGCGCGCGCAGCTGCTGCCTGTAAAGTCCGGCGATACTACATATGTACATAAGTACCACCACAGCCTGGCTGCTTTCCCGGCAGCCCTGGACGCGCCGTACATGAGACTCTGCATGCGCCATGGATGGGCATGACCTCGCCTAGTTCTCCTTTGGCTCTAGCTCCAAGCCCGCTGGAAGGATTCCCCCCCCCCCCTCCCCCCAAATCCCCCCTCTCTCATTGTTCCAACCGCCGCGCATCGAGGGTCAGACACGGACCAATCCGGTTTTGCGCACAAGGCACAGAACGAACCAGTCTGGAGGCCAGACGCCTGACGGGTCATGATGATTGGCGGTCGCAGGGAATTTCAGGTAGAAGATCAGCGGCAGAGTTTGACCATTCCCATGGATTCATGGCAGCCACACCTCCCCAGGACCGACGCCTCTCGCAGTCATCCCTACGGGCGTACATACTAATAATAATGGTACCTATTTTCATCTAGGCTTACCAATACCCCTCCATGCACGCACAGGTCTCGTACATCGCGCCCACGGCGGCGGGAGGGTAAGCGTCTGGCCTTGCGGTGCTACACGTCTGGGTTGGTTGGCTGGACTATTCGGGCCCAGCAGATCCAGGAATGACATCCTGGTCTTGGTCTCGGTCTGAGGATTCAACGGGCAGGGTATGGGCTTATCGCGCCATGCTAGCTGCGTGCAGGCACTGGAAGGAAGGAGATATGATCCGGTTGGGTTGCGTCTAGAAACACCACGACCACATCAAGATTCTGCTCGGGTTGCTGCGTTTTGTGGCTCTCCCCTTCGCGCATCATATGAGGTCACTCATCCATCCCACGAGAGCGGGAAACCACAGGCGGTTGCGCTATAGACTTCGATATCTGAGTCATTCCAGTTTGTGTCGCCGACGCGTTTTCCCTCCGTACCAGCCTCGAGCAAGCGGACGGAGGGAGGATGAGCATCATGTGCGCTGCTACTACCAACGGACCGGCGATTCTACATACGTCAGATCAGGGCCAGGTTGACATGAGAACCATATGTGTGGTCTGCTGGCCGCGCCTGGGCGCCGACTCGGTATTTGTTCTAACCTGCGCTACCTACCACCTTAACCCCTCGGGCAGTGCCTAGGCAAGATGGTTTGCTGGTTTCCATGGGTATGGACCGCGGGGTGGCTTTTTGTCCTACAGAGAACACAACTCCCGTGATCAACTGGGGGGGGGATGGATAGGGTTCTCCCTGACATGGTTGGGGGGATTTTTGCCTTTATCGCACGGGATACATCTTCGTCATACTATACGAGTCGAGACGTGAGAACTGCGCAGAGGCGAAAGAACGTACACAGGTAGCACCGTCAAGAATACACCCCCTTGGGCAGCTGAGCTTCGTCCTGTTGATTGTAGCCTCAGGGTCTGAGTCATGGCCGGGCTTGGAGGGTTGTTCCTGGAATGCCATCCGCGGCTAGATGATCAACCCCGACCCATTGGATTTGGGAGAGATTTGGAGGAGGAGGGTCGATACGTCGATACATCTCAATATGATGCCCGCGTTGCAGCGTTGTTAAGGTAGGTACTGGTAGTTGGAGGGCTGAATGTCCAGGTTTGGCTCTTATCAATTCCATCCATAAATTGAGCAGACGGTATTGTATTTTACAGGGACGGTAATCGAATTGCTCCACGGTCCAATCACGGGCCCGGATCAGAGCGAACCTCCCAGGCCTGGCGCATTCGCCACGCCCCGGCCGATTTCGGCACACGCACCTGGTGCACCTGCACCTCAGGTACTGCACCCGTCGCATTCGGGCGCTTCTGTTTCTGTTTCTGTTTCTGTCTCTCGTTGTTTCGGCTGTTTGCGTGAGATCGCCGCAATCGTCAAGAGGACTGGTGAGAAGAGTGCCCATCTGGCTATCTGACTCTATACTGGCTGCGAAGAATCAAGAACCTACCTACCCAGGTACCTTCATCCTGTACTCTTGTCCGGAGTAGTAATGTAGATAGGATAGATTTCCAGGCACACGCCGCAGGAGACGAAGTATCCAATTCCAATCCCAGCACGGGATCGGCTCTCCATCGATAGCGCGTCGTGTCATCTTAAACTGCCGGGTCGCGCTTCAGCTGCACGTCCGCTCGTTGGCCGGCGCATCTTAGTCAAGTCTTCGAATCGTCTAGCTCGGGCATTACTAGTAGACCGTCGACAGGCTTCCAGGGCCTCCCGACTGGCCATTGCTCCTGGAACGGAACCAGACTCGATCCGTGGACCAGACGAGACGGTCGGCCGCCCTCAGCAGTGGTCGAGATGAACTGCTTCTCCCCCTCCCCCTCTCCCCCCCTAAAATCCAAAAGGACCGGCCAGTCCAACTAACTAGATCCTCAGTCCTCAGTCACCAAAGGACCGCCGCCCCGGACTCGACGTTCATTTACTCACTCACTCACTCATTACGCCGGATCCTCCTCGCCCGTACAATACATACACTTCCCTGCACGGGTTGCACGGCATCCATCATCCATCGCCTATCTTCCTCTTTTTCTTCTTCATCTCTCTTTCATTGATCGCGTCGGGCTCCCGCGTCATTATTTGTCCACCTGGGACTCTCCAAGCCGAAGTATCTCAGCTTGCTCTGGCCGATTACAACAACCAAATTACCACGCCTACAACCACGACTGCCTACGGGACTGATTTAACTTACTTAACTTACTTAACGTGCTTCCCCTCCCTCTCCTTCCCACACCCACTCATTCCCCCCCCCCCCCCCCCAAAAACCCGACCCAATCTAACTTTATCCTTCCCCCGTCCTGTCCTGTCTGGTCCTGTCTTCTCCGTCCGCCTGTCTTGTCTGTCTCTCTGTCGGCCGTCCTCCTCCCTCTTCCTCTTCCTCACCTACCACTACCCTACCCTCCTCCCTCTCTCTCCTTCACCATCACCCGCCTCCTCCTCTTCCACCCTCTCCATCCTCCCCTAATCCTTTCCTCCTTCGACTACCCTGCCCTCTTCCTCTAAACCCACATAATCATTCCTTTTCGCATTTCGCATTCGATTCCCCCTTCCATTTCGTGCGATCTCGCCGTTCTACTTCGTGTCTCTCCCTCGGGCCCTCGGTCCGTCGCATCATTACCTCCTTAACTCGAATTTCCGCGATCCCCAACTCGCGCGTGATTCAATCCATCGTGTTCCTCAACGAGATTGCATCAGCGTACCGGATCGCATTTATCTGTTTAATACGGATCATTATTACATTATTCGCGTCGCCTTACTAATCGCCTCCGACTGGACTGCTCCAGCCTCTCCCACCTGTCACCCGTTCGCCTCCCGCTCCCTTGCCTTCTCGAGGAGCCCGTGCTCCCGTCGTTCGCTCGTGGGGTTGTTCATCGATCGCGACTCGACGCCTTAGATCTTACGGTCCGCGAGGCATGAGTGCCAGTTCGAACCAGTCCACCCGTACGAGTCCAGGCTCTTATAGTACTGCTCAGCGCACGCCCTCGGTCTCTTCGGGCGCGTCGCCTACAAACCAGTCGCTCTCGTCGTCCCAGACGTCCTCGACGGCTCAGAATGCGATGTCGACCGACGTGTACAATACGCCCGCATCGCAGGCTCCAACTTCACTAGGCCCGACGTTCGCCTATCCTTTCTCCCCTATCGGCCCGTCTCCGACCTTTGATAACGTTTCATCGACCACCATGCGTTTGGGCGACTCCGATCGGTCGGCGCAGGGCCTGAATGGCTTCATCCGACCGGTCAATGGAGTCAGTGGCGGGGCGATCCTGATGCGCAAACTCCCACGCAATACAAGTCGCGACGCTCTGCGCAGCATGTTGCTCTTTGCCAAAGACCTGGTGGATGCCGACTTCATTCCTTCCGATGCTCCGGAGGATAGTGGATACCTGTGCGCGGTCGCGCACTTCGGCACGCTAGCCGCAGCGGAAGAGGCGCGGGCGTTACTTGATGGCAAGCCCAATTCTAAGAACGATGCCACCATGATCGTCGACATGTTCTACGGCTCGGTTGGATCCTCTTTGGCGCCTCCCAGGCGAAACACGATCGACCATACCGCGACGCGAGGCCTGCTAGGACATGTGAATGGAGGTTTGCCACGGCAGTCGTCGCGCTTCAACGGGACCTTCCAAACCCTGGAGAAGTTGAACGCAAGCACAGGCCCTTCGACCGGCGATACTCTACCTCAGTCTTCCGAACCTGGCGCCCGGCTCCACAGCCTCTTCTCCCCGCAGTCGCCGATTGGAAACAGTGTCCCCGAACTCCCGCGCGTCAGCGGCAAATCGATGATCGACCAAGATATTGATGAAGACACGGGCGAGTTGCTCAAGGATCCCGTGGGCTACGCCGAGAACGGACATTCGGCTTCTGTCTCCATTCCCCGTCGCTCTACCAACCCTCAGATTCTGAGCAACCAGTTTGCCAACATGTCCTTGGCCACGAACTTGGCTTCCCCGCCGTTGCAGAATTATACCCCTGGGGGGTCAGCACACATGGGAGCCCCGACCCCACCGTCCGCATTTCCACAGGCGATGAACAACAATACCAACAACATCGGAGCGGGCCATGGGTTCCCATACGGAAACCCGCATGTGCCTCGCCACAGTCTCCCGGCTGCCAACCCGAATGACATGAACCCCCCGTGCAATACGCTGTACGTGGGTAATCTTCCCCCGGACACCTCGGAAGAGGAGCTGAAG
This sequence comes from Aspergillus heteromorphus CBS 117.55, assembly GCF_003184545.1. Taxonomy (NCBI): domain Eukaryota; kingdom Fungi; phylum Ascomycota; class Eurotiomycetes; order Eurotiales; family Aspergillaceae; genus Aspergillus; species Aspergillus heteromorphus. The sequence continues at coordinate 481,693 of NW_020290427.1, read as the reverse complement.
GCTTTGTTCTCCAAACAACGTGGATATAAGCGTCTGTGCTTCCGGAACAAGCAGAACGGCCCTATGTGCTTCGTGGAATTTGATGATGTTGGCACCGCAGGCAAGACGCTGAACGAGCTGTATGGCATCAAACTGTCCAACAGTATTAAGACGGGCATCCGCCTGAGCTTCTCCAAGAACCCTCTGGGGGTCCGTTCCGGCCAACCCGGGTCTATGAGCGCGTCGAATTCCATGGCCTCTCAAGGTGGCGGCGTACCTGGCGGCAGCAGTCTCGGCGGGATCCACAACCATATGTTTTCGGCCGTCAGCGGACCGCCCCCGGGATTGTCGGCACCCCCAGGCCTGCCTCCCCCCTTGACCATCCGAAACAACGGACCCATGCATCCATCATCGGGAAGTCCAAACGCGCCCATACCCAACAGTGCCACCACCTTCAATGCAAACTCCGGACTCGGGATTCGGACGAACCCGATGAACCCCATGATGTCCCCGCCGCCTCCGCTGACCGGTGGAGCTTCCGGGCCCAATATGGGAGGCTACAATTCCTACTACCCCGATTACATGATGGGTCGGTAGGAGGACGCAACGTTTCCGTGGAGATAATGTCCGACATGCTTGATGATTACTGGGCTACCTGGCGCATTAGGGATTGTTAATTGTTTTCATGAGCTAGATCAGCATTTGGAGGCTCGCCTTCCTCCTGGGAGTAAGGACTACGGGACTCTCTGGCTTCTTCGGCTTCCTTTTCATGATTGTATTCCATTCGTTTTCTCTGCACTCCGATAGCATGGGATCAGGGGCGCTGATATTATACACGTCGTGTTTGCTTTTTGGGTGGGAGATATTGCATTTGCGTGCGCGTGGGTTTTCTCTTTAATACCTCCAGGAGCCCATGAGGATTTCCATTGTCAAGTTTGCCTGTTTCGCTTGCCCTGTCATCACGTTTTGCACCACCTTCATACCCTGTGTTGTGTTCTGTGTTCAGGTGTTCACCTAATATTTGCTCTGTGAGAATTCTCCCGTCATGGAGGGAGTTTGTTCTGTGTCTTTTGTCCTTGCGGTTCTCTCTCATTCTTTGTGTGTTTTCCTACTGGTGGGAACTTGCTGTTGTCTTTGCTTCATCTGTTGGCTTCTTCTCTTTGTCCCCACCCAGACATCCATGTGGGATGGGAGAGGGGGTGTGTCACCCGAGCCCGAAGCCAGAAAAGAAGGGGAATACAAAGAGTCATAGCTCTGGATTCGGACTCCTAGAACCGTCTTCCCGTGTGGCGGTACAGTGTTTGCAGCATTCACCTGGAAGCAACCGATCATTGTGCGGGCGTTTACCTGGGTATACATTTGAGATGCATTTCTGGGAAGTCATCTCTCTCCTGGTCGTCGGGGGAGAGGCATTCCGGCTGGTGTCGGCCGGCTGGGACTAGCACATTGCTCCATCAATTCTTCGCATCATGTTTGCAGCGCTGTTGATCTTTTTTTTATCTGTTTTCACCCATTACTTGGCTGCATGGGAGTAATTGGAGGGCTTGTGCCTGATTGCTGTCTTTCTTCTCTGTTTTTCTTTCTTTTTTTTTGCTTTTTTTGCTGTTCATGCTCCAATAGGCCGAGCGGAATATAGGAGAAGAGGCGTGTCGCGTATTCTCATTCTATTCTATTATTCTTACCTTGTGATTCTACGGGAAATTGTTGCTCATGTACTTGTTCAAACAATGGGATTGTACGGCTCGAGATCCAGGAAGCCTCCAAGAGTAGACGTCGATACTCCGTACTCTGTACCTTACTGTATTCCGTATTGCGCGGTATTCAACTATTTGGTCCCCAGCTGCCTATTCGGGTAAGCGCGAGCCCCGGCGACCGGGAGCTCCGGGTCACGTGCCAGCAGCCAGCGCCGAAAAGTTTCTTCCTTTTCGATTCCTGCCGAGCACTTCTTCCCTTCCACCTGTTGACAATCCAACCTCCCTCCCCCTCATCCACCCCCCACGCGTCAATTGGGCTGTATCTTCTCCCAGATCAGTTCATTGTCATCCAGAACTCTCGCCTTCCACACATTCCCCTTCCTTTCCCCGTTTTCCCATCCACCATGGCTCCCCGAATACAGAACCAGGTCGTTTCCAACACCCTCCTCCCCTACCTTTCCTCCTCTTCCACCTCCACATGTCTTCCCAGACTCTCTACATCCTCCTCACAAGCCCTCGCATATAGCCCCCGGTCCTCATGCCGGTCCTTTTCATCATCAGTAGCCCCTCAAACCAGACAGCGCAGAGAGATGTTCCAGTGGCTCAGCGGTCCCGGAGCTCGATTCAAGAATCATGTCCCTGGAGAGACGAACTATCTTACAGCGCGCAAGACTCCTGATGGGAAGCTGCTACGAACAAGCAGGCCGTTCATCGATAATCAACAATACCGGAGCGAACCTATTCTGAGCGTGGACTTGCAGAATGAGATTTACGACCGCGTGGTGAAGCACAAGAAGAGTGTGCGGGCTGTCAGTGTTGAACTTGACGTCGACATGAGGAGAGTGGCTGCTGTTGTTCGCCTGATGGAGCTGCAGAAGAAGATGACAGATGAGGTAGGTCTACTTTTTTTCTTTTCTTCCCCCTATCCCCATCCCCATCCCCCCTTCGTCAGTGACAAGTATGCTCGGTGCAATGATGAGAAAAATATAAAAATTCGATTAGTCTTTATGACCCAGTCAAGCTGGGAATGGTTACAACGCCTTTTTTTTGCTGATATGCACCGAGCTTGTCTTTTTCTTTTGATCTTAATGGATGCTTTTTTTTGGTCTCGTTTGTCGTCGAACACAACTAACATTCCCAATCAGGGTAAATCTCTAGCTCTACCCTATGGCCGGGCCATCCACGAAATGCTTGAAAAGACGGAGTATGAACACGGGGTGGGCGCCTCGCGTTCTCATGAGAACATCAACGACCTTCCCTCCCACCGTCTCACTCACCCTCAAATCTTCTACCCCGTCTCCGAGTCCCGCCAATTCAACCGCGTTGATGCCGGTCGTGTCTTCTCTGGTGCCCCCGCCCTAGAACACGAAGAGGTGGCCCGTAACGCCGTCGATCCCTACGCGGCCGTAACTCGTGTTACGCACAAGCCTAGCGCCATTGAAATGGTCGGCAAAGGTGACGAGGAGCACCAGGTCCTCCAGCCCGCGGACACGCGTATCCCGCACCCGCACTTGGTCGCCAAAGAGCGCGACTCACTCAACCACCCGGAGGAAACCTACGCGAACCGCAAGGTCTACAACGAGCGTCTGCGCGCCGAAGAAAAGGCCCAGGAAGATCGCAGGCTCAAGGCCGAGGAGCGCCGCGCGAAGCGCATGCTCCGCGTCCAGCCCGAGGACTCGCGCTTCGAGTTCCGCATCCAGGACGTCGTCGTCAGCAGAGAAACCACCGGTAAGAACGGTCGCGGTGCCGCCGCCCCCGGTCGCCGCTACGGTGTTCCCGCCAACGACCGCAAGAAGGGCGAGGTCAAGATCCCCACCCGCGTGGTCGTCTAATCTCCCTCCTTCTCCATCCTCCTTCCTCCTTTCTTCATCTTATTATTTATTCCCTGGGGGGACAGCAATCTTCTACTATCGACATAGATTGATAGAAGGCTAGCTTCGCTGTCTTTCTTCCCTATTCTATTGAATGGCCCGTCTGTCACGCAGTGCGGATAGACGATGGATGTATTTGTATGCTACGCTACCTATGCCTTGCCTGCCTTGCCTGTCTGGGTTGCCTGGGTTGCCTGGGTTGCCTGGGTTGTTTGATTTGTACCATTATACTCAATCCCGGATTTTTTTTTTTTTTTTCTTTTTCTGACAGGACCTTTATTTTTGAGCCATTGTATCTATAGCCTTTCTTGTCTTGTCTGGTCTTTTCTCGTGTCTATTGACTATTGACTATGGGCATCTATCTATCTACGGAGTGTCCATCCTACCTACCTACCTACCTATCTACCTATCTACCTATCTACCTATCTACCTACCTACCTACCTACATATCTACATATCTACCTATCTACCTATCTACCTATCTACCTATCTACCTATCTACCTACCTACTTCAATCACAATCAACCAATCAACCAATCAACCAATAAATACACACACCCAATTATAATACCTGCATAATATCTTCTCTACATCCCTTACTCTCCATTCCAAACAATACGAAAAAAAAATAACACTGCTCTATCAAGTCAAAAAAAAATACATGTATGCATGCATGCATGCATGCATACAAGGATATTGTAATTTTTTCAAAACCTCAACCCGAGGGAGGTATTTACCATAGTTCCCGCTTTCAATTGCTATGACAGAGGTAATAGAAGATCGATCGATACAGAGACCCTTCATTGTCTGTACCGATCTATGTACGTATATATATACATACGTACACGTACGTACATACGACACGGAGAAGGGAGAAGGAGAAGGAGAAGGAGAAGAAATCTATCTACGAATAAAAGACCAAACCAACCAGACAGGCAGGCAGACATGCATGCATGCATGCATCTACGCATAGACAGACCTGTTTGTTTGTTGGTGTGTTTTTCCTTCCCCACAACAAAATGATATGTGCTTAAGATAAAGAATCAACGGGAAGAGAAAGGGAGCATGTGTGTCGGTTTATGTATGTACCTTATGAGTGTGTGTGTAAAGAAAAGAAAGAGAAAAAAGAAACGAAACGATGACATCTCGTTCGTATGCCTGAGTATGTCCCCCACGGGTGCACCGGTAACCAACTAATTAACACGAGCCCCGACAAAACGCCAATTCAACCAGAATCAAGTAACAAAAGAGAGCGCAACGAGGGTAGCAGACGGAAAGAAGGAAGAACAGCGACGATGGCTATGCTGGGTATCCATAGGAAGACGCAAAATAGCGGGAAACCTTTTTGAGAAAAAAACATGCAAACAACACACGCCAACCAGCCAGGAGGCCATCGGCTGCAAACAACATCGAGGATACCAGCTGGTTTGGGATCCCATCAGGGTTCGGTAGGAATGTCGGTGGGAGCCGATGTCACGGGACTGGCTGGCGAGTCCAGTCCTCCCTCTCCGCTGCCCGAGGAGTCTTCCGGCGTCACGTCAATGGGCCTGAGAAAGCTGAGCGATTTGCGCTCCTTCTTCGCGCCGAATCCTCCCTGACTGGCGGTGGAGGACGGTGAGGGTGAGATGGTGGGTGAGGGCTTCCGCGAAACTCCATCACCGCCTATTTGCATGGGGCTCGTATGGCCGTCGGAGATGATAGGCGATAGCGCTTCATCTGCATATCCTCGCCACTTGCGCCAACCCTCGAAATCGATCAAGGCCTGCATGCACCCCCACTCTGTCACTTTCTGTTCGAGCCATTCAAATCGCACGGGCTGGAACGTTCGTCAGTACATTGCAATCATGGATAGAACTGGGCAGGTTCAAAAGCAGACACCTACCTTGGTCAGGAAGTCGTTGCAGCCCGCCGCCAGTGCCTCATGACGGTCACTTTGCAAACTGCTGGCCGTCAAGGCCACAATAATGACGGGACTCTTGAACAGGGACAGATCATGTAACGTGTCTTCCGCGGCCAAGGGGTCGCTATTGCCGGTCACCGCCGGTGGGGTTGTCACGGTAGCATTGGCGGCACTCGCCCGCCCGTCGGCGGTCTTGGGGAATACACCGATCCCGTTCAGGCGCTCCAGCCTGCGGATTTCCTTCGTCGCATCCAGACCGTTCATCACAGGCAGCTGAATGTCCATGAGTACCAGATGGAAACCACCTTGGCGCCATTTCTTCACGGCCTCCTCACCGTCAGCCGCACACTTCCAGCGGACGCTCAGACGCTTCATGAAAGCTTCCAATAGCCGTTGGTTGATATTATTGTCCTCAACAATCAACACGTTGATAGGCGGCACAGTGCCCTCAATGAGGCCTCCAAAGACCCCACTCAATGACTGCGTCGCACTCGGTTTCTTCTGCTTCGCGGCCGGGCGGGGGCGTGGCGAGCTGCCACGTGCTGGAGGGGTAAGGGACTTTGCCTGGGGGGACTCTGGTGCTGGCCCTGGCGGAGTAGGCATTGCTGGGGCCGGCTGAGGAGGCATGGGACTGGAAGTCACCCCGGGTTCTTTTGGAGGTTAGCAATCATCCACACTGGTCAAGGAAGTATCAAAAATTTGGACAAAGGATGTCAGACCTTTTACGACCGGCGTCTGGTTCAGAATCGTAGGCGAGTTAGTGGCATGTCGAGTGAGGGGCGGCCGGCGTGGGTGTCGACTCCCACGACTCCCGGGAGAGGGCACAGGTGGCAATGAGCCCGTAGTCAAGATGGATATCGACGGGGCGGCATGGGCGTTCACGCTTGCAGTTGAGTTCGATGGATGAGTCGGTGGCGTCGGGACATTGGGGTTTGCGGGCATGAGGGGGAAGTAGTCGCCATGCTCACCCGGCTCCGAATGGTGGTTATAGTAGACCGAATGACGCGGGGAAGGCTTCGGCGTGCGACGCTGGGGGATGTCTATAATCAACGCCTCCTCAATGGCTTGCCCCCCCGGATAATATGTGTCCACCACAGCAGGCAACGACTCTTCGGGGCTCAACATGCGATCGGGGGTTTGCTGTCTGTTCGAGCCATCGCGCGGGGTAATCCGGATGACGATATCAGGAGCGTCGAAGGTCTTGCCCAGAGAATTCGAATACTTCACAATCACCTGGTCGCGCAGTTCGTCCACCAGATAATCATCCGAGACGGGGACCAGAGTGGCCGACCCGCCTGGCCGTTTGACCCAGATCTTGCGTGGCATGCCTGGATTGTAGGTGGCAAGGCGACCGTGGCCCGGATTGTCGGGTTCGGATGTGAGCCCGGGCTCCAACAAGCTGTTGATAAGGTACTGATGAGACGGGGCCAGGAGCGACTGGCGACGAGATCCCAGGCTGGGACGCTTGGAAAAGGAGGCAGGAGGTGTCTGGACTGTCTGGACTGTTGGGACAAAGGACGGATAAGCTAGCTCGCCGGCAGGGTTCTCCGCAACGACGTCCAACACAGGCGGCAGCTGAGGCTCCCCTGCGGCAGAGCCCAAGCGATCGAGGCCTTGCGAGTAGCCAAGCTGAAGCGACGAGGCGCCAAAGCGATCGGACGAGGTGAGAGGGGGGGTTGGGGTTGGCGAGGGTAGCGGATCGGGCGATAGAGTCGTCGGGGGTGGGGAATTGACGTTGAGCTGCTCGGAGAAGGGACTGTGACTGTGACGCCGGTTGGGAACGGGACGGACACGATCCAAGGTCGCGTCCTGCTGTCGCTGGCGGGTTGCACTGGAACCGGCACCGGCACCCTGATGAACGGCCGAGTGTCGCAATCGACCTTCTCGTTGTTCGGCAGTGGTGATAGCGACAGCGACAGGCTCTTCTGGACAGGATTTCGCGGCGGCGCCGTCCTCAAAAGGGCCGTAGTACCGCCCTCGTCCTGCACCAATCACGGCCGGCCGGGACAGAGGATCGCAGAGCTCGGGAGACTCCGATCGTCGCCGTGATTGCGATCGTGCCCGTCGCCGACCGTCCTCCTCCTCCTCTTCCTGCTCCGGTGCAGCCGGTACCCGGCGGCTGTCGCTGCCCGTCACCACGGTTGTTTCATTTTCCGCTGCTGGGGGTGGTGTTGGCGGGGGATTAATATTATTATGAGACTTGTCATCACCGGGAGTCGTCGTGTCGCTGTTGATGGCGGCGTTGACGGGGGGGGTGGTGGTGGTGGCGGCGGGAGCGGATGAGGACGACGATCGCCGCAACAGCTTCGCCTTCAGCCTGATCCATCGACGGTCTGGCATGATGCAAGTGATACGCAATGGAGGAGGGGTTGCAATGGCATAGATTGGTGATCGCAGGCAACATGCAAGGGGGGGAAAGAATAAATGATATCTTATTGCAGAGAGTCCGACAGAAAAAAAAAAAATAAGTAAAGAAAAAACAGCAGAATAAAAGAAAGAGGAAGAGAGAGAGACTAATAGTCAAATCACAGAGAGTGAGAAAAAAAAAAGCAAAACCAGAAAAGAAAAAAGAGAGTGAATAAACTGATATCAAAAAAGAGGGTCAAATGAACGACAGACACAGGGAGGTCACCGAGCCCTCCGCCGGTCCAGATGGCATCCAAGCATAAAGGAAGGACGATGGGAAGGATCAGCAGGCGATGGGCCACTCGGCATGGCTTGAACGGAACAGAAGGAGGGGAGAGGTTGGCAGCAACAAACCACAATGGGGTGGGGGGAAGAGACGCCCTCGTCAACAACAGGGGGGGGGGCTGTCAGACGGAGAGGGGGTGAGGTAAAGTAAAGAGAGGAGGAAAGAAAGGAAAAGAAACAAGAGAGGAAGAGAGGAAGAGAGGAGAGGAGAGGTGGGAGACACGCGAAGGGAAAGCACGAGCAGGGGAGGAAGCTGTGCTCTAAGCAATTACCGGATTAGTTAGGTAGCTGGTTGGGATGGATGGATGGATGGATGATCTAGAACAATGGGTTCAAATCTCACTGGGAGGGGAGAGATGGATCGATAAGTTTGGGGTGATGACAGTCCAACTTTATCGTCCAAATATCTAGCCCAGAATAATAAATAAATTCAATCATCTTCCTATCGGGCAGACAAGTTCAGGGCCTCAGGGGAAAATTCCCAAAAAAAGCCATCCACGCTTGGACCCGATCGAGCTCCGGGCTGGAGAGAAAGAGTCCAGATCAATAATCAATCGTCCGGAGGAGAGAAGTGGGCACGGGAGGAGCAATTGCTCCAGATATACATCGATCCACCTCATCCGTCGGTCCACGAGACTACTACTACTACTACTTTACTGACTGACTGACTGATTGATTGAGAGCCTGAGAGGGGAGGGGGGGGGGGCAGAGACACTGACAGACAGAGAGACAAGAGACAGACAACATGCAGACGCGGTTTGTTGTCCGGTGCTGTGCATGACTAGTGTCCCATCGGTTGTATATTCCAGCAACGCTGCGGGCGAACTAGATCCCTTGGCCCTCCCCATTTCACCACCACCACCTCTTCCAACCCATGCATGGACCTCCGGATTCCTGCGTTTCAGACCCAGGCATCCATTCCTCTTGGTAGTGTTTATCCGTCCTGCATGGTTATTTATCTATATCTCCACTGGAGCTCCATTCTGGCTGTCTCAGTCTGGGACGGTTCATTCCAGACGCATTACCCCCCAACAATATCACTGATATTACTATATCCTCTGATCTGAGTACCAGATAGCGGGAGCGCAACATCAACAAACAACCAACCATACCGAAGCAACCTCCGACAGGTCCGCTCCGCGGCCAGACCTTCTATTCAAACTCACCGAGTCTTCTTCAACTTCTTTTCTTATCCAGATCAATGAACGCGTTACCCGTGACTGACTGACTGACTGACTGACTGACTGACTGACTGACTGGCTGACTGACTGACTGGCTGACAGACTGACTGGCTGACTGACTGACTGGCTGACAGACTGGCTGACTGAATGACTGTCCAATATCTTCAAAGACGAGAATAACCCTCCCTTTCCTGGTATATGCCTGATATATCAGATGTGAATGGATAGATAGGGGTCAGACTATCTTCCACTGTTCACCTACAGGGAAGCATTCAGAGTTCCAGGTCAGAGTTCTGACAGCTCCAGTGATAGTCGTGGCCGGGGACTCGGCGCACGTGGCAGCGGGCGGGAATCGGGAAACCGGGAAACGGTCAACGTCGACTATCCATCTAGCCCTGTCAAGGCTTGTCTGTCAGTCATATCACAAAACGCCTCGTTGACCATCTAGGTAGATTCTGTAGATCTCCGGATTCCTCGTCAGGTCGACTGCCCCTGGCTCTCTCACTCGAGACAATATGGCAATACGTCTACAGTCTATCTAGGTGGCATAAAGTCCAGCTAACCACCTTACTCTCTTTACGGGCAAGTAATAAAGAGCATGGAATTTCAACACGTACTCGTTTCCAGTATAGAGAGAGATAGAGAGATAGATAGATAGATAGATAAAGGAGACTTGGAAGCGTCTGAGACGAGGTGAGGTGAGGTGCTGGGAGACATGACATGTACAGAGAGTTCAGGGCCATAGCGAATCAGATCAGCACAGCACGCAGATACGATAAGATAGTAGTCCGGCCGACAAGACGGTCGACAAATGAATCAATATGCCAACACGCACAGATGATAAAGAAAAGAAAAAAGCAAACAAACAAACAAGAGAATGATTGCCTCGACTGAGCGACATACAAATAGAGCATCAAAACAACAGCAGCAAGAAAAAAAAAAGAAGAAAAGAAGGCCATCAAGACGTAACGGGACTTTGTAAACCAGAATCGCGCCGAGTGATACTACTCGAAGGGTATCAAAAACTGATTTTTCTCTCGCCCGCAAACGGGGGCGAGATCCAAGACAGACCAGAAAAGACAGACAGAAACAAAAAAGGAAAGGGACGTGACACCGTGTCTTGTTCCGCGCTCTGATCACAACAGGATCAGGTAGTTGGATGGAGCAATACCGGTTTCTCCGCTGGGTTTCCTGGCCTGCCACCATCTTCCGCTCACATCTGATACCTCTAGGATTTCGTGCTTGGCGAAGCTGATTTCGTTGGCGTCTTCGGGGTTGGCCTCGTAGGAGTAGATGGCCTTGGCGCGGTACGGGTACTCGGTCGGCTGGGGTACCTCGTCCGGCGGAGGAGCCGTCGTGCCAGGGGCCAGGTTGGTGGCCGACTGGTTGGCAAAGCGCGGCTGCGAGCTGCGGTGCTCGGAGCCAGCGGCTCCTCCGGGATAGCCCGACACGGGCGACGAAGTCTCGAAGCCATTGAGTTGGGCGGACGTGTACATCTGCGGTGGCTGGCTGGAGGTCGTTTCAGGGCGGTTACCGAACGCGGTCGACATAGGCCTGCTATTCCCGTACGAGCCAGCGCCTTCCTTCTGGAGGGCAAACGAATCGATAAAGCCGCGGTGAGTTGCCTGAGGGCTCGAGCCGAAGTAAAAGATCCAGATAATCTGCTCGAGCGGTCAGCCACGTATTCTCCCGTCAGTTGGACCATAGTCGTCGTCACTCACAATAACCATAGCCAGGAGAATAAACCCAGCTCCGGCGGCTTGGTTGGCCGCATTATTCGAATATACTAACGAGTTGATCGAGATAGTGGTAATGACCAGACCGGCGGAAAGATACCCCACAATCTGCTACTGATCAGCCTGATGGACATGGGCCGAGGCAGCCAGAAGACCCTACCGCGATGTTATAGACAGTGCCAGTGTCGGTCCCAAAGACGATCATCATGCCCACAATGCAGCAAAACGAGTAGGCGACGGCCCACCACGAATAGGTGGGATAGCCGCCATGGATGCCGGTGATGATGGACGAGATGAAAGCGATCAGCCATGCGAGCTAAACAGAGAAGAGGGAGGATTAGCCGCAAGTCACGGTGCCACAACAGACGGAAGGGCCTGGGGCACATACGATCGAGATGGAAACTGTCGCGAGCGCAAACGGGTCGCCGAGGATATTGCTGGCTCTGAAGCGGGCCATTTTCCGTGGGGGGTCGGGGTATGTGTATGGTTTTTGGAAAGAGGGTGAACGGGAAGAGTAAGCCACCATGAATGTGGTTCAGGCCAGGTCGCGAGCGGTTATATAGAGACGTTCGGATAATGGTTTGTTGTAAGGCGCAATGCGACGATGACCTCAATGTCCCGGCGGTGTACTGTATAACAACGAGGGGGGCGGTGTCCGGTACTTTATTTGGTGACGCGGCGACGAATTCGACAACGAACCGGAGATTGAGAATCGTGGACCGGGGCAATGACTGTTTTTACTCGACCAGAGGGAAAAGATATCCGACTACCACGCAGTCAGCTAGATTGCAAGATGGGCGAACGTGAATGAATGGCCAAGGAGCGTGCCAGTCGATCGGCGGCGCACGGAGAACATCGTGAGGAACGACAACACGAACGCCCACGGAGCCTCATGCAGGGAAGGGCCGAAAACAAAATAAGAAAACGAAAAGGGAAGGGAGATGGAAATTAAAAAGGTCCAGCATCAGGGTCGATGCAGTACATACTTCTGAGACAAGTCGGGTCAAATGAATGGCTGCGGGATGGTGAGGCTGGCGAAGGGGAGAAGCAGCAGAGTGGCACCGATCGTCTCAAACAGGCGGAGCAATATAAGAATGGATCGAGGAACGAGGGCTTGGGGAGGCTGGTGGATGTTCAAAAAAGCGCCGACAGATTCCCCCTTGCAGAGGCACGAAGAGAAACAGCAGCACCAGGCTGGAGACGAACGGCAAAGTATGAAACGTTAGTGTGGAATGGGGAGGGTGGAAGAAGAGGGAGAAGAAATGAAGGTAAGAAAGAAAGAATATAATAGAATAGAAGAAGCCGAAGAGGGGGGGTAGACAAGAGGGAGAGAGGTGGAGAGAGAGGGAGAGGAAGAAGAAAGAAAGAAAGACGGGTTGGGAACAAGAAGGCAAACAAACGAGTGAAATGCCGATGGGCGACCGAATTGGGGGGGGGGAACGATCGATGGGATGGGAATAATGGGGATGGGAGAGGAAGAGGAGGGACAGAGATGGAGATGGAAATGGAGATGGAGAGAGGCAACGCACGCCCAGACACGACAGAACGACGGAGCTGGAGTTGTGGTGGTGGTGGTGGTCCAGGTCGGGACAGGACAGGTCTCGAGCGGGAAAAGGAGATGATGATTCTGGATGGACGGGCGAGGGGGAGGGAATGGGAATTGGAAAACAAATGGGATCGAGTTTCAGAGCGGCGGTGCCTGGCCCCGGTGGGCCTTCGCGAGAACCGCAAAGAGGCCCCCCCCCCCCTGGTGTGGCCCGGGGGGGGATTGGTTAGTGGGATTATTCTTAGACTACGGAGTAGACTAACTGTGTGTCTATCTAGTCTAAGTAAAGAGTAGAGTATAGATAGTAGATAATACTCAAGACTCAAGAGACTCTATTCTGGTGCTGACGAGGAGGATAGCGTGGTTAGTTGCGAAGCAGTTTAGTGGGGTTTCTGGTAGGGTTGAGAATACGATTGACTAGATAGCAGCCACCACTGTGGTAGCCATGGTTCTGGAGGGAGTTATTTACCGTACCAGCATTTTTTTTTTCATTCTATTATTATTCCATTTTATCTTTCTATAAGACAAGAAAAGACAAGAAAAGAATAATAATATTAACCTTCACGCCTCATGGACCACAGTCCAGTCCACAAGCCCCGGGCCATCGTCATTTACTATTTACACGGGGGACCACTCAGACTCAACCAAAGCCCCCCATACACGTTCTGATCGCTAGCCCTATCAGTACATCACAAGTTAATGCCGGGGACATGGAGATGAGGGGAGACCGACCGGGACTGGACTGGACTGGACTGGACTGGGAGGGAAATGGGAAGTGGGAAATGGGAAATAGGAAAATGGAAATGACACCGAGCATCCCAGCATGTCAAAATCGAAAATCCCGTCAGAATTAATTCCACGGGCCCTCTCCCTTCCTTCAAGGTTAAATGAGATCGTTGCAATTCTCTCACCAAAAACCGGGTCCGTTCTAGTCCGCTTTGGGTCCGGGACGACACGCAACGCCGTCTTCTGGCTTTTGATTGGTCTACCGGCCCAGCGTGTCCACTACCTTGCCCACGAAGTCCGCGTCGCCGAAGTGGAGTCGCTGCGAATTATTCGGGGATTCTGGCCCCTGGGCTTTTTTGGCAAGTTGGTTCAACGCTGAGGCTGAGGTGAGGCCGTCTGTGGCGGTCGTTGGCGTGTGTGTGTGTGTGTGTGTGTGTTTTGTTGTTGTCGTTGTGGTGGTGGTGGTGGTCAGCCAGGTGTGATCGCCATGGGAGAAGGCAGAAAGAAGAAGGCATTATTGGCTCTGTGTACTCCGTACAACGTCTGTTCTCCCGGGATCCTGGGAGGTGGAGGATATAGTTAACTCCCTTCTAGATAGTCCCGTTCCATGTCTCGAGCGTCTATAGTATGTATAAGGCATAAGCCCTACCTATCCTGCTGCTACTGCTGCCACCACCCGGACTCATCCCACCTCAGTAACCAACCAGTCTCTCCCGGCCGACGGTGTACAGGCCAAAATACCCTCCCAGCTCATCCGCACCACTCTACGGAGTACTTCCAATGCTTGCACCGCACGCACACCCAGACCACATGAGACAAGGTACCAGCACCAGCATCAGCACCAACACCCGACTCCAATTCCGACCTGCACCTGCACCTGCACTACACAATTGTAATTCAAGCATAACCAAGCCAAACCAAGCCAAGCCAAGCCAAGCCACGACACCCCAACCCAGGCTGCATCAAAGGAAGAACCAACCATCCATCCAGTCCAATTCAGTCCAGCAGTGCAGTGCAATGCAATCCAGGCAAAGAGATCCTCCGGTCCGGTAGGTAGGTAGGAAGCAAAGCAAAGCAAATCAAAGCAAACCAATCCCGGAAGTTGGAGCAGAGCAGCGCAGCGCAGGCTGCACACGCTGCAAGGCTGGACCTGCAGACGGTGGCCCGATTAGTGTGTCACAGAGTTGCAGGGGGGAAGGGGAGGGGGGGGAGGGGATTCATAATCCTCTCGCACTTCAAAGTCAAATCCGCCTGCTGCTGGTCCCAGGTAAGACACTGGCACACTGGCGCATCCCGAATGGGGCAATTGTTGGACTTACTTCTTCTGCCTTCTTGACTCACCCTCACCCTCTAGCCCAGCCCTCGAGTAAGACCACGGGCCCAACACTAGACACTGGTACTCACTCCCCTCGTGTCACGGTGCCGGACATGGGTCTCTGGTAAGCTTTATTATGTATATGTATGTATGTACACCCTATCCATTATGTAGGTAGGTAGTTGGGTTATATTGTCCTGACGGGGGGTATGTATGTATGTAGGTATATACTTCGGACTTCAGTTCGTATGGGAATGGATTTTAATCCGAAACCGGGGACGGGGAATCATTTGACGACTCCAGTTCCCAATCACCACATTATCCAAGTCTACCCTGTACGCACTACGCAGCACTCGCTGTAAGTGCATTGGCAAGTAAGTAGTAAGTAAGTAGGTATGCACATAAACCTCACGGACATCAACTCTCAACTCCGAAGCAAGGGCCAAAAGTCAGACTCAAGGCCCAATTCCAAGGGCCAAAAGGTCCCCCCCCCGGTCCGGCCCAGCTTCCCCGTGGGTCTCTTGATTTGCTTTCCCATCCTTGAAATGAGTATCATCCACACACATACTTACATACACACACAATACACAATACACATACCCACACAGCATGTCGTGCCAATCTCTAATCTACACAAAGCTATGGTGTTATCCTCCAGAGCGGAGACCCACGACGATCGGTTCCGGCCTTGAGGGTCCAGGTCCAGGTCCAGATCTCTCTCCCTCCATGCATTTTGCATCGGTTCGGGATATGGCGCTCAAATAATAATGCCGCTCTCGCTCACGCTCATCATTGATGGATGATTGAACCCCGAAAGAAAGATCGGGTTGTTTCATGGTAGAACCTTTCCTTTTTTGGAATTGGAGGAGCTACAGATAGACTTTGCTATCTACTCCGTATCAAGAAAAGATTCAAGAGGTCGTGCTGCGCGCATCCTTGCCTTTCTCATGATTCAGTCCAGTCCAGTCCAGTCCAGTCCAGTCCAGTCCAATATAATCCAGTGCGCGTGGGTATGGAAGTCGGACTGATTCCACGCGGGCCATACTGAGATATGTACTCTGTACATATTGGTATATAGGTAGTTGGAAAAAAAAAAGAGGTATCATACAAATCACACTCACGCTAAGACGGAACAGAAACAATAAAAAAAGCAGCACCCATATGCCAATCCAACCACCACCCAACTCCATCCTCACCTCCCTCCTACCTTCATCCCTAATCTCCGCCCTCCTCTCCCTCACCACCTCCTCCTCCTAACCTCCCTCTCCACATCCTCCAATCTCCCTCCCACTCAGCCCAACACTCGCCGCCCCAACGAGCGCAACCTCATACCACCTCTGCAAGACTCTCGCGGACCGCACACGCAGCTCAGAGATCTGCGCCGCCTGGTCCTCCTGCGTGCGCGCCAACTGGTCCAAGCGCGGCTGGAGCTGGATGAGCGACGCAGATATCTCGGCGTCCGGGATAGGCAGGTCGTTCAGCGAGGTGAGTCGGGATGCGGTTTCGGGGAAGGCGGACGCGTAGGAGAGGACGATGGAGGCTAGGTTTTGCGTCGTTAGGTTCTCCGGGAGGGATTTGGCGGGCGTGGGGAGGAAGAGGTCTGGGAAGCGGTCGTCTGGGGGGGGGGGGTGTTAGTTTGTTTCTATTATTCTTTTGTCTATGCATTGATTGATGGGTTGTTTGATTGTGAGGGGGAGAGGGGATCGTACGAAGTCCAAGAACGTCCCTGACGGCGGGGTTGTTTCGACTCAGTCGGTCCAGGTCTCTTTCTAGGCGGAGCAGGCGGCGCGAGACGCCCTCGTCCAGAGAGGCGGGCTTTGCGGGCGGCGTGGGATTGCCGGTCCAATTTGCGTCGCCGGTCAGCAGGTAGGTCAGGCGGCGAAGACGGCTCTCCAGGAGCTCGATCGTGGCGCTGGCGACCGCGTCGTTTTCGAGAGCCATTGTGTAGATAGGCTAGGTGGGGATGGAGGTGGTAATGTTGTTTGTTTGCTGATGCCACGGTTCCGCGGGCTGGTCTGGTCTGGTCGGTCAGAGTGGAGGGATGGTGCAAACATGACATACACAAGGGGCAGCTGGCACGTGGGGAGGGAGCTTGCAAACCCCAAACAATGGTCAAACGAGACCCTGTTGATCCTCATTCTACGTATGTACGGTTGCTAACTTAGATTCCCAGTGTGGCTAGACTGCTCATTATCGAGGTCTCATTTCGAGCGCTCTAGGCCAAACCCTATAGCAAAAGATGGTATCTAAAATGGGGGTTCCTGGCTAGTATCGACAATCTAGATACTGGTGGTGTACCAAAGTTCACGCCGCCTTCTCTTCGTCCGCGTCCTCCCACATCGCGTCGACATCCTGGGAAGGTTGCACAGGGCCAGCTGTACTACTTCTACTTCTACCGAGCAAAGGTCGTCCACCTCTTTCTTCCATCTCCTGCCCCGGACCCTGTGACTCGTCGAAGGACGGCACCTGGTAGTCAAACACGTTCACGTTCACGTTCACGTTCTGTGCCGGGTTGGTCGGCGGTTCCTGTTGCATGGATGTGTTAGCAGAAATGGACCCTGAGTCTTCGCCCATTCCTTGAGTGACTGACAGATGCGCCCGATGCAGGGTTCTCGTGGCTGGCCGGATTTCTCGCACTTTCCGCTTCCTGGCACTCAGCCTCGAATGCTTGATTGTCGGCGTGCACGAAATTCTATTCCACGGTCAGTTTACAGAGTCTGTCGCCAGCCGAGTGTTACCTTACCTGGAGTTGGGGGGGAGCCGGCTCCTCCGTCTGGTTCATTGCATTGCTGTTGGCGTACACAAGTAGAACGGATTTAGACTCCTCGCGGGCCGCTTGAAGTACTTCGTCCTCTCCGACCTTGCGTGCAGTGTATCCAATAACCTCTGCGTTATCGAAGTTGGCATTGTTAGCCTGGCCTGACTCTGTCTGGCGGGACTTTGCATCGTCCGTAGAGAAGCTGATGCGCCACCATTGGGATTCGTTGGACGTGGTTGCTTCGGACCCATTCGCGGAGGCGTCCGGCACATGGCGCTTAACGTAGGTCACATGTGGTTCGGTGCACACGCCTCGCAGGGTATACTGGTGATGCGGCTGTTCGCTGGAGGAGGAAGTTTCGGTGAGGATTTTGGAGTAGCCTCGAAGACTTTCCAGGGCCTGGCCTTTCTTGATCTCCAGTTCTGTTCAATGCTCAGTCAGCGCAATAAAACTCAATGAAGACAATATGAGAAGCCCTACCCTTAAGCTTCGTTTCTATTTTACCGGATATGGCTCTCAGTTCATCCGCCAATCTCTGTGCCTCTGCATTTGCTGTTTCAGGCGTAAACGCATCTGACTTGGACAGGCTCTTCGGGAGCGTGGTGGTGATGACATCCGCGGCCTTCTCCAGGGTCTCCATGGAAGTAAGTCCTTTATATATGGACGTCTTGGATCGCGTGAAGCGGTTGATCAAGTTTTCTAGCCGGAATATCTCCTCGTAAACCCGGAGTCTCTGCGCACGGAATTCACGAGAAAGATCCCGGCTGGCGGAGAGATATCGATCGGGATAGAATACCGCGGGAATGTTCACTTCAAGGGGTTTGTCGGTACCGTCCATCTTGATGGTGAAAACCTCTGCGACATGCTCCAGCCATACATCATCGAGTTCTTCGCCCGCTCTATCGGACCACATGGTGTGATCGAGTACATCATAGAGCGATTGACCGTGCTCGCGTTCCACGAACGGAGTAAGCGTGGAAAATTCCTTATCGATCGGGGTGTCAAAGACAGAAAGCGGTCGTTTATAGGCAGTCGAGGAGAAGATGGTTGCCAACTGATTTCCCTGGTCTGCTCGGATGGCAGCTTCTTGCCAGGATTCCAAAAACTGGCCAACACTGCCTTCCCGGTCATAACTGCTCATGCTCTTCAGACTGGCAAGCGCATCGCTACTACCAAAAGCGCGACTGGTGCCATCCAAAAAGGCCATTATTCTTTGTGTTTCGTAGATTATATCGTCCCATTCAGTGTCGCCGTCCTGCGCGTCATGGACAGTAACAATCTTGGGGAGGTTGATGGGTTGTCCATTCCACCATTGGGGGTCGTGGCCGTAGTTTGAAAGAAGTCGGGTCCGTAGCATCAGGGCCTCCCTCGCCAGGGGAATCGAATGGAGGATTGTCAAAAACCCACTGAGGTATACGTTGTCTTCAGACGGCCGAATGAAAGGCGGTTCACCATCGCGCCTTTTGCGATCGGTCGGATCGGGGCTGATGATAATCTCGCGAGAGCTGGAGTTGAAAAGCGTCATCGCCCAGGCGCCTTCCTCGTAGTGGTCGCGCGTGGCCCGACTAAACTTCGAGTCTTTCGTGCTTGTGACCCCCGTCTCCTGCTGTCCAAGATTCTGGTTCAACGACATAGCCACAGCTTGCTGCAGCTCACGCTCCTCTTGCTCGGCCAGAGACAAGCCTTTGCCGGTATCTGCCGATGGGATTAGCCCAGTGAGCAGAAGCCAAGAAACATGTTCCCCCCAGGTTCCCCTCACCAGTAGTGTTTTGTGAAGGCGCAGGAGTGTTGTGTGTGTACTCGGCGCCAGATGTTTGTTCGTTTAGGTTGAGCGTAGACGGTGGGCGTGACGGGGCTGTAAGGGAAGGGTCTGGGGCTGGATCGGAGTGCTCGATCTGGAACGCTGTGAGGTATATGTCGTCAGTATGAAAGAACCAGCTTCTCCCTCAACAAAGGCAGGAGGTATGGCCATACAAGACACGTTGGGATCATTCTGATAGCTAACTGGCTATATCACGACATGCCCGACAGTCAGTTGGAGCGCCGATAACTGAAGCGCAATCTCAAGACATCACCTGCGTCTGAGGGCCCGTGGGATCTTCGAAATAGGCGTTAATGGCTTGATTGGAGTTGAGGTTGTTGGCCTGCACCCACACCCCGGTCAGTCTTTATATCTTATTGCTTGGGATCAATCGGAGCCGACCTTGAGAAAGCTTATTGCCTTTTCGCGCGATGAGCTGGTGAAGCTCACGAAGTTCGCGATAGCTTCCTCTGTCGGTTCGGAGGTCATGTCGAAGCATCCGCGCGTGATTCGTTAAGCCGGGTCGGGGGGGGGGGGGGGGGGGATGCGCCGGGAGACGATAAAGGAACTCAATAGAGCAGGAATATGGTACAGCCTAGTGAGAGCAGCAGCGCAAGAGCTATACACTATACAGGCCGGGACCGAGTCGCTGGTGGACGCTGTTTAATCGATGATCGGGACAGCTTCCCCACCACATGACAAGCGGCTGCCAAGCCCGACTTCCGGCCTGCAGGCAACAAACGGGCCTCGGTCTTGGGCTTGCGTCACTCCCATTACAGTCTATATCAATACATTATTGTTCTTCCAGGTATTCGTCCCATGGGTGTTCTGGCTGTTGGCTTTGTACATGTCACTCTGGCAGACCCGACACATGCTTTGAGCATTCTGTCTGCCTTTTATTGCCTGGCAAGTACTAGTGTGTTCCTGAATGGAATATATATCCCCCCCCCCCCCATGAACATTGTGGGAATTGAAACCCATTTGAAGTTTGCCTCCCAGCCATGGCAGCCATAAAAAGACAGTCAATAGGTAGACAGATAGCCTTCGGGAAAGCTCTGTTGCAGACTACATAGAAATTAACCTTTGTGGTAGCCCACTGGACGGTGTACTCGGGCCACAAGGTGGTGTGAAACAGGGGTAATCTGGAACCAAGCAGAATGAGGGGGCCTCAATCAAAGTAAATTAGGAATACCGCGTCTGCGACAGGATCATTATGGTCATTTTAACGGGCCATAGATATCTCGTTGGTGACAATTTAACCGAATCAGTACCCAACTAACCGACATGCCATGATTCTCGACCACCACCAGGGACTGGCAGGATGGAGATTATTGGAGGGAAATGACCACATTCCGAAGAAGGGATTTGCGTAAACCCAGCTAAATGGGCCTATGGAGCTGGTTGATGCTAGTATCTAATAACCTATTTACTTTGTATAGCCTGGCAAATTCCCCGGCCGAATCGAGACACACTGACGGCGTCTGTGCCAATTGCTAAATCGATTAGTCGCAGCTAAAGCACGGAGACTGGCTCTAGCATCTTCCTGCCCCGTTTTCCCTCCCCATCCTCCTGCCCCTTCCCCATCATCGTGGCTTTTCTTATAATCGCTCTTCTGGGACGTTCATCTCTTGGATTTTCCCGCTACTCCAGTTCGCTCCCCATCAGCAGAAGGCTATTATTATTCTCCCCCGACCTTAAGTCCCAGTCCCAGTCCCAGTTCCAGTTCCAGTTCCAGCCGGTCAACTCCCAACCACGGTTACCCAACCCCTCCCGCATTCCTCCAACCTCTCCGCCCCTCCGTCCGCCCCGCCAGCTGCTGGTGTTGATACTGTCGGTGTCGACCAACTGAACTCTCCAGGCGCTCGCTCCACTTGAGACCATCCTGCCCGGTTGTGGGGGAAACCGATCATCCAACGCTGCCATCTGTTCGGGATCTCATTGGCCTTGTCGCACGCGAGCTAGTACTCTGAAGTGAGGCGTCGACCCCCCCCCAGCCCACGACTCAGTCCGTCATCGGGAAAAGGGGAGAGGGGAGAGAAAGAAAAAAAAAAAACGGACGGTCGGGAATCTTGCGCGGGACCGACCAGACCAGACCGACCACCCCCTCCGACCCAAAATCCATCACGTCACGTTGTCCTCCTCCCCGTCCCTCCCGAACCCGACGTCGGCCGTCAACCTTTCCGTCAGGATGGCCGCTGCCTTTGACGACGAGGACCTCTCCGTTTCGCTCCCTCCAGTCCACCCCGATCGTCATCGTGACCGTCCCACCGGGACGAACCCCCCTCCTCCCAATTCCAACTCCAACATCCCCGCCATGGCCATGCCTCCGCCATCCCGCCCGATCGGAAAAGGCGGCGAGCCTCCCATGCAGTCCCCCGCGACCACCAGAGACATGCAGCGCCTCGATCAGTACCAGACCGTGAAGATTCTCGGGGAGGGGTCGTTTGGCAAGGTCAAGCTGGCCATCCACCAGCCCAGCGGTCGCCAGGTCGCCCTCAAGATCATCTCCCGCCGCAAGCTGCTGTCTAGGGACATGGTGGGCCGTGTCGAACGAGAGATCCAATACCTCCAACTGCTCCGACACCCTCATATCATCAAGCTGTACGGTACCCTGTCCCTCGCCGCGATGAGCCTGCGATCTCGATCCAGAAACTCGACAATGGCTGACTGAAACTGACTTCTCCGCAGGTACACTGTCATCGCCACGAAATCCGACATAATCATGGTCCTGGAATACGCCGAACGAGAATTGTTCGATTATTTGGTCAAAAGGGGTCGATGCAATGATACCGAGGCCCGCAAGTTCTTTCAGCAGATCATCTGTGCGGTGGAATACTGCCATCGCCATAAAATCGTACATCGTGACCTGAAGCCCGAGAACCTCCTCATCGACAGCGAGAAGAACGTCAAAATCGCCGATTTCGGTCTAAGCAATATCATGACGGATGGCAATTTCCTCAAGACCAGCTGTGGTAGCCCCAACTATGCGGCACCGGAGGTCATCTCCGGAAAGCTGTACGCGGGGCCGGAGGTAGATGTGTGGAGCTGTGGTGTCATTCTCTACGTGCTGTTGGTGGGAAGGCTGCCGTTTGACGACGATTATATACCGGCCCTTTTCAAGAAAATCGCCGCGGGCAACTTCCATATGCCCGCCTACATATCCTCCGGAGCCGCTCGGTTAATTAGGTCCATGCTGCAGGTACACCCTGTTCACCGTCTTACGATCCCCGAGATTCGCCAAGATCCTTGGTTTCTTCAAGATCTACCCTCGTATCTACAACTGCCGCCAGAAGACTACATCGTTACCGGGGCAGATCCGAACAAGGCTATCGACCCCCGGAAGCTCGTTCCAGGGAAGCCCCTGTCGGTGCAGCACAAGATCCACCAGGTGGCTATTGCGAAGCTGGAAAGGAGCATGGGATATGCCCGCGACGACATCGAAGATGCCCTCAAGAATCCCGAACCTAGCGCCATCAAAGACGCTTTCTTTATCATCGTGGAGAACGAGATGATGCATACGAATTGTGAGTACCAGAGGCCTTTTCAATTTCATCGCACTATTATAAATCGTGCTAACCTCAACTAGCACCAACAGATGATAACATGATGGGCCCTCCCGTAACACCCTCCCCTCCACCCCCCGAACGAACTCAAAAGCCCCCGACAGCGGCCGGACGACCAACTCCTGCTCCTGCTC
Source organism: Aspergillus heteromorphus CBS 117.55 (assembly GCF_003184545.1). Taxonomy (NCBI): domain Eukaryota; kingdom Fungi; phylum Ascomycota; class Eurotiomycetes; order Eurotiales; family Aspergillaceae; genus Aspergillus; species Aspergillus heteromorphus. The sequence continues at coordinate 458,798 of NW_020290427.1, read as the reverse complement.
CGGGAACCCCCCCTGGTCCTTCTACTCGGGCGCGGAGTGGCTCGCAGCGCCAAAACTTCCAAGTGCCGCCGCAGAGTGACGCGGACGACCTGACGGTGCCGCGCGTGAGCCATGTCAGAATACTACCAACCAGCATACCTTATGTCCATGACCAGCTCATGGAACAGCGTGAGCGGGACCGAAGAACGCGAGCCGCGGGTCGAATGCAGACACAGGGTGGCGCAGAGTCCGAAAGGGACCCTCGCGCCCAGTACGAGGGTCATATGGAGGAACGAGAGGCGACCGCAAGAGCTTTGAAGCCCCATTCACGCAGCATTATAGATCTCGACAAGCTGCGTTTGGAGCCACCCGAAAGCCGTAGCGCCCCGCATCAGCCCAAAAGATCCCGCAAGTGGCAGTTTGGCATTCGATCGCGCAATCAGCCCTACGAGGCAATGCTCTATCTCTATAAAGCCATTGAGGCGCAAGGTGGGATCTGGGAGATTCAACCCACCGGTGCAGGTAAGCTTTTGTCCGCACCTCGAAGGCTCAAAGACTAATGTGTTATTCCAGACAGCCTGCAGATCGGAGTCGACGACCCTGATCCAGATCAGCCCGCCCCGCTGCAAAGCAAGTATCCCGACCTACCATCGGACTACTACATCCCCAAAGATCCCTGGTTTATACGAGCTCGCCTTTTGAAGGAAGGCGTTCGAGCTCCCGGCCTCTCGGCTAGCGTGCATAGTAGCAAGAGTGACCTGGAAGAACTTCGTCGCCGTTTCATCCTTTCCAGCGCACCAGCCTCCTTGGACGACAGGAACCTTACACCGGAGCACGCGAGCGTCTCGGGCCCTTCTTCTGCCACGCAACACCAGTCCATCACGCGCATCACCTACGGCGTGTGGGTCTTCGTCGACATCCAGCTGTACCAGTTGGAGGAGAACAACTACATGGTTGACTTCAAATGCGATGGGTATCAGAACGTGATTCGCGGGCACAGCGATGGCGACTGGCATCCCATCAGCAAACGGTTCCGGAACAAGGAGAAGGAGGTCACTAGCCCTTATCCGTTCCTCGACGTGGCGTCGGATCTGGTGGCTCAGCTGGCTGTTGCTAGCTAGCCTGGGTGTTTATTGATCAAAAGGCGTTCTAGGGGGGTTCTTGGAGCATGTGGTGGCTAGCATTCAGCGTTTCTTCTTTGGTGTCTTAATGAAGGTGTACAGCGATGGCACAAGTGTAGTGGAGTTTCTTTGTCCGTAGGATCCGATCCCCGGAAGGCGGTCGCCCCGGGATTTAGTCTCCGCATATCCGCATTGCCGCCCGTCACTCTTTCTTCCCCGCAACACCGCGCATCTGCCCACCGTGTCGAGCATGCTCTTCGCACTTCAGATAGATGGATCGGTCCAAGAGGTTCAAGTGCCAGCAATGCAGTAAATCGTACACGAAACTCGAGCACCTCACAGTATGTCAACACCCGTCCCGACTCACATCCACATCTTGACCATCACAGAGACATGAACGAACCCGTAGGTGTCCCGACGCCGTTTGTGACTGCGTGTCCGTTCACACCCTCTAGACTCTAACACTAGGCCATTCCGATGCGATGACTGCGGCAGGAGCTTTGGGCGCGCGGACGTCCTTGGCCGACACAAACGGCTCCATGAGCGTTCCCAGACAACAGCTGTCTCGGACACCCCCCAGCCAGCAGAAGCTGTGACAGAGAGCCATCTGCCGAGTCCCAGTCAACCCGCGCAGGGTCTCCTAGGCCCGACTCCTTTCGAGCAGTCCTCACTGCCCGAGAACCAGGAGCTGCTGGACACGGACAATCTGATGGACTGGTTTATGCCGGACTTCTGGGCTCCATCGGCTTTCCCACTGCTCCTGACAGAGCTGCCAAACCCGCCGCAGCTGCAGGTATCGAATGGACCAAACATTCTTTCGAGCGAGGACAACGGGGCGTCCCAGCAAGAGCCTGGCAAAATAGCAAGGCAGCAGAGCTATAGGCTGATTGAGGATCTTTCCAAACGTCTGAACTCCGAGCTGCATGATTCGGGAATCACGTCGACCTTCCTCAATGCGTGTTTGCAGGAATTCTTCGAGCGGCTGTCGCCCTGCTTTCCGGTTATTCATGAGCCATCCTTTTCCTCGCGCGAGACAATTCCTCCCCTCTTGTTGAACATGGTCGCACTGGGGTCGTTGTTCGTGTGCCTGCCGGACTCGATTTCAAAGGGAGAGATGCTTTGGCGACTGGGCCATACAGCTGTGGCGACTTCCTGGCAGACGCTGATCAGCCTCCGAGGGCCTCGAGATGCATGTGATGGGGTGCAGCTGGTTCTGACGGCGCTTTTAGGCCAGCTCTTCGCGCTGCTCTCAAGTAACGAAAGCATCCGGACCACGGCGTTCGTGTGGCGCGGTCTTGGCTTTTACTGGGCCCGGACGTCCGGTATGTACGCTGTTGAAGATATGAAGGCAGATCAGATTCCTGGACGGGAAGCTCCTGATTCCACCAAGCACCTGGCGTGGCTGAAGTGGGCGACGGCCGAAGCCCAACGACGAGCGATACTGAGCCACTACATCCTTGACGGCCTAATATCGCAGGCGTCGGGGTCTCCGGCCAGCGCACGCCACCTCATCAACTCCATCAAAACGGCCTACTCGGATGCTGCGTTTCTCGCCAAAACCGCCGATGACTGGATCGTGGAGATGGAAAAGTCGACCGCAGCTCAGATACCCATCAGCGAGGTCTTCGTCTCCGTGTTCTCGCCCACATATGCAACCTCTCCTCTGTCGCTCTCGGGCTTCTCGACCTTCATCATCATCGAGGGCCTGCAGTCTCTGATATCAGATCTCCACGAAACCAGCGGACAGGTTTTTGGGGCGGTGTCAGAAACGCAGATCATCCGGGCCCTACTTAATATTTACGAGACGGATCTCTCTCGGCGACCAGCCGTCCACCATGATGGCTTCCAGCTCATGCTTCGCTGGCACACCGTTTGTCTTGAACTCGCCGTTCCCTCCGCGTCTCTCTGCAGAAGGATATGCCACGCCTACGGTCTTCCAAAACATCTTGGCGGAATGGCCACCAAGGAGGACGGCCTGCCATTTGACCTCAGCCGATGGGCAAGCAGCGCCAATGCCATGCGAGCGGTTCTCCATGCCCTGGCCATCAATCGAATTGTCAACCAGATCCCGTTCAGGCAGGCCCATGCTCCACATATCCCGGCTGCTATCTTTGCATCGGCAGTTGTCATGGGCGGATGGTGTCTAGCGCGGGAGGACGAGCTGCATGTCCGGGAAGATATCCCCTGGCAGGAGATCTGGGCTACGCGTTCGTCTGACTCGGGTCCGAATATCGAGCAGTATATCCACGAGACAGCAACTGGCATCAGGGCGCATCTGCTCAACGAGATGAACTTCCTCCAGATCAGTCTCAAGACAATCACATCCCGCTGGAGCGTATCTCAGCAGATGGCGGAAACAATCCAACAATTCGCCAACCTGGCTCGTCAATATCATTAACCGCAACATACATTCCACATATTTTTAGTGCAGCCTTAACATTAACTACACCCGGAGCCCGATCATCATCATCATCATCATATATACCCTAAAAATACTTTGAAGTCCTCTTCCTAATCCACGGCCCGGCAAAGTAAAGCGGCAACCCCAGCGCCAGCACCGCCCACTGAATGCCCGCAAACTCATAGAACATCTTCGCGACGCCCTGGCTATCCATCCAGCTCACCGACCCCTTTGTCAACCCGAATGCAACGACATTCTTGCACGTATTCACCAGCACCAGTGCCTCGCCGCTCGCATGCGGATACGAATCGACCACGTATGACAGCATCACCGACGGGACAAGCGTCAGGCTTGCCGCGGACATTGCCGAGCCTGCGGCCGGCGCGACGTACTGCATGTTTCGGGAAATGGTGTATCCGAAGACGACCAGGCCGACGGGCGCGATGAGGAAGGGGACGATCAGAGCGGGAATGCGATGCTCGGGCTTGTGGATCCCGTTGTTGCGTCTGCGGAGATAGCTGGAGAGCGCGTCGGTCATAGGGCCGGCGATCGGCCAGACTACGAGGATGCCGACGAAGCTGCCCAGGCTGAAGAGGCCGAGGTCGGCGGACGAGAAGTCATAGGGAGGGGGGGATAGGAGGTCGGCTAGGAGGGTGGAGATCATGACGACGCTGCAGACAGATAGTTCAGACACAATCTCACTCACAATCATCCACAAGATCCCCAACAAACAACGAACAAGAAGGGAAAGAGGAATGGGATACTCACGCCCCCAACACAACCCCATACATCATCGACGCGACCAAAACCCCCGGCACCAGCAACATCGGCAACGGCAACCACGCCATGCGCGCCATATACCTAAACCAACCCTGTTCCTTCGCCGCATCCGACACTCCCACCTTGAACAGACTCCTCCAATACTCCGCGTAGGAGAACAGCCCTTGGCCTTGTTGTCTGCCCTCCGGAACTGCCTCGATATGGCTCTGGAAGGCATCTCCTTTGCCTTTATCGTCGGCCTCCGAGGGGTCAGCGAGGTCGCCCTCGTAGAGCGTTTCCGGGAGGAGGAAGAAGGTCGTCACCAGGTTCACGGCGGCGATGATCAGACACAGGATGAAGAACCAGCGCCAGCCGCGCGCCTCGACGAGATACCCGGCTATCAGGGGGCCGATCTGCGAGCCGGCGGACAGGAAGAGGGCGTACATGGCCATGGCGGTGGAGTAGTTGCGTTCGTAGAACATGTCTGTTTGTGGTCAGTCAATCAATAGTTTATAACCAACCTATACCGACTTCATTCCCCCACAAAGAACAACAAAAGAGAAGAGACGAAAGGTGAAGAGAAGAGAAGAGGAGAGAAAACAGGCTACCAACCAGCAAGAATACTCGGTCCCAACGACTCAATCGATCCATAACCTGCCACCATCACCATCACCAAACATTAGTCTCAGTCTCAGTCTGAACCCTATCCACCCACCCCTCCCTTTTTTTTTTTTTTTTTTTTTTTTTATGGACAAAACCACTCACCAAAACTCGCAAAAACCCTCGCCCCCAACAAACTATGAAAATCCCTCGCCACAACCGTCCACACAATGCCCGTGACAAACATCAGCATGGAGAGCAACACGACGGGCCGTTTCCCGAAACACAGGGCCAGCGGCATCCAGAAGAGATTGGCTAGCCCCATGGTGAGCACGGAGTAGGAGATCAGGTTCGACAGTTGCTGGTAGCTTAGGGCTAGGTCTGCGGCGAGGTTGTCGAATCCGGTTGCTATTCCGGACTGGACATGTTTTTGGTTAGTAGGGGGATGGTTAGTGATGGGGAAGTGGATGGGAAAGTGGAATACCGAGTACATATTCCCCATGAAGACGAAGACGTTGACGGTGAGGAGGGCGGCATAGCGGACTCGTCGGGGGTAGAGCTGATGGGTAGTGGATTTGTTAGTTAGTTGGTTGGTTATTGGGACTCTTGAATACTCTCTCACAGCTTCTCCATGGGAGTCATAGTGAGAGAAAGAGAGAGAGAGAGAGAGAGAGAGAGAGAGTTACCTGGCTTTAAAGCCAGGTAGGTTGGTGGATAGCTAGATTGGGTAGATAGAGAAGGTAAGTAACCACATACCCTCGGATCCATAGTCGCCGCCATACTGCAAGGTAATCAATCAATCAATCCAACTCAATTCGGTTCTTCGCTCTTCAACACTCCAGAATCATACGACGCAGCCAAGGGACAATCATGCAATGCCATGCCATGCCCCTCCCTTGATATATGATAAATGCCGCCCTCCACCCCCTACCTACCCTACCCTACCCTACCCTACCCTACCTAGTGCCACACAGCCAGGTAAAACCCGGTTTACCCCAGATTCCACATACCCCACACCTCCCTCACCCATGACTCGCCTACCCACTATTATTATTATGGAGTATGGAGTTACGCAGCCGGCATATCCAACGGCAACGGGGTGTCAAGAAACGCCACCGCCGCGCGGGATGTGGGCTCTCGGTAAACCCGAGGGGGAGGGGGTCGGGATCACTTGCCCTTCCAGCTAGATATTCATATGTCTGGGAGATGGGGGGGGTTTTACTGGTTGGGTTGAGTTAGGTGGAGTGGATGTCTGTCTGTGGGTTTATTGGCTGGCTGGTTACTTACTTACTTAGGCTTAGGCTGGGGATGGCGGTACGGGGTATGTATTATGTGCTATGTACTGTCTAGATGAAGGATCTACTAGTGGGTGATGGGATTGGGTATTTTATGGGCTATGGGGGGGGGAGGGGAGGTCTATGCTCGTGCTCGTATGGAGGGAGGTACTTTGTTTAAAGTTCACGTTTGGACTGTCGGGGTTTTGGTATGGGATGGATGGATCATGGATGTGGGGAGGGAGGAGGGGGTTGGATGGATGGATGGATGATTCCGACTGAACGCTGTAAGTAGTTACGGACTTGGGGGGAAATGGTGGCGAGTGGTTCTGGTTGTGTATTTCCCCGCTTAAGGACCTGCTTTAGTGTCTGTCTGTCTGTCTGTCTGTCTGTCTGTCTGTCTGTCTGTCTCCATGCGCTAGCCTTGGGGTCTGGGAATTGCGTTAGCTTGGGTTGGTCATGTGTATGTGTGTTATGTACTATGAAAGGGTTGTGCGTGGAGAGAGGTGATGTGGTGGGTAGTTTGGGGGAGAAGAGAGGATGTTTTTGGTGTCGTTCCCTCGGTTGGAAATGTCCCGAGCTGGATTATACATCACTAGTAACAATCTGTCATTGTCTTGATTTTTTTTTCAACAGAGCATTGAATCGGGGGAGAGGGAAGGGACAAATCTAAACTCTGGAGGTAATGGTTAAAGGAGATAAAGTACAGTACATAGCTCTCTCTGTCTTAGATAGTAATGTTGAGTGTGATACCGCGGCATACAAGCAAGCCAGTCAGGTCTTCCGTAAAGGTACGTAGAATGCAGCATTCCCTGACCTGGACACTGTTCGCCCCGAGCCACGAGATGGCATGTCCTGGCCGAGAAGCTAGAAGCGCCACGATGGCACGAGTCAAGTCAAGTCAAGTCAAGTCGCGTGGAAGCGAGCCACAAAGTTCAAGTTCAGTTTTCAGTTCTACAGGTTAACCGGCTTGGGTCATCTGCCTGGAAACTCCGAGCCCATCCATATCCAGATCACCCTCCATTCAATCCCCCCCCCAACACCAGCCCAAGTGGAGCACTATCTAGTCATCTTGCATGCACAAACCATCAATACAAACCGTGGGTCCCAGTGTCACATTCTATAGTACTCTGCTACCCCATCCTGCGTCCTGCGGATCTTCCCATTCCGAACATCGCCTCGGATTCCCCCTTGCGTCATGCCGGATATCCCGACAGCCGGGAATCCCGGGCCCGCGAGACGATCGCCAGCGCGGGCTGATCTGGGGAAAGCTGAGGTGACAGGATGCGGCTGGGCTGCGATCTCGTCGGCTTTTTAAAGCGTGCGCGTGGTATGGGGGTGGGAATTGCTCTTTCTTCTGACTGACTGTTGCACCGCAACCCAACGCAACGCAACGCAACGCACATCTCTCAAGAAGAATCAATCGATAGTATATCTACCGCTCAGCCCACAATGGGCATCTTCAACAGCGTCATCTCGCGATCTACTACCGATAAAACCACAGCAGATACAACCATGGTGAGCTTATCCATCTCAACACCCAAGCAAAGCAACCCAAACTAACCCGCCCCCCGCGACAGCCAACCTCACCCACCACCCCCCTAGACATCATCATCGTCGGCGCGGGCCTCAGCGGTCTCGCAACGGCCATCTCCTGCTCCATGTCGGGCCACCGGGTAACCGTCCTCGAGCAAGCCCAATCTCTCGCGGAAGTTGGCGCCGGGCTGCAAATCACCCCGAACGCGTCCCGACTCTTCACGCACTGGCAACTCCCGCAAAAGATCTGGGACGACGCCGCGGAACCCACCTCGCTCACGGTGCACCGCTACACGGGGGAGATCCTGGCGCACGAGGGGTCCTTCAACGCGCACATGCGCGCCAAGTACGCCGCGCCGTTCCTCGACCTGCACCGGGTGGATCTGCAGCAGGCGCTGTATGCCCGGGCGAAGGAGCTGGGGGTGGAGTTTCATATGGATGAGAGGGTGGAGGGGATGGATTTTGACGAGACGAGCGTGAGGACGCTGAAGGGAACGGTGTGGAGGGGCGATTTGGTGGTCGGGGCCGATGGGCTGTGGTCGCGCTGTCGGGAGTGTTTCGTGGGCAGGAGGGATGTGCCTCTTCCTACTGGGGATTTGGCGTATAGGATCGTTTTGACGGCCGAGGAGATTGAGGATCCGCAGTTGAGGGCGTGGGTCGAGAATCCCACGGTGCATTTTTGGGTTGGCCCGGGGGCTCATGCGGTGGGGTATTCGTTGAGGGGGGGCAAGATGTTGAATATTGTCTTGCTCGTGCCGGATGATTTGCCTCCTGGGGTGTCGAAGCAGGCGGGTTCCGTGGAGGAGATGATGCGTTTGTTTGTGGGTTGGGATCCGGTGTATGGTTTTCTTCTCTCTCTCTCTCTCTCTTTCTTACTCTCGCTTCGTTTTGTGGATGCGACAGACTGACAAGATGGATACAGCCTCACCAAATTCCTCAGCTACGTCAATCGCGTCGATAAATGGCGCTTGATGCACCGTACGTCTGCCCCATTCCTCCCTCGATCAATCCATGAATCTACCTCCCCTCAGAAAACACCCCCACTAACCCCAACCCATCCATGAATGATATTGATATTGATATTGATATTGATATTGATATAGACCCCGAAATGCAATCCTGGATCAACGACAAATCCAACCTCGTCTTCATGTAAACCCCTATCTATCCCCCCCCAAAATCCATCCCACTAACCACCCACCCCCTTCATAAAGCGGCGACGCCTGCCACCCCATGCTCCCCTACCTCGCCCAAGGCGCCAACTCCTCCCTCGAAGACGGTGCCGTCCTAGGCAGCCTGCTCGGCCATCTCCAGCGCAAATCCGACCTCCCGCATATCCTCCGTCTGTATGAGAAGATGCGCAAGGCGAGGGGGGAGGCCATTGTGAGGGAGACGTTTAAGCAGGTTTGTTATTATCCCATTTCACTTTTTCAATCCATCCATACCCACATAAGTATTTATCATTTGTACCTTTTTTTTTTTTTTTTTTTTTTTTTTTCTGTCTCTCTTTTTTTCTCCTTTTTCATTTGATTTTGGCTGTGAGGGTTGGGGTAGAGAGAGGGCTAGGCCAGTTGTTGCCAGTTGCTTGGACATTGGACAATGCTGATACAGAGAGAGAGAGGGATATAAAATATAGAGAAACGACTTCCATCTCCCCGACGGCCCGGAGCAAGAGAAGCGAGATCGCGTGTTTTTGGCGCAGTTGGGGGGTGAGCTGAGGGGAGCGTTTCCGAGTCGGTGGTTGGTTCTTTCCTTTCCTTTCCTGTCCTTTCCTTTCCTATCCTTCATTATCCATCTCCCATGGCCTATTCTCCATCTCCCACCCTCTTTCTTCCCGCCCTCGCATCCATACATCCCACATCCTCGTCCTATTTAACACACACACACAATATACCCAGTAACTAACCCTATAACGTACATCACGCAGGACCTGCCCCGAAGTCCAACCATGGCTATACGGCTACGACGCCATCAGGGAGGTGGAGAATGTGGTGCAGGGGGATTCTTTGCTGTCTGGGAGGGAGAACGGGAGGGAGAACGGGAGGGAGAACGGTAAGGGCAAGGGCAAGGGAGAGGGGGAGGGGGAGGGGGCGAGGTTGTAGTAATTTATTATTGTTTGTTTGGTTTATTGTGTGTATATGTGTATGTGTTGTGGTATGGATAATGGGCAGTAGCAGTAGCAGTAGCAGTAGCAGTAGCATGCACTCGTGTAGATGCATAGATGGCTCTAGAGATATAGTAGTAATAAATAATCTAGTACATCAGCGAGAGAACAACCACCTCAGGCCTCTGGCCTCTCAGGCCACCACTAAAAATCTAATTGAAAGACCAACCAACCAGTGATCAATCCATCGCGAAATAAATTAAATAAGATAGATATCTGAATCGTCACCCTCTCTTCCTGTACACCCCAGTCCAGTCCAGCAAACGCCAACTCCAATTCCTAAACCAACCCCTATAATACAATTAATCTACCCATCCAGCATCGGCAACCCCTCCAGATCATCAAACAGCCTCGCAATCCCCTCGAACGAGCAATCCGGGAATCCGAATCCGTAGGCCCATTCCTATTCACCACAAACAAATATTAGTGATCTATCACCACGCAAATACCATGATCCTCAAACCAACGAGAATCAAAAGTGATGTGCTGGGTGCTGAGGGCTGAAAAAACATACCGGAATATCAAACCCCCCCTGCCCCGTCGTCCCCGGATCCGCAAACGCCGCCGCCGCCGCCGACATCTTCCCGCCAACCCCAGCCCCAACACCTCCAGCTCCAGCTCCAGCACCGGCACCAGCACCGGCACTGCTCTCCGAACCGCCCGCCTGCCCCTCCACAGGCCGGAACTCTTTCAGATAGTGCTTGATAATCTCGACGGACTTGCGCGCCACCACAGACTCATCCATCGCTTCGAGGATCTCCACCGCCATCTCGACGGAGCGGCGCAAGGGGATGGTTTCGGCGCACATACCGAGTTTGGACATGGGGAGGAGGAGGGTGGATGTGGCGAACATGACGTAGGTTGTGTTGTACCACCTGTTTTGGGTACGTGTTAAGGTTGAGAGAAGGGTTTAATAAGGGTTGGGGGCGCGAAGATGTTTAATGGAAAGAAGGGGAGGGGGACTCACCAGCAGCGAAAGAAAGTATGAATGCGATAGATATCATAAATAACCTCAATAGTCTTCATCGCTGCGCCGAGGCACTTGGCGATAGTTTCTTCGAGTTCCATGGGGGTGTGTCGGAGTTTCCGGGTGAAGTGGCTGAGGAAAGGCCGGAAGAGGAGCATTTTGACGTTGTGGTAGCCTTGGATGCATCAGTAAGATTATGGGGCGTCAGGTAATGGAGCATCAGGCTACGAGACTTCCTTTTCAACGACAGGACAGGATAACTTACGAATCCCAAGCACCAACCGCTGCCTCCTCGCCCATTTAGGGTCTCGAAGTGCCCCTCCCGGCGCCGTTCGCTGGAGACTATCAGGCTTGATTCTGTCCGGCAGACGCGCCATCCACCGGTCCAGCTCGGCTTCGATCTGCAGCGCGAGATGCAGTTTCTCCTGCAGCGTGATGCGGGAGTGGTATATCTGCACCGAGACCCTGCGGATGATGTACGCGAAGTCGACCATCCACGGGATGATGCCGTACTCGGAGTCGTCTCGTTCCGGGAGCGCGCGGTTGTGATACTCGTCCATGCCGAGGGTGTCGGGGCGGCCGACAGAGAAGCTCATCTCGCTGGGACTGTTAGGTCACGAACGGGGTGTGTGGTGTGGCGATAAGCTTACATTTCTAGAGAGAATAGACCCCTGCGGTAGGCGGTTAGAATTATCGGTTTCAAACAGGGATGCAACGAATACTCACCACCATGTCTTGGATATCCATCCTGACCGTTGCTCGGTCGCGCTGCGCACCTCTCGATTGAATCCCGCAGCTAGACAGGTGCGGATTGCAAGTCCTAAGTACATATACGCCACTGTCATGCATTAGTCACGTCCAAAGCCGTAGCACGAACACCCACAGTTCGGATTCAGTTCGTTCTGGCAGATCTTCGCCTAGACGATATCAGTATCAGCACGGTCCCAACAGCACCTAACCACCACACATACCATCAAATACAAACACTGCACCGTATCCAGCGTATTCGAGAACTGCAGATAGTTCAAATACATCTGGGCCTCCCCGAACAACTTCCGACTCCACTCGAACCTCGTCAGCCCCCCGAGCCTCTCCTCATCCCAGACCCGAACCAGGGCCCCAAACGACAGAATGCTCAAATACAGCGCGACGAAGCTGGGCTCAGGCTGTAGACTGCGATTAAACCACAGATTATGTGACCGCAGCAAGAAGTCCTCCTTATCAATCAGCGGATGAATGAAATGGATATTCTCGAAATACCCATTAATGAACGCGTGCGCCTGTTCGAAGTAGTAATTCTGCTCGCGCAGCGTCATGGGCTGCGCCGAGCCCGCCGTGCACGCGGGCGAAAAGCTCGAGTTGTGCAGCGTCGAGACAATCGAATACCCCAGGTCCTCTGCGCGAGGATCCCGTCGTTCCAGGGGTCGCTGCGGTTCGCGGGCTTTCTGCAGATGGCCGATAAAGGCCGCGGAGGATGTGCTGCCGTGGAACTCGATATTGTTGGTGTGGTGGTTCAGTTCGCTGATCTCGTCCTCCACCGACTCCCCCGCTTCGTCGTGGGGGTTGTCGTAGATCGACGGCGCCTCTTCCCTCGGCGTGGAACCCGTCCGGGGCATAGACAGTGGCGTCGCATCGATGCTGGCTTGAAGCACGGTCGGTTTGGTCGTGGTAGCAGTCGCAGTCGCATGCACTTTCCGAGGCGGCGGTGACTGCTGCGAGACAATCTCCGATTCAGCCATTCGCAGCTTGGCCGTCATCTCATCGACCTTGCGCTCGAGATCGGCGACGTATCTGCTGCGTGCATGAGCGGAATCCCATCCCACCTGTCACAGTCACGTCGTTGGTAGCGTCGCTATGTACATACCTTGCAGACCGGCTGCTTTCCCGCTGCCGATAGCTTCCTTGGTATACGCAGCCGAGGTCGCTTTCTACGGGAATTAACAGGACTGCAGACAGAAACGCTTGGGCGGGGGCTGCAACTGACTCTTGCAGTGCGAGCAGGGGTACTGCTCGTCGCATTTGTATTTCTTGGCTCGGCACCGGTCGCATGCCTGCGCGGCGCGGGGACGCTTTGCGCGGGGCGGAGGGAGAGAGTCATCTCCGGCGGATTGAATTGGGGGCGATGGTCGCGACTGAGGGTGCATCATCCATTTAGGTGGGCAACTGCATGGGGTGGGGAGGGCGAGGGGGGAAAGGCACAGCGACCGGCATATGATATAGACCGGGTTGTTGGTAGATGGTGGATGGTGGATGATGATTGCGAAGCTGGGCGGTGTCAGCGCAGAGAGAGAGAGAGAGAGAGAGTTGAAGTCAACAACAGCCGGGTTTTCCGACCGGCGTCACGTGGGCGGACTGCGGGGTTCCCCGCGGGGGAAGCAGCAAGACTGAGTAGTGACTAGTAGGAGACTCTAAGATCCCCACTTCGAACGAGGCTACAAACTCTCTCCTGCGAACTAGTCATGGGAGGGACTCCTGTTTCTCCAGGTTTTTAATTAACACGATCCACGTGTGCCCCCCCCCCCCCACAAAATCAACCCTTTAACCAATTCAACCCCAGGTAAGCGCCAACCCCCTGCCTTCCTATCGACCCTTGCAATTCGATGTCGACGTTCAGCGTCGCCGCCACCTCCTCCACGCCGTCCGTGTCCCATTGTGGCGGCTGGTCGGGCAAGACAGCACCGTCATAGCGCTTCCCCAACCGATGAATGAGGGTCTCGATGCCATCGCCATCCGTGAACGACCAAACCCTTACATACCGACTGTCGAAACCCAACGCGAAGGCCTGCCCCGCGGGGATCACCACGGTATCGCCCTCGCGGAACGTAGCCTCGGGGGAGCCCTTCAGGCGCACGGTCAACGTGCCCTCCACTACACACAGACAGTGGTCGACCTTCTGGAAGGTCATGTATCGCGACAGCAAGGTTTCGCCGTACGCGCTGGATGACTCGATGCTGGAGATGGCACAGACGCCACTGCTCTGCGTGGTGGTGATGAAGGGCCGCGACATGACCCCCCGAGCAGCCACTTGGGGCCCGTGTTGGCGCGAAGGAAAAACGGCTGCGGGGACGAGGGGAGCTCTTGCTCGTCTGTGGTCCACTCGCCCACCTCAGGCGGCTGGTAGTCCCGCTGGAAGACCACATCGAAGTCCTGCTTCGCGGCCATCACCTTGGGGATTAGGAGCGACTTGAGGTCGCGGTCGTCGTTCTCCGGCACGAGAATCCCCTCGTAGCGCTCGGACACGTAGCGGAAGAAATCGACCCAGTCCCCCGGGGTGACCACACCGTAGGTCTCGGTATGTGGCCCGAGCAGTTCCGGGTTGTGGATCACTTTCTAGTCACGGTTAGTTTCTGGGGTAGACACTACTGTGTCTGTAACCATGGAGACGACTGGACCTACTGGAGGCACGTAAGCAAAGTCCCCCGGACCCATTATCCGACACTTGTCGCCATTCCACAGCTTCAGGAACCCTTTTGTTACCAGGAAGACGTCGTGGGCGTGGTTGTGGTAGTGGAATCCGGGGGCGTCGGACAGGACGGCGCCGCTCTGGAACACCGCCATTAGGCCATTGGTCTGGATAGATGAAGCAAGAATGCGAAAGGCCCCCTTGCTGCCGGGGATGGTGAGGCGCTCTCCCTCCAGCTGAGGGATCGCATAGGGAACCCTCGCCTTCGGGGGCTCATTGCTGAAGGACAGTGCCATGATGTGAAAGGGTGTGAGAAAGTGTAAAGTAGGAGATGAATTGTCCGTACAAGTACAAGTGGGGAGAATCGAAGCAGTTTATGACTGCCGTGCGAAGAGGGACTGTGGGGAGGCAATCCCCCGGAGCTACACATAATATAATCCGGTGGAGGATCGTCATTGATCTGCGCTCCTCAACTTCCCGATGTCGGATATGCCGTGGAACATGGACGTCGGAACATCCGGACAATCCTTGGGACTCTCAGGTGCTCATCCGAGGTCGAAAGTAATCTTGTGAGCAGGTTGATCGGCCAGCGATGGAACAACCGCCGTAAGTACTGACGTCAAGATGGGGCCCCGCGTGACCTCGGCCATGCGACAACAACCAGCGCAGCCGCCACCAATCTCGGTTAAGTGAGGAGGAAAAAAGAAACGATCAAGAGAAGCAGAATCCATTCTTCCACGATAGAGAGATATCCAAGAGCTCCCATGGTGGGAGGGTTACCCCGCTATACAATTTCAGTGACGCCAGTTCGCCAAACCCCACCCACCTCGCAATCCGAAGCCCCGGCCCAACCTGGGACATTGTGCACAAATACAAAATGGAGAGCCACTGATGCAGAGGCGACCAGCACCCCTGCTTCATCCGGTCCCGTCCAGTATAGAGTCCATCATAGGCCTCGGGACGAGCTGGCTTTGGAGCCAAGACTCCCGCCGCCTGAGCCCCCGTTGCCATCCCCAAACCGCTTCCAGGTCGCCATTTGGTTTGAACCGTGGCGCGAGGACACTGTGGACGAGCTCCGGCTCAGAGATGCCGGGGAAGCAGGAGCAGAGGATTCGGGCGAGGTCGTCGGGCTCCCTGCAGCCGCAGCCGCAGCCGCCGGGTGACAGTGAGGGCAGATGAAGATGTTGAAACCACGGCCACTGCAGCAGCTACAAGTGGAGCCTCTATCCCAGGTCAGTATCGGTACAGGACTGAAACCGGTTGGACAGGTACGAGGCACTCACCGTGGGGCGTTGCCCGCACAATCACGGCATGTCAGAACCGTCTGCCCTCCGATACAAGAGGTGTGTTCGGGGTCCA
The DNA here is from genome assembly GCF_003184545.1 of Aspergillus heteromorphus CBS 117.55. Taxonomy (NCBI): domain Eukaryota; kingdom Fungi; phylum Ascomycota; class Eurotiomycetes; order Eurotiales; family Aspergillaceae; genus Aspergillus; species Aspergillus heteromorphus. Next base: position 443,235 of record NW_020290427.1, on the reverse strand, counting down.
TGTCGTAGAGGGTCTCGGCGTGAGACAGGGTTCTGACTTGGGGCATGGTGTCAGAATCAAACAGTATACACTGTAGCGTCCAGTGATCGGTATGTGTGCAGTGTATATCTTCCTAGCCCGGTAGATGTGAGAGCGGATCTGCTTAAGTGCTCGGAGCAATTTCACTTGACAATACTATTATATGTAGTCAGACGTGCTCCTCGCGAGGGGCAGCCTGCTTTATTAGTTGTCTATCAGCCATGGAACCTCAAGGTGAACTCCGATAGGAAGGAAGTGTAAGAAAAAGCAAGGCCGTCGGGTCTGCAGCCAAACTAGGCCGCTCCCTGCTTAGTGCTAATGCTCGCCTCTTTGTGGACGGAAACTGTTAAGACCCATTCGGCTATAGATTGTGTTACCAGGCTTCGAGTCAACTTGAGGGATCTCGTATCGCGTGCCGAATCATCGACCGGCGTTCCCCTCCGGAGGGAACTCCCAAGTGCATATACTCGGTCACATCGAGCTATTTTTTTTTTTGGGATGCCGCACCAATGGCGTGCGGTCCAAAGGTGCAGCATGGTCCAGGGATCACAAAAATGGCCGCAGAATCAGCCCCAGTCTACCAGAAAAGATGCAAGCGTGCCTGTCGGACGTGTCAACATCTTGCAGTCGTTCAAGAAAGCCTCCGGTTTAGTGGAAGCCTTGCGACCCCCTCGATCCATAGGGCCGGGTCCGGGTTATGCTCGTTGCGCCATTGCCAACCAGACCAGGTGCCTATATGCAAGGCTTGCACAAGCGTATCGGACAATGCTGGGATCTCGATTATCATGGCTCGGGGAGAGGGCAGGTGATTACGGGTGCATGTTGCGGTTAGTTAAAAATGGTGAATAAGGCCCTGGGCATCGGTGACAAAGCCGGCCAGATAGCATCTGGCGGGAAACACTACCAGCCGCATGGCAGCCACGGAGACTTGTGTGACACAATTGACTAACAATAGTCGGCAAGGTCGGCAGGCATCAGATCGATGCTTACCAGGAAAGGTGGACTTGTTAAGCCTTTCTCTCCGTACCGACAACGGATACGCACAGCGCGACATGCGAGTGTGATCTCGTCGCCTGTACCCTCGGTAGATAACACAGAGGGCTGTTCTAGAGTTATTCTAGACGATTGCGTGACACTGGATGAGGTACCATCCGAGGGTATCAACATTGATCAGTAAAACCTGCGTCGGCTCTCGCCGCGCCGTCTATCTAGGAATAGATCTGTGTGTTTCATGCATGAGACTGCATCTCTGCCGCTTTGCTACCCAATCACGGCAGTCACTTTGAGCGATGCCGGATAGACTTGACATTTGCGGCCAAGCTCATGGCCTTGATGGCCCCTCAGGGCTAAGTTCCTGCTTATCCTCGATCCCCCCTTTCTTCAAGCCTGGCGAGATGCCCGCAAGCAATCGAACAGCAGTTGGGCGGCAGCTGAATGGCAAACATCTAGCATGAGTGCCAATGTCGCTTGCGGCAAGGGAGAGTGGATTCTCAAAGCGAGGAGTAACATGATTGGAGACAGGATCCAGGGAGGGGCATCCATCTAAGCCTCTGAACAATGGTACAGTGTGACAGACCTATAGGACGAACCGCGAGGGCTAGCTGACAAGAGCTATAGGAACCGAAAGCCACCCGGAAAAGATGAAAGTGGGAGCAAATCACCGGTTGACTTGATAGTTGTCTCCTCCGACTGTAATTTCCGCGCCTCGCATTGAGAGGTGGAGCCTGCCATGCACGTATCCGGTTCTCATGGGAGAGAGGAACCATTGCAACTGTATCTCGGTAAATGCCCCATGTTCCGTTCAGTCATTGATCTTGTGCCGTGCGCGTCAGAGAAGACGAATTTCCCTGGCCTGGGCCAATCATCGAGCTATAGCACGGTGCCAAAAGCGGCTGCGTCTGCGGATTGGTCACATGTTATATCAACCCCTGCCCATAATATGGAACCGAACCATGTTGCGAAAGGAACGGTATGACGCAGTCCCAGGTGATGAGCTCCATCGACTCCTGCGCTCCTGCAGCAGGTACACAACTACACCCTGGGATATAGTGGGGGGTAGTAAGCATTGTCTGCCGATCCAGGCACCAAGGAGAGGGAGGGGTAAAGGGGCCCGAGGGTCATGAGAAAGCCCGGGTTAGAGGAATGAAAGGAATAAAGGGAGGAGTCGGAAGGCCTGAAGGCAATTTGGGGGTCTGGTCACGATCACTGATCGATCCCCATCGTTCTAGGCTAGGGTTCTGCGCTCCAGGTTACATGGCGATTGCACATACAGTGTGTGCCATGGAGCAGGATTGACAATCCACGGCACAGGTACAGGCACAGGACCGCCCAGGCTACAAAGAGCAGGTCCAGGATGAGGTGGCTTGCAGATGAGGCAGGCATCGACGATGGCAACAGTCGTGTCCCGGTGCGATCAATGGCCGGCGACCTGCACGTATCCGATGAGCATCACGCGCGCGACTGGGGTCTGGATTTGGTCAGTGCATCCGTCACGTTGCCATTGCCGTTGCCAGTGTTGCTAACCTGGCCGACTCGAGGTAAAAGTGTTCGCTTGAGACAGAGAAACAGAGGAGAAGCGTCAGGTTGAGTGCGACTCAGGGAGGGGAGTCGGATGTGACCTCGAGGGTCGGTGATACATACAGGGAAGAGGGAAGAGGGAAGAAGCGGGCGCGACTCTCGAACTTCGCCCGATCAGCTGACCCAGGCGCTTTCCTGGCAAGCCTGCCTGCCTGCCTGCCTGACCGAGGCGAGGCAGCGACTGACCGACCGACCGACCAACCGGTCTTGTCGAGCTCCCAGGAGGAAGTGACAGGATGCCTTCGCAAAAGCAAATCTCGACGCGTCCCAGTCCGCCAATAGGCTCCGTTCACGTGCGAACTCCCAGGAGAGCGGTTCGAAATGAAAGGCGGTCCATGGAAATCGTAGGAGTCGCAGGGGCACGATCCTGGTTAGAAGGGAGGGAAGGTTACATCGGTCTAATCCCCCCTGGGAGGGGGCCAGGAGACGCCGCCCAAGTGCCTGGTCGTATTATCTGCTAGATCACTAATTACATCCAGCTGGCCGGAGATAGCGGCGCCGTGATGCTGAAGAAGTACCATGGGAACAGGTAGAGCGCAGGGCAAAGGGACAAGCGAAGCACAGAAGGACATTGTGAGACATTCCCAAATACCAGGCAGTAGAGGAGAGAAATTACCCGTCAAAAAGAAAAAAAAGGAAAACGTTTCATTAATGGTATGCGAACGCCAACTGCGCCACTCACGGGGTGGTCCGGAACCATAATTCATTAGCAGCAGTGCATTATTCCCCAAAAGCAAAAGACCAATCCATTCATCCTAGATACGCCCCCTTGTCCTTCACTGGAAGTAATCAGGAGGGAGCGACGCCAGAGCAGCAATCGTGCCGAAAGCACCGATGGCGACCCCCAAAGCAGCTGTAGCAGCATGGCTGGCGAAGTTTCCGGCAGAGGATGTCTTCGCGCGCTTCGATTGGCGTTCGGTGTCGCCAGCATCCAGAGATGGGCTGTCAACCTCCATGTGTTCATCCGCAGCACCCATTTCGGTCAGCTGGGATGGAGACTCTAGTTTGTCCATTGGCACGTCTGGCTGGGCATCTGGAAAGCAGGTCTCTTCATAGGAAGACTCTCCAGACGGGAGTGCGGTCCGGGCAGCTGTAATAGGCTCTGAAAGCAGACTGTCCAATTCCCCTGCCTTTCGTTTGGGCGGTCGGTTTTCTTTTACGGCAACTGGGTCACACTCTGGTCTGAGTTCCTGTGCTAGAGACAATGAAGGGAAGCTTTGCTGTTCCGGTGTAATGGCTGCTTCCTTCTGAGCGCTATCTTCACTGTTCAATGGGGTGTCGTTGCGCTTCTCTCCAGCCGCAATATTGCCTGCAGCGGTTAAGTCGGGGTTAACTCTGAAGAAATTTGCGGATTCATCTAGCAGCAGCGGCCCACCGTTGACGAAAGGTCCATCGTTGTAAGGCACCTGGGGGCTAGGAGGGGTGTGTAGAGGCATAGGGTATGCTGCATTTGCGGCAGTTCGCGGATTCCACCACTCCATGGGTGTTATGAAAGTGTTGTGGGAAACTGAATGATCCAAGTCTCCCCTATTCTGGAGCGAGAGAATTGGCCGTAGGGGGTTTAATAACAGTGGAGCTGCAATCGATGCCATCCCATGACGTGCGGCCTGGGGGTTCAGCACAGGTGATATGTTTCTCAGGGCCGGCAAATCATCACCATATTTCAGGTTCTGCCCGAGGCTGTCGTATCGGTCTTCGCCGTCAGAGTGAGATGCTTCGTTGTCAGAATCCAAGCGACTGTCTGTTTCTCCCAGTGCAAGACTTGCGTCCGACACTAGCAAGTCGCGGATTCCTAAGACACGCGGGCTATTAGATGCCCCTGAATCATCCCCTTCAAACGACTGTTCAGCATCAGAACTAAAAGAAGACTGAGAATCCCAGTCCTCTTCGGAACCGGCCTGGTCGTTTTCTTCTTCCCAGTTGGAATCCTCCTCATCAGAAGAATCCAAGACAGAAACAGCATCCTCTTCCGGGGCGTGGTAATGGATCGTGTCGTTTGGACCTTCAAGGATATCCATAGCCGATGGTGGGGTCATTCGTGGAGTTACTAGCGGCTGCTCAGGGTTCTCAGTGTCGAGGTTAATCGGGCTTTCCTTGGATCCATTCAAATCAGGAGATTCTTCACCAGCAGTTAGATCTAGGGTGATCATTTGGCTCTTTGTATCGTCCCTGTTAATTGGGGATGTCAAGGGCGAAGAGACCTCCATGACAGAATGGCCATCGGAGTCTGAGCAGAGTATAGAGTTGCCGTTCTCCGAGACACTATCAGTGCCACATGACACAGGCAAGGCATCCTGTTTTACGTCGCTTTCGTAATCATCGGGGACGCAGAAGGTATTGGTCGCTGGCATAGGTCTGGGCCTGTCTATGGTATTAACGAAACTCAAGCTGCTTCGTTCACGTGGAACATACGCAGGGAGGGGCCACTCAATCTCACAACGGACTTGGAGGGGAGGGAACGTGTCTACATGTCGATGAGCCATCTGCAACTTATAAGAACAAGACAAGGGAGGGAGGTAAGCCTACCAGCGCCGCGAATTACGGTCGACCCGAAGGTAACCACATCGCCATCCTGGATGACGGTATCTTCCTCTGTCGGGATCTTCTTGTCATTCACACGTGTTCCGTGCATGGAGTCACCGTCTCGAATGTAGACCACCTAAGCGAAAATCGACGAGCATTAGCCTGAGGCTCAGATGACATAGACAGCTGCAAGGCACATATATGACATACCTTCTTGTCAAAGCACACCCCCAGTCTAGCATGATGACGTGACATCACCCTAGAATCGAACAACCCATTTGCCTTGTTGGGGACGAGGCCTTTCGACTCCCGCTTAGAAGCCCGACCGATGTTTGTATGAGGTTTTTCGGGGGTGAACTTGAGGCAGCGGTAGGGGGGGTCGTCTTGCAGCCCGAGAGGACGGAGGTTCACTACAGCTAAGAGTCACGAGGCGTTAGCTGTGATACTGGCTTGACACGGTTGACTGCACTGCAAGGAAGTAAGACTTACCCTGAGAGACAGGCATGGTGACCGTGTTGGAACGCAGAAAGGAAGAATAGAATCCTCGATATAGATCAGCATAGGTTCAGTCTTCAGTCCCTCACGAGATGACATGGGGGCGGAGATCGATCAGGACCGAGGGGTTCACAGCCACTACTCACCTACTAAAAAGGAGTGGTTGAGTCAAATGGAGAGACAGACGGACTACAGACCCGACTGTATCCGTCAGTGGTGGATGGAGAAAGAAGCAGGAGGAGCTGGCAGATGATGGAGAGAGTGGTTGAGACAAGGCTGACGAGATGGACAACGGAGGACCCAAGGGAGCTCGGGAGGGGCAGGAGCCTGGGACAACCAACCCGATCGAATCAGCCTGAGGGCAACAGGCGGTCGCTGTCAGGCACCCAGAGTCCAGCGAAAGTCACCGGTCCGAGACACACCGCAGTGAAAGCTCGAGTCTGCACCTGTAGCCTAGAAATCCAAATAAAACAGGCCCCAGGAAGGCTCCGTGACAATCAAGCAGTAATGTTGATCCGTGGGTGGGTAGGTTGTAGGCTGGAGGGTCTCCGATAAGCAGGAGGAAGGGGGAGAGGAGAGGAGGGGTCTTCGGGGTCCGATTCCAAGAGCCGAGAGCTGAAGTCTGGAGGAGAAGGGAATACACAGGAGATACCAGGGAAGAAGAAAGTTGGATCTGATCGATCACGCTATCTCGCAAGGTATTCACTGTTTGAGAAGAGTTTGGGGCGACGATAGAGAGAGGGAGATAGATCACCGTTCGGAGTAGATAGATCCAGGCAGAGTAGTAATGACGCCGATGCGGGCGGGTGGGGAGGGAGGGGGCCGTCAGGTGGACCGGCTAGTGCTGGCTGCTGGCTGCTGGCCCCGGGAAGCGGGACTGCCTAATTGGGCAGGGCAGGGCGGTATAGATGACTTGTCTCCATTTTACAACATATTCACCTAGTTATAATACTATGGTACATTGCGCCTTCTCGGTTCCTCCTTCACAGGCCTCCCATCCGACTTGAATATCCCACAACAACTACGTATGTCCTCATCCTTATCAGTCTCGCAATTCCCTCAAGAACCACTCTTCCCCAAAATGTAAAAATGTAAAAAAAAGGGAAAGTAAAAAAAAAGAAAAAAGAAAAAAAAACTACACATCGAGGCAGATGAAGATCACACAGCAAAATGAACATCACTTTAAAAAAAAAGGAAACACACGTGCAAGTCGGACATGGACAGTATATCAAACAAAAAAAGAAAAATCCTTATAGTAAATACACTCGGAGATGAATGGCTGAGGCGCCCTGCACATGCCAGAGGAGACCAGGCGGAAAGGAAGAAGAAACCAGGCATGAGATACCGCCTGGAACTCTTCAACCGTCGAAACCCAAAGAGGAGAGAAAATAGAGAGAGATTAAGTCACACACGTCTCTTGGTGTCTGGACTGGTGGAAAACATAACAAGACTCAGCCTTACATGGCCGGGGGGCCGCCGAAGCCGGCACCCATGCTTTGCAGACGAGCAGCAAGCTGGGGGTACTTCTCCTGCACCTCCAGCTGAGTGCGGGTGGCCTCCGCATAGGAGATGGCGTTGATGATCTCCGCCTCCGTGCGAGCCAGTTCCGCGGCGCGCTGGAAGTACTTGAGAGCCTCGGAGACCTTGCCCTGCTGCAGCAGAAGCTGTGCCATCGTGCCCACGGCAATATCGCACTCGGGGTCAACTGGAATGAGTTAGCAACATATCGCAAAGTTACAGCCAACAAGAACAATGTGACTTACTGATCAGGGCCTTCTGGCAGAGCGCCTCGGCCTCGGAGAAGTCGTGCTTCCACTGGAACAACGCAAGAGCCTTGTTGATCAGGGGCAGGACGTTGATTCCCATGGGCTTGCTCTGCGTCTCCATCTCCACGGCCTTGTCGAACTTCTCAATGGCCTCGGAGAAGTTCTGCTGGTCAAGGAGAAGTTCACCGTAGTAGTTGTAGACATCCGGCACCTCCTCGAAGTTCTTCACGGATCTTCTGAAAGTGGCCATGGCAGACGCCACAGAGCCCATCTTGTACTGCGTCACACCCAGCTGGATGTGCGAGTAGATGAAAGTACGGTCGAGGTCGATCGACTTCTGGTAATCCTTGGCAGCCTCGGCAAACTCTCCGAGGATGAAGTGGAGCTGGGCACGATGGTAGTAGATGTCGGGGTCATCCTTGTTGTGGGTGATAGCGACTTCGAAGTCATCGGCAGCGGCGTCCTTGTTTCCTTTTGGTCTGTCAGAAAGGCGTGCAAAAAAGAAATATAGTCAACATACCGAGTTCCAGGTGCAGACTAGCACGCTTGATGTAGCTCTGGACCAGGGACGGCTGCAGTTCAACGCTCTTGTTGAGATCCAGCAGGGCAGCCTGAGCGTTACCCTCAAGGTAGGTGAAGGTGGCCCTCAGATTAAGAGCAAGGGCTTCGAACTCGGCCAGCTCGCCAATTTCGAGAGCCTTCTCGAAGGACGCGGCAGCCTCCTCGTAGCCCTCACCGGTCTTCAGGGCCATGGCAATTAGACCCTTGCGCAGCTGACCCTTGCCAGACTCCTCACTCAAATCGGCGGAGTCCTCGAGGCCCTCCGGGAGTGCCTGGGGGCGGAAGCTCTGGAGGTAGTTGGAAACAAAAGTCGGGCTAGGAAGCTTCTTGCCCTTGGCCTCCATGATTTCCTTTCCTTTCTTTTCCGCAACCTTCTTCAGCAGTCTCTCGAGAGCAACACGGCTGATCTCGTTGGAGAAACCGTCAATGATGCAGCTGGCGGTGAAGTCAAGGAGGGCTTCGCTGAACTTCTCCAGATGCTCATATGCGATGGCTCTCCGGTTCAGGGCCTTGACATACTCGCTGTCCATGGCAAGAGCAGCACTGGTGTCCTCGACGACCTTCTCCCACTCCGACAGAACGTTGTAGCAGGCGGCACGGTTGGAGTAAAACACGGGGTCGGGCTTGCAGATGATGGCCTTTCCGTAAAGCTCAATGGCCTTGTTGTAATCCTTGGAGCCGTAGGCCTTGTTTCCGGCAGCCTTGAGCTTGGCTGCATAAGCCTTCTTCGTCTAAAGCCAGCCAACATTAGCACCTCGCGGCCGTTCCATCCCCATCACCAAGGGCAATGACCTACCTCTTCTGACAGCTCGCCAACAGTTTCCTCATCAACTTCCGGGAGCTCTTCGGAGGGCTCTTCGGCCTTCTTCGCCGCAGGCTCTAGGGGATTATCAGCCCGAAACTCGATGCGTACCGACCGGAGACGCGAAGTGTCATTCTGACCGACATACCATCTTGAACAGAGGCGGTCTTAGCCTTCTTTTCCTCCTCCGCCTTCTTCTTCTCCTTCCGCCTCTGGTTCTTGCTCTTCTTCTTCTCTGTGGGAGTGGAAGCTTGGCCAGGGCGACCGGAATCGGAGAGGTAGTAGACGACGCCCGCGCTAGTCACGACGACAGCAACACCGGCAATGGTGTAGACCAGAGCCTTGTTCTCGGACGCCCATTTCGAGATGCGATCCCATACCGAAGCTGTTGAGGAGGCAGGCAGAGAAGCGGTGTCCAGAACCACGTTCTGGGTAGGATGGGGCAATGGCGTTTGGCTCGACATGATGACCCGACAAAGGAACCCGGTTTCCTAGCGTTGTCCTATAAATCTACACCGAGAAAAGTCAGCACCCCGAGACCGCTCGAGGCAAATTGGGAGGTGGGAGGTGGGAGGGTCACTGACGGTCCTGGGTGCGGCACAAGAGCTTGTCGACGACAGCTGTTCTTGGGGGGTATGAAGAGAGCGAGGAGAGATGCGGCTTGAAAAGTTATGCGTTGCGATGTTCCGGCGAAGCAGCGGGCTTTCCGAGCTGTTGCCGGCCAATCACACTCGGCGCAAGGGGATTCTCCGTCAGCTCCTTGGATTGCTCGGACCACAACATCATCATCATCATCGCCTCTTCAATGGCACTGCGCATGGCTCGCTGCTGGTTAGCGATCGCCAGGGAACTTGTTCCGGACTGCAATGGATTGTTTTGATCCAATTCCTCGTCCGACCTGTGCCTTTCCAGCTATCCATCCTCCTCCACCTCTCTCCCACCACCTGCCGAAGTGACGAAGGTGCTCTGTGCTTACTACTACATCATACGTTCGGTCGCAATCCTGCACCCGTGAAAAATACTACAAAATTAAACTAACACCAGGCTACAATGGCCTCCGATACACTCCCCCCGGACTTCAAGATCATATCCTCCCTACGTTATGACCCTACGCTCCCGGCCGTCCTCGCTCAACGAGCCGCAGATTTTTACCCCGATCCTTTGAAAACACCCTACTACCTCCTTCCTTATCACCAGGAACGTCTCCGCAATGCAGCGACATGTTTCGGCTGGGACAGTGCTGTAACCTTTCTGAAACAAGACCTGAGTCAATTCGTCCGATTCCTCGACTCTTTCATTCCCGACAATACAAAACCATGGCGCCTGCGTATTGTGATTGATAGCACTGGGACTTGCGATGTCGAAGTCAGCCTGACAACGTCAATGGATCCGCTAAACCTCCTTATTCCCTCCGAATCGAACTCTTCTCCGTCCAATACCTGGCGTGTCTATGTCGACCCCGAACGATTGGCCCCATCCGCACTCACGACGCACAAGACCACAGCTCGCGACTTCTACAATGCGGCACGGCTTCGATCGGGCATCGCTTCTCCGCTGGAGCAGGCGGAAGTGCTGCTTGTAAACCCGGCCGGCGAAATCATGGAGGGAAGCATCACAACCGTATATTTCCGGCGAAGGAACACTACGGGTGGAGGCGACGGAGCTGGAGCGCAATGGGTCACGCCGCCGCTTTCATGTGGCGGCAATGCAGGCACAACAAGACATTATGCTCTAGCTCAGGGGTTTTGCACTGAGCAGGTTGTAGCTGCTGCCGATCTAGTTGATGGCGAGGAGTGCTGGCTCAGCAATGGCGTGAGGGGATTCATTCGCGGTAAAATCGTACTGGAGCGATCCTGAGACGCACACACCTAGCTCCATCCATCTTGAAGGATATATGAGGTTGAAGACAATACCTCGAGATCTGTAACCTCGAGGTTCCCCTGACCTCGACCGTGTAACATGCGTCGTTTCCCCGTCGGCCATGAAGGAAAGTCTGCGGAATTATATTGGCTTGGTTGAACCATGGGGTGCAACCTCGGCTCTTCCTATCCAAGATCAGAAACGCTTGCAAAGCTCTTCTAGGCCAAGGGGGCGTCTCTCGAACCTGACCGTATATATACAGACTTCCAAACCTGAGGTTTGGCAAGGTGACCAAGTGGTTAAGGCCAGAACTTAAGACCTGATATCGTAAAAACCGTGAACCTTGCCATCACCCCGCCCCCCTTCCCCTATTTTTGCCCCTCATTCGACATGGTTAAGTAGACCACTTAGTCAACTGACTGAGTGCATTGTTTTAGAGACTTCTAGCAATAATCTAGGTACTGAACAGTGTCTAAAAAGCCATTTCATGACTGGCTAAGCCACCCAATTCTTGCGGTCATCGTACTTCGTCGCGAAGCCTTCCATTGCCTCATCCGGTCAAGATTCCAGTAATCGTCCTGTTTTACCTCCTTCCTCTTCAAATTTGCGGGTAAATGGATCAAATTACTCTGTCGCTTTCCATGCTAAGCAGGAACCAAGAACCATAGAAGTTTCTGTTCAGTCACATCACTACGTGTCCAGTTCAATTATCAATTCTCATATCAGTCAAACAATTCAACACCTACCACCTGGCAGAATCACGAAGAAAAAGCACTCAGTAATTGAATCTCTATGAGTTTCTGTTTCCCATCTCAAAAAAAACCAGGTGCTATTACTGCGGGGCTTCTAAGAAACAGTATCAGTTCTTAGACTAACAATTTGTGTTTGATGGAACTAGGCTGTGAATTCATGAAGGTTTAAACATTCTTTCCAGAGAAACCCCATACCCTTATACATACGTAAATAGTCCATTATTATTCTCTGTTTACATACCAAGTCAACATTGTCTCGTGTTTGATTATTGTGCTATTACCTGGGCCAAGAAGGACTGACTTGTAACTTGTTTTGGACAAACGCCATGGTGATGGTTGAACGTCGGCCTGGGTGCAATCTGCAGGGTAACCATATGATCCAGCTAGTCAAAGCAGAGGGTATGAAGCTTATTTGGCCAATTATATCGTGCATCAAAAACATCACATGCTCCATTTCCGTAACAGATATACAAAACTGTCAGTGGTGGTGTAGTAGTATATGCATGAGACAAAACCACGCATTCCATAATCTTGACGTCAGGCGCACTCTCAATCATACGAGCGATCTGCAGTCTGGCAGCCATTGCGCCTGTGGCCAGGCCGCCAGACAAAGTACCAGGAGACAGCGTCAAAGCAGGAAGGACAGCAGCAGTGCTTGATGATCTCGTTGTATGACAGCGCGGCGTCGATGATTGGCGGAGGGGGTGGGAATCAGATGATCGCAGCGGGCCATCCGCGACCCCCGCATTACGAATCCAGACTAGCGCGGACCGGCCAGAAGCTGACAGAAATTCTTCCAGTCGGAGCCTCGGGCAGAACTCCCCGGCCACTGGGAAAGGCGAATGCGCAGACGAGCAGCCAAGTTAAAACAAACCGAGCAATTCCTCGACCCTCCGACCCCTACGCCACCACCGCAGCTTTCTCTCCCTCCTTTCCGCTTCATCCACCGCCATTGCTCCACTGTCTTCATCCATCAATCCATCCATCCATCCATCTATCCATCCATCCGTCCGTCCTGTATGCCTCATCAGCAATTATGAAATTCTTCGAAAATGTCTTCACCTACGACTACTCCTTCCCTGCGGTGTCGCTGGCCTACTTCCTGCGCTACCCCAACCCTTATTCGCGCCATGTCCTGACCACCGATGTCATTGACCGCTATGTCGATCCCGATACGCAGCGGCTGCATACGACGCGTCTCCACCTGAAGAAATCCAAGGTGCCGTCGGGGATCCTCAAGCTGCTTCCGAAGGGCATTGGCGGATCGGACAATTCCGGCCAGAGCTACATCCTCGAGACGACCATTGTCGACGCGAAGGAGGGCTGGATGAAGACCGAGTCGCGCAATATGGAATGGACTGGGATTCTGAGTGTCATCGAGAAGCAACACTACCAGCGGCAGCCGATCGAGGGCGGCCTCGCGACCCTGGAAGGGCTTTCCCTCGACGAGAAGCGCAACGAGCAGACCACGGTGCGGACGACAGTCACATTCCAGTCCCGGTTCGGACAAGGCAAGCTGCTGGGCAGGAAGAAGGCGGGGCCAGCGGGCGACCACACGGGCGAGCATCACGAGGAGGAGGCTCCCAAGCGAGGACTGTTCAGCTCGTTGTCCACCGCGGGCATCCAGCGCACCATCGAGCTGATCGGGCTGAACCGGACCCGCGATGCCGTGCTGAAGAGCAAGCAGGGGATGAATGTGGTCCTGGAGCGTTTGCGCAATGGTGGCATCGTGGCTGTTCTTGAGGGGATGCATCGAGATCGTGAGGCCATCCTCGGACCCGAGGGGGGTCCCTGGAAGCGTGCCTGACTCGGCGGAAACGGCCATGCAGACGACGACCACTGATTTCGGGATTTTTAACTAACCAACTAACTGGCGATCAACTCGAGGAATGGGATATATACACGGACATTCAAGCGTGGAGCTTTGGCGTTTCTGGACTGATTCATTTTTTTTTTCGACGGGCATTTTCACGGAACCTCTCCTATTTCCAACAACACTTTCATCGTCACTTTCATCATCTTCGATCTCTTGCACCATCACCATCACCATCACCATCACAATCGGCATCATTCTTTTGCTTGCAATGCAAAACATGATATTCTCACACCCATGTATTCGATGAGAAATGTCCCGAAACAACATGTGTATACTAGAAAACGGTTAGCCACTGACTGGACGTTTGTGCCGAACGCAGTGGTACCCATTGTACAATATTTACGCATCTCCCAAGCACTTTCTACTTACTTGCAGGCATTGGGAACACAATTTGTTAATTTCAAAACAAATATTGATCAAGTCTCTATCATCACCAGCCTCTGGTTCTTGGTATTGTTTACAGATCTCCTGTTGAATCTTCTTCTTATGGCCTGGGATCATCCACATCTCATCTTTAAATTCCTATATAAGTCACCGTGCACAACCACCCTACTCAGATCAGCAGGCACACGGCCGAAGAAGTTCATTGGGCTAAGAATATATCTCCATTGAAGTAGATCAGCAGCGACATCTGGGGTACAAAAAACAGCGTACAACGTGTTTGGCCAGTCAAATCCACCTCAGTGTATCCGCTAAGATGGCCTTCATTGGTTCGGCGTTAAGAGGTCCTCGTACTTGGAAAAAAAGGGTACTATCATATATTCATCTAGTACACACATCGCACCCAGGCGCACCTTTTACCAGTAAACCAGGTGGCAACTAGTTATTTCTCAGCATTCCATGAACATTTCCCTCCATCCAAAATCCAACACATGCTTCCAAACCAGACAAACATATCCCCTGAACCTCCAAGACAAAACCCGAGATAGTGAAGTCCTCAACCCTCTGCAGAGCCACACCACACCACACCACGTGACCTCCGTCCGACCTCAAGCTTGCCATATCCAATCATGTAAATAAATCCCCGCCCAACAAGCCAAGAGGTGTTCCTTTGGTGTTTTTCCCGGTCCAGAATCCCCCCCCCCCCCCAACCCCGCTTCCCCAAGGGACGGATAGAGAGATATCCAGACAGAGGACATGGAACAGCGATTACCCACGCGCGGGGCCCTACCTCACAGTAACCGGGGTTCCACGCCAGACGAAGAGCAGAGCGAGCACTCGAGTGAGGGACGCGCTCCGACAATGAGTCACCTGGACCTCATCAGCCTGAGAGAGAGCTTCCACATCCTGCCTGCGCCGACAGTGGGCGATGATCTCGAAGTAACGTCGACGAAGCTGGCTAAGCTGGCGAACGTGGTTCAGCAGGGAAATAGTCTCGCGCTGTTTACGGGACTGCAGCTCGTGCCGCAGACGAAACCGCGAGACCCGGAGAGCGTGGCTAAGGCGCTGCTGACCCCGGTTGAACTGGAGCAGTACGAGGCGTGGAAGAGAATCACCACGACTACGTCCACGACCACAGCCACAGCCACAGCTACTACCTCGACCTCAGCCCCAACGACAACCACTCCAGCTACAGCTACGGCTACGGCTACGGCTACGGCAACCAACAGCCCTGCCCATGCCCAGCCTGGACACTCACCCAATGTAACGATGAAACTCCCCATCTTCAATTGGGAAAAGAACGTCGCGTCCGTGCCGCAGGGCGCGCAGAGCCGGAAGCGGTTTACGAAGCGGGCAGCGGCGATGGATGTGGTCTTTGGGCATCAGGGCGCGACAGCCGAGAATGCGTCGTGGCTGACGTCGAACATGACATACATGTTGCCGCTTGTCAAGGCTGTGACGAAGATCTCGAACATCGGGGAGCAGCTCGAGAATGCTGGGGGGGCTCACACGCGCGGACTGACGGATATGGAGGTCGCGGAGGTGGAAACGGTGCGCAGGCTGGTGACTATCGCGGAGAGAAATAGGAATCGCGAGATGGAGAAGATTCACCGGCTGACTAGGTCGATTAATCAGTCTATGTCGATCTTGAAGGCTCGCGCGGATGCGTTGGAGAGGTCGTGATGGGATGATGCTGGCAGGGCGGTTGCAGCCACGTTGAGGAATGGATGTGATGTGAGGGAGCGAAGACAAAGACGAGTGGGAAGGTAGGCAGGCCAAGGGGAGGGGTGATCCCACTCCCAGCAGGAACGGATTTGCAGCGACGAGGACCAGGGAGTACCTGTCTTTCTTTCTCGACTCTGTTCTCATACCTCTTTACGGAGTACAGAGTATCTTCTCGATTGTAATATTGACTAACTACCACATACCCCGAATATGTCTTACGAAGCGAAGCGATGGTCAATAGTCATACCTAGCTAGGTGGGAGGCCGGCAATATACGCATTAATATCGCCAGCTGAACAGTCTATAGTAGTGTTTAATAAAAGCAAAACCCCCATGTCTACCTATCTTAACCTCATAGTACTCGGTAGATACTTCCATACCTCATCTATTAACAGTGAGACTTACCCAATGACAACCACGGCCATCCAAAGGACCCAATATCGCCCCAAAGCGCCATGATTGGATCCAGGCCTCCTCGGCAAAGTATTCTATTCCACCCGGAAAAGGAAAAGAAAGAGAATCCGGGTTCGATTGGGACGGCTGCCTACTCCGGATTTGGCCAGGAATGAACGGATGGGGGAATATTTTTGTTCGGAGCCCGGAGTGTAATTGTGGCTTTGTTGGTGCAGCTTTAGGCAGCAGTCAGTCTGCTACTGGACTGGATGCTGGGTACTGGGTATCTACATTCTTAGCGTAGTCCCGGGAGAAGGAGCAGGAACAGGAACAGGAACAGGAACAGGAGCAGGAGCAGGATCAGGAATAGTGAAGGGAATATCTAGTTGGTGGTGGTGATGGTGCTTGTTAGCATTATTGTTGAGTGATGCACCGAAGAAAGGAAGGCAAAGCCAAAACAAAAGCCAAATTAGTAGTAAGTAGTTACGGAGTAGTTAGCGCGGCAGATGACTTCATCGCTGATTGCAGGCACATCTTCGTCTCTCCCCCCCTCCCCGGGATCATCTCCTTTCCATACTTCCATACTTCCATACTTCCTGTGTAGGCACCTGCCATACTGGCTAGGAGATGCCCAGTCACGGTATGTAAAGCATCCAACCATGTCTCCCCCTTCAAGGGTTTCAGGTCAATGATTTACATACATAATTAATTAACAATGGCTCGACCCAATATCCTTTCCCCCTCAGACAGCCCGATCCCCCCGATCAATTGTTGCACATGGTGACTACTACCTACGTCCCGAGTGTGGAATGCTGGGATGTCGCTTATTTATCAGGGGATGCCGTAGACGTCATTTTGCAGCCGATCTTTCCATCCACCCACCCATCCATTCATTCATCCCTTAGGCATGGATAATCGCGAGGGTAAAAAACAACAACAACAATGACGATCTTCACTTCTGTCTTCCCCTTCTTACTCTACCTAGGATTGTTCCCTGGTGTCCATGAGGGAGGAGATGGGATACCAGCAGCACCATCCACCATCATCCCAATGCTTCAAAGCATTGAGTTCACAGTACTCCATAGTACTCCGTGCTCAGGTGGTGAACCGACTAACAAGGACGGACTGACTGAGGGGATAGATGTCCGCCGCTCGCCGCTCAGACCCTCGGCTATCAATCCAGAAAACAAAATTAGCAGCAGAATTACCCAGCTAAGCAAGTTAGCACGGCGCCGAACGGGCCTAGCGTCGACGCCGTTGAAAGTCCGACTCGGTTCTGCCGCTCGACAATGCGAGCGAAAAAGCGCGCCACCGGCCTTTTTGGTTTGGTGAAACCCCATTCAAGCTTTGGAAAACTTGGATGGCGGATGGAGCCGTGGGTGGAAGAAAAGGGAAAAAAAAATATGTAGATACTGTTTATGGTAGGCTTAGATAGGTAATGTAACTAGGTAAGGTAGGAGGGTAGTTTGCGAGTGGTTCAAGTTTGGAACCCCGACTTCTAGTCCCTGTTTTAGGTACAGGTGGGCGACTTGTCACATTCTACGCGACAGAAAAAAAACAAAAAAAACAAAACAGAACAGAAACAAGGCAGAGAGGAATAATATGTAGGTAGGTAAGTACCTAATTGATTAATTGATGCAACGCGACAGAGACTTATTTCCCTTCCTGTGAAGCAAAAGGGAAAAAACTTCAACAGGTGGCAATAACAGCAATATACTATAGTAGGTAATTGAATCCGGCGTCTGAAGAGCTAGCGTGGAAACGGTCTACTATGATGGGCCGACCGAGCATGTACCTAAAAGAAGGGGCGGCCTTTAATCTCGGGTTCTAGCGAGGGATTGACTGACTGACTGACTAGCTATCTATCTCCTCTTAGACTAGCGACAATGCTGTAATCAATATTCTACTGGCAGTCTGGCACAAACGGAATACACTGTGGTAACCGGCGACGCGACGCTAGCCGCACCGGGTTAAGCAACACTCAAGTTGGCCGGAATACTATCCATATCTATTGATTCCATAGATAGCACGAAAATCAGGGACCGACTAGCGACTCCGTACGGAGTGTGCGCCAGGCGCCTTACTACTAGCGGTATACCGTGGTGTATCATATCCAGGGACCGGCTGATGGTGGTGGATTGGTGGATTGCTTGGTGGGTCGTCGCCAATAATAATGGCCGCGGCTGGCCCTACGGCCGACGTCTGGCTGGGTTCTGTTCTCTCAACTATGGAAATGGAAATGAATTGCTTCAAGGTCGGACGGATGTTGTTCAGGAGGATGCATAACCAGATACGGAGACCGGGTTTCTGGTTCCTTGACTGATGCTGCACCTTTCGTACGTGTGTTGGAAACTTGCTATTACCTTCTGTTAGACCTGTTACTCGGGACTTAACTACCATAGAACTACATACTCATTGAGACCTTTTCTTCCATCCAACTACCACAGGCCACGCCCGTTTAGAGGCCAAACACGAGCCATGCCGCCTTCCACGCAATATCTCCGAATCTTACTTCCCACAGCTAAGCTCCTGGGTTTATCCATGGCTGCATCCACTTTGCGAAGCAAGTCGGAGAAAGAGGCAGCTAAACTGTCCATACATGCCATCGGTGCGAGATTCCCGGGCTCCCGCAGGGCAGGGAGGGTAGACAGTGTGTACATTTGCCACACCAGGACAAGGATGCTGCTCAAGTGCTGAAGCTAAAGCATTAGTCAAGGGCGCAAGGCTCGGGCCTGTGTATAGCTGATACAAGGGCCTCAAGGCGTTTCCCAACAACCACCCACTCATCTTCCCACTTCCCAGTGCCCGTACCGTGTTTTTTTCCACCACGGTTGCTCGAGCCGAAACCCTGCCTCTGTGTCATAAGGTTCTCTCCCACAGCGCAGAGATCATTCCAGTTTCCCGATAAGCTGGCCACGTGTGACTGGTATCATCTGCCTGATGACAGCTTGCTAAAGGTACTTACGATGCGTTTTATCAAGCCACAATATCGAGGGGTCTGTCCTTCGTAAAAATCGTGGTTTCTGTTAGCTTCGGAGTTGTTCCAGCACGATTGTTGTTAGGTGAGACTGTGGCTTTTCCAGGCCGATGGGGGATGGAGCCAAGTTTGCCAATATATTAAGATGCCATCAAGACGGCAGTTCATACGACCATGATGGAATAATGGAATGGTCAAATGTAGTTCTACAGACATTGATGGCATTCGCCAGGGAGGGAGGATCCATGGGTACAAATCCGGAAACATCCACGGGTGACAAGTCTGAACCGGGTTAGTGGGAACGGTCCAACGGCGTCACAGATAGGTCGTCCTCTGCGCTGTCTCGCGGTTGGGATGTTGTGGATGCGAGTAGGACTAGTCGATAGGAAGGATCGCTACCAAAGTACGAAGATAGCGCTTGAACTGATAGTCTGAGTGACGGACATGCCTGCGCCTGCACCTTGATACCATACGTACTATACAATGTACGGAGGGAGTACCATGCGACACATGGCAGGTATGCCGGAGGGAATCAGTGCAAGGACTTCGTGGGGCTTGAAGAAATCGAGCATCCCTCTCCCTCTCCAGGGCAAAATGCTGTTCCGTAGTGCCGAAAAATTGCAATAATGGAGTGACTCGGGCCCGTGGCCGGCCGCTAAGCCCAGCTGATCTAGTCTATATTATTAGATGAGAAATGGGGACCCTGAAACCGGAAGATCGTTGTGTCACCGAGCGATAGTCCAGCAGTTCCAAACGCTGGTCGAATTACATACGGGGTTTTGGTATGGACGAAATGCCGCAGCCTCGGTCAGGTGTTGGGCTTGTGGGTGTTTGGCCGCGAGACAACTTCGGAGGTTTTCTCATATCATTTTATTATCTGCGCCGTACTAATGAGTTGACTACTTGCAGTAGACCCTTGGCCCTTACCACATCCGGGCAGCCAGTTCGATCTCTTTGGACTCCTTGGACCCTGCCCAGCGCCTAGTTAGGAACCAGGATCCATAAAAGCGAACCGTGACCAGCCGGGAGCAGTAAGACGGTTTTGGTACCGTCAGGCAACGTTACCGCCTAACCGCTTGGGGAGCTCCCACCTCCGCTAGTGCAGCGGTGGCTGGCAGCCCAGGGGGCTGATTGGCCCCTGAGAAGGTCTCGCGGTGCGGCGCCAGTCCCGAAATATGCGCCCATTCGGCCCTGTGACTGGCTCCCTGCGGTGACCCTGGACGGGATTTCCCTCCGGAATTACCGCATCCGGCCAGAGTTATGCGGGGGCTGCTGATTAGCGTCTCCGACCCAGCAGTGCCAAGAATACCACTGGTGACTGGGAAGCCAGGGAGCGACCGAAAGCCAGGCACCTTGGGCCAATCCCGGGGCCCACACCCGCCTTGTTTCACGGTCAAGAGTCAAGACACCCAACCAACTCGCCCTGGGAAATACTCGGCCAGGAGTCTGACACCACCACCATCACCATTATTATTTATCACACCCCGACCTGATTACCTTACGCTTACTCCGGTTGACTACTAAATAACCAATATCTACTAACCGCCTCCTCCCTCCTGACCCTTTCTCCGCAACTCTGACCGTCAACCTCGACCCCCGACCCCTGCTGCTCTCCCGTCCACACCACCTCCCGTCTCTCTCCTCTCGCTCGGTGCCGCAGCCAGCGAGGCCCTGGCGCCAGGGAACTCACTCCTGTTTTCCAACCGCCGGAGCACTCCGACTCGGTCTGTTCTTCCACCATTGATTGATCTGGCAACCTCCAGCTCCTTCCACCACCAAACGAGCCCCTCCTTCTCGTTCTCGTCTCCTGGACCACCCTGACGGAAATACGGCTGCCTTCGATCCCATCGCGTGTCTTCCGGCCTAGTCGACGCTACCCCGAACAAGACCCCCCAAGATCACCGTCAATCGAAAGGGAGTTCGATAAATAAAAGCGCTCTCGCCCGGCTCGAAAGCAGTGCCGGTGTTCTTTCCCTGCGACGACATCGTCCCGTGTTTCTTGTGACGAGCGAGCCATATCTGGTTTAATCTAGGGATCCCTTGCTGGACTTGGACGATTCCCAACAACCGCCCACCGATCGAGCGTGGTCTTACACTTCTTTCGAAACGAAACACGGTTATGAGCATGCGAGTTGCCCGGTCGACTGCCATCTTTACATCATCGCTGTGCTTGTGAGACATTGACTGTCCTTCCCCGGCAAGACGTCCGACCGTCTGTGGTACCAAATGGCCGCCTTCACTGGAATGGGGTGGATCATGCGACCCTGTCTGAGTCTCCTACTGTTACTGGCCGCCCTTATACAGCCTGGTACCGCCCAAGTTTGTTCCTTCTGGAGTGGCAGTTGTCTCGACGCTCTCGCTCAAACTGCCGTTACCTTTGGCTTCCCTCCTCTGTTCGAGGGCAGCCTTACCCTCTACTATGGCTTCGATGCCACCTCTCACGGAAAGGGCCAGGAGCCCATGACGAAGGTCAGCTATTGGCTTGGCTATGGAGCCGTGATCAACAACTCTGTCATCGACGCGAACCGCACCTCGGAGATCGCCATGCGGATAGGCAACCTAACCGGAACGCCCTCTGGTCACAACAATGGCTGCGACGGTGTCTGGGGTGCACAGTGCTCAGCCGATCTGAAGGCAATGTTGAAGCAGGCCTTGTATGGAGTTACGACCAGCGGGGCGTACTACAACTATCCCTTGGACACCGTGCTGAGTGAGATGCTGATCAACAAGCCCTATCTGTCCAATTGCCCGCCACCGCTTTTCGACGTCGCAGCCATTCCTTCTACCGGTATGTAGTCTACGTTGTGTATCCTGACTTGTTGTAGCACTGCTGACCCACCAAAGCGTTCGCTCAAGAAACTGATACCGATCTGACCGCAACGATCCAGACTGCCGGAACCAGCGACGACCCGTGGAAGACATGGTTCATCGACAATGTCACTGCCAACGAACAAGCAGAACAGGTCGCGGTTGCTTTCCTCAGCCGGGCCCCTTCGTACAACGGACTGCCGCCGGACACCGAGGATGATATACAAGTAGAACTTATCTGCACCCAAGCGCCGTCCAGTGGGGGTTCCTCGTCTAGCCAGGGTTCCTGATCGCATCAAGTCGTGATTTTCACGAGAACAACTTGGGTTATGCAGTTGATCGCGCACTTCTCCACGTGGATCGAATCCCGCCCACAGCTTGGTTGAGACCCCTGGCTCCGATCGCATCCAGTTTCTGTAGCAGTCTGGGCCGAATAGCCTGATAATGCGAGCAGACGATTAGGGCACGAAAGCTGTGCCGTGATGCCGCAACTGGACACGAGAATGCTCCATGCTGCCGGAAGCCAACTCATCGTGATGCTGAACCAAGCGAACCAGCATGGAATGAAGTGGCTGATCGTGCCGTTACAACGTCTTGCACCCCGTCTCAAAGCGATCGCACGCTCACGCTCTGAACCCATCTCACAAGGGTCTCTGCCGACAAGGACGAGACTGAAGCGAGTATTGCATGACAACACTGGGGATATCATATGATGAACTCGACATGGTGGATATAGGCCACCGTACAATCTAGCACGACATGGATTGAAACCTCAATGCCTAGCACGCGAAGCCTGTCTTGCCCTCTGTGTGACATAGCAACTTCCACATTATCTGCCACCTACAACGTTGGCCAACTCATATCAATCGGCTCCAAATCCCCGGGACCCCGAAAATCCTCGACGATATCCGCCTGCTCGCTCAGAAGCGTCCTATCCACCTGCCTCCCGATGCCAGCCAACCCTCTCCACCTCGCCAGATCGTCTGGGTTGCGCTTATCGCCGTGCGCTGCCTCATTGTCCTCCCAATGCCCCTTGGAGAACCCCAGCAAAGTCGTGATGCGCTTCCGCGGAATATCGTACACCAACGAGCAGATGGTGCCCGTCTCCTCGAGCCAATTGCACTGCCACAGCTCCCCCGGCCGAATGCATTGATAGGTGGCCGTCTGGAAGTTCTTGCGCCCGGCCATCGGCCCGCCATGGATGGCATATACGATCCGGTCCTCGTTATAGAACCACATCTCGTACCGCCATTTCTCGGGCTCGCCGTTCGCGTTCCTCGCGTCATAGTCGTAGAGGAGGTGTCGGTCCCGGATGTCGGTGTTGAACGGGGTGGCTTGTATGGATGGGATTACTGGCATTTTTTGGTCGATACTGGTGACTCTTTTCTGGGATGTCTTGGATGGTAGACATCAATCAATCATCAATCATCAATCATCAATCATCAATCAAAGAAAAGCGAATAACAAGAACAATATTAACAATCATACCAATCACAATGAAACAATCAACCAATCCAACCAATTCATCTGCTGATAATCAACCCCATCAAGTAGATAGATCGATAGATAGATAAACTTTTGACTCCTTCCTTCCTACCTAGTAAATCATGGCGATCCTCCTTCCCTCCCGGTGGTCCAAACGAACGGCCATGACATCATGACCAGTCGGCCGGTCGGTCGCGAAACCATCCGCTGCTCTGAGACTCTCGGAGACCTGAGACATACATATTTCGGCGTCGACCGTGGTTCAACTTGCCTCGGGATCCACTTGGCTGCGGTTACACGCTGGTTTGCTGGTTTTTCTGACTGATGACTCGACTCTACACAGTACTACTCGACTCTTGCAAATCCTTTAACTACTTACTCTGCCCGGGTAGATCGGGAGGGGGGATCCGATCATCCCGAGGTTTGAATTGGGAGATCCTATCTACTAATTTTGTGGTGGATGGTAAGTTAAGTAGGTAAGGTTTGGGTTTAGGCTCTCTCTCAGATTCAGATTCAGATTCAGATTCAGGCTGAGGTGAGGTGAGGTGAGGTGGGGGGAATAACCTGCCTAGGATAATTGTTCTATATGTGGTTATTATTATTATTATTATTATTTTTATTGCATTTTATTTGGTATACCTCTCGATGTCTAAGGCGATAGATAAGAGAGAGAGAGATTCTTTGAAATATGGAAGATTAACTAACTTCGCCGTCTCTGTCTCTGTGTCTGTTCTCTCTCTCAACTATGCTCATTCTCATTCTCATCCTCAAACCAACCCCATTTCATTTCCTTTCATTTCATTTCCAACCTCGTACCTTTGGTAAGCCAGATCTTGCATATCTACCGTTACCTTGTAAACTAGAATAACCTGACTGGATTATGAAAGAGTCCCCATCCATCCCATCCATCCATCCATAAGGCTCACGCACGTGCTGCCGAACCTCTCGTTCTTGGTTTTCTTGGCTGCGAGGATCATCAGGAACAGAACGTTGATCGCTAACTCTGAGTTTGAGCTTCGCTGTATAGTAGATTACTGTGTAGCCTGAGATTTCCGGGCCAATCCCTTTTTTTGTAAGCCGTATGGTGTGGTGTGGTGTGGTGTGGTGTACAAGGCAACGTGGTGTGCTTGGTTGGGTGGTTGGTGGTGATGATGGGGATGATTACTAGTTGCTGGGGTTAGGGTTGATATATGTGTAAAATAAGTTGATAGATATAGGTTCTTGTATACGGAACAAACTGCCTTGGATCCTTAAGTAGATGATCGGAGATGTAGTGGTGATATAGGGTCTAGTTTTGTAAGGCAATCTTCCATTCTTCGCAAGGCTTACTGATACTATAGAGAATCGGTATACTCGAGATATATCAGTCTATCAGGAACGGTTGACAACCAGTCAGTCTATCAGGATCATCTAGCAAATGCATAATAAACCGTGAATTAGCAGCAGTATACACACCACCTCGACTGCATGGAAACGGAAGCGAGTGCCGAGGCAGAGACACTGCACAAACAGAACACACACTCACCCACACAGCTGGATTGAAGATCAGCCTGGACCCAAGTCTCCTTGGATAGTGGTGGTGGTGGTAATGGTGGTGGTCGTACCGCTGGCACTGGCATCCATCTTCAGCTATTCTTCAGCAGACTGGTTGGTGATGTGGTCGAGAAGGGAGGAGAAGACCTTGGGCTGCGACGCTCAAGGTTTGCCCGACCCACTGGATGGCCGGCGTGATGGAGGTGACGGCATCAGTAGTTCATGCCGGATGAGGTCGGAAGGGATGGAGATTCTCAGATGATAACTAAGTAGTTATAGTCAGTAAGTTAGTAACCTGCCCAAAGCGCGCCCAACTGGCACATCCTGACAAACAACTACTTCGGGCACAGAGTAAGTCTCTCAGTACCAGGATATAAGATACCGCTGATGAAATAATAATCTCTGCAACGCAGGTCCATTCTCATATTCTGACTGTTTTTTTTTTTTTTACCTTTTCTACTTTTCCCTTGGTGTGATGATTTCATGAGTCGGGCCAGCGCATGACGTAGGATTGGCATATCGTCATCGGTCGCGAGTCTCCCGATCCTCCCGCGCTTTCTTAAAATCGACCCCTCAGCCTGGAGCTGCGACTGAGCCAGTTAGTTAGTGATCGGGTCCGAAGTCCACTGAATCAGATCGACAGAAGTCAGTCAGTCAGACAGACAGCAGCTCTTGAATCTTGTGTTGGTGGTTAAGATCGTGATCGCTTCATCCATCCATCCATCACCAACCAACCAACCCGACACATTCCCTCCACTCCCAACACATCCAACCCATCTTCTATCATCTTCAAAATGGCCGCTCGGGGAATTCAGATCGGTCTGCGGATCTGGGAGGTATGTCTCTCTCTCTCTCTCTCTCTCACACACATTATCCCTCTCTTGACATGATCCATCCATCCCTCGATATTCACATTCACATCCCACATATCAACCCACCCTCACTAACCTCATACCACTGCATCTGTATCTGTATCTATAGTTCCTCTTCACCCTCCTCGTCATGGCCCTCATCGGCAACATGATCGCCGACGCCTTCGCCGGCAACCCCTCAACGGTGAACTACGCCATGTTCGTCTCGGCCTTCTCCATGTTCACGCTCTTCTACCTGGTCCCGGCCTCCATCAACCCCGACTGGGCCATCCACCCCATCTTCGTCGTCGTCATCGACACCCTCAACGCCATCTTCTTCCTCACCGCCGGTATCGCCCTCGCCGCGAAGCTGGAGAGTCATAGTTGTGGGAATTCGGTACGTCAACCACCACATCCCCTGCATCCCCATCCCCATCCCCATCCCCATCCCCATCACTATCCCTACCCTCTCGCTTGTGACTGCGCTATCTATCCATCTACCTCCTGCTCTGCATTCTCCCCTGCGCCCGGAGGATTTATCAATTATCGAAATATGGAGAAAAGAAGCAGAAGTGGAGATTTATGCAATATTCAATACACAATACACAATGAACAATATAGACAAATAAAAAGGGGAAAAAAAAGAAGAGAAAAGAAAAGACCAAGCTAACAGCCGCAGCTCTACACCCTCCACAACGAAATCACCAACGGCGCCTATAACCGCCAGAAGCGCTGCCGGGAGGCCCAGGCCTCCACGGCCTTCCTCTGGTTCGCCTGGGCCGGATATACCGCCTCCATGGTCCTCTCGATCATCCTGTCCAGGCAGACGGGCGTCAACCTGCGTGGACGCACCGGTCCGGCGCGGGGCGTTACCCGGCCTAGTATGGCTCAGGTCTAAGCCTACCTACTATTTCATCTATCTGTGGTGCACCCGGTTACGGTTGTGGTCGTCATGCTATCTAGCCCATCCGATCCATTCCGATCCGATCCCAGGTTTGATTTGGGTTTGTTGGTTGCCAACGATCGAACTGGCCTCGGTTGGGTTGGGTTGGACTGCGACTGCACCGCGATTTTAATTGAAGGGAGGGAATGTGATGGTTGTACGAATGACTGGGATCTTGCGGCACTTATTATTATTATTATTATAATCAAAAGGAAATGCGCGATGGTGGTTGCGTTGCGTTGCGTTGCGTTGCGTTGCGTTGGTTACGGGGATTGATATCGGATTGATTGATTGATTGATCGATTGATCGATCGACTCATCCTGATGATTTCTGGATTATATGATGGGAGGGAAAAAGGGGAAATGGGAAAGGGGGCGTTCTATGTTAATTTTATATAACTATAATAATTATCGGGGGTTGGATACTGAGGGAGGAGTGTGGGTAATAGGTTCGGTTGGGGAGTTTGGTACTTGGTACTGGTATTGGTGTTGGTTGGTTCTGCCCTGTACTTGATAGTATGTAATATTGAATCGAGCTGCTTCTGCTTCTGCTTCTGCTTCTGCTTCTGCTTTTTTCTTTCGGTTGCGGGTGTTAGTGAGTGAGTGAGAGGGGAGGGGAGACGGGTTATGTTATATTATATTATGCAAACTAACTTTCCGTAAAGAACTATATATGGATGGAGCGATGAACATACCAGAAAAAGAAAAACGTGACCTATCCAATGCTCTGCGCGGCAATAAGAAAAGGCTATCTGCTCAACCGCTCGAGGTATATCCATCTTCTTTCCCCCGATTCCAGCAATAATTCAACCGAGCATTGATTGGGTTTGGGTCACACGCAATGACCACATCCCGTGCCGACTCGTTAGTAGTATACTTGACAGTCTCTTCCGAAGGATTTCCTGCTTAATTAGGTAGAGATATCTTAGGGGTTGATTGCATTTCCCGGGGGGTTGGAAGCCTTCAGAGGTTGATAGTTATGGTCCACATACTTGCAGAGTGTGGGTGGTGATGCCGTCCATGTATGCAGTATCTGAGGTAGATCTAAGGAGATGGCTCGGCGACAAGTGTTGACAGGACGTACTTATGGATCACCAGCTTTGGTTCGTCATAGGATGAGTCCGATCACAGCGAGCAGCATGTTCAGGTGACGGCACATAACAAGACTAGTTTAATTGCGACGCGAGCATGTTATAGAATCTATCTTCGGATTGTTTTTGGACGAGGCCGAAAGCCTTGAACGCCCCGAATACTAACCGACATCCACCGACATCTGACAGCTTGGGATGGCCACCCCTTTGCCCACATCTGAATGGCATTCGATCTGTGCGGCACATTTCCGACAACATAAGAATCATGTGCTTGCTAGTTTGGGTGTCTGGCTAACATTCCTGAGCTTGTGTGGATATAAGTACCAAGCTCTAGTATCCGGACTGTAGTATGTCAAATATACTAAAATCCAATGTCCTCACCTACATTTTACCCCATGAACGTGATCAAGGTATCTGACTCCAAGATGGATGCAACTTGCGTAATCGGCTTATGTCAGTATGCCAGGTCAGATGGTCATGACTTCCGTTTCCGGCGATCACGGACTCACAGACGACCGGCACCATCAGGGTTCCCAGGAAGCAGCTTGCGCTCCGGTGAAAATGGCTGGGAGATCTTCCTCCCAAGGGAAAGCTGGCAATGGATCCTTTGGCTCACTTGCATGTGAAATGGTCGACTCGGCCGATTCTCTGTCCCAGGATGAAGTGGCAAGTAGGGTGGCCAATTCATGACGAGTGGGCACATGCAAACTGGTAGCCAGGGCTCTGCTATGGTAGGGTCTACCAGGGAACAGTCCTCACAAAGACACAGGAGTGGTGGCCAATTTGATATGGGTGGATGCCTTGGCCTGATTGGCGTGGAAAAACGAAACCCCAAATACCGACAGATGAGGTCCTCTTCTTAGCCCACGACTAGTATCTTTCAGCAGTATCCCCGGAAGAGCCATGTCTGGTGCCACCCGGGTCAACTGTACTCCAACATGTGGTTCTGTTAGGAACAGTGTATGTATTCATTGCATTGTTTCTCGTGGATGCCCACTTCCACCCAGACGCATTGAGGGAGCACATTTTTGCATATACTGGTGGTTTGTCATATGATGTAGATGTCGCGGTGTAACTACTGGCATGCATAAGCGGATGACAATCAATTGATCGTCCATGCCGCCAGCACATAACGGAATCTCTCATAGCGGCTAAATCATGTTCCTGCGAGGACTTCAATACAGTTGCCGCTAGACACAGTATTCATATTTAAGCCGCGTAATTCGTAGCGAACCCCGCATTTACTCATTCACTCTTTTTCCAATTATTTCCCCCTTTTTGAGGATCCCTCCCCATGACGCACTTTCTCGAAGCTCGGTCGAAGGTTATGGCAAGACCATGTACCATGGTACGCGCCCTGATCGGCTCTCTTCGCCGCCACAACGATGTGTGTCAACTATCGTGGGCAGTCCGGCTATCGATTCACGCAGTATGCCGCGTCTTCTGGCTTCCTGTATTGAGATTTGTTGCTGCAAGGAAAGCTGCGAACCGGAAGATAGTAGATGTAGCCCGAAATCCTGATGAAAAGAGATCTAGCAAGGCTATATCGTTATAGAAAAGATACTCAGACATCTGCGAAGCAACTGCCGCGGCAGAATCCAAACCCACCATGACGGTTGATTACTCCCTATCGTCCGAGAGATCTTTGAGGCTTTGGGGAAATGATGGGGATTTGGGGTAGGCGGGGACATGAACCATAGCTTGGCCAGCCCTGATTTTTCGGCATCCCATCTTGCCCAATGACGAGTCCCGGTTCTGGTGACCGTTGGGGAGGTTCATGGTTAAGGTGGAGCATCCCCCGTGGCCTTGATCATTCAGGGCGTATGGAGTGGCGGGCGTGCTTACTGGCCTGGGGAACATGGACCTGAATGTCCCGGTGGATGACCCAGCTTTCTAACGAGATAAGGTTATGTACCTACGCGGTCAAAATCAGGTAGATCAAGTCATTGGTGCAGGATTGGTCTCCAATAGGGGTTGATGATCATCGGGGCCAAGATGACTTGTGCTGCCAGCATAGGGTATCTTTTGGATACGTGTCGCTGGTACGGTTTGTCGAGGCGGTCGTTGAGCCCCCTGTTACCGGTATGGCGCGATATAAATTCGATGAAGACCCGTGGGGTGCTGCACATCTACTTTATGAATACGTCAGTCATTAGCTTTTCCAGCATCGAGTCTTTTCGCAATGCAACTTCGAAGTTTCCTGCCCATGCTGGCCTGGGGTGTCAGTGCTACCGCCAACAACCTTACTTGTTCGAGCTCATTCTTTTCTTCTCTCATCCCATCCAACGCGACTTTGAACTATGTGACCCATGTCCCTGAAAACGGCACGTTTGGTGACAGATGGGCAGATACCAATGCCACGTCTCTGCCAGAAGGATGTGCCGTTGGCGTGCAGGTACAAAGCTCCAATGTCTCTCACTATAACATTGCCATGTACCTGCCATCCTCGTGGAACACGCGCTTCATGGCCACGGGTAATGGTGGGTATGGTGGCTTCACGGCCTGGCACGACATGGGTCGATTGGCCCATTATGGATTTGCTGTCATTTCAACAGATACAGGCCATTTCTCTGGACAGGAAGATGGTAAATGGGCGTACAACCATCCTGAGTCCATCATAGACTGGGCCTGGCGAGCACTCCATGGCAGTGTCGTCATAGGGAAGGACCTCACAGCATCATACTACGGACAGACAGCGCAGTATTCGTACTATACGGGCTGTTCCACAGGAGGAAGACAAGGACTGAAAGAGATCCAAGAGTTTCCAGAAGACTTTGATGGGGTGCTCATTGGATCACCTGCGTGGTGGATGACTCATTTAGCACCGTTTATCGCCTGGTTTGGAGCGCAGAATTTGCCGATAAACTCCTCTCATCATCTAGAACAAAGCCACTTAGCAGCTGTGAGGGCAGAGGTCTTCCGACAGTGCGACCCTCAAGATGGGGTCACCGACCAAATCATCATGGACCCTCGAGGCTGCGACTTCCGTCTAGAAGGTATACTTTGCAACTCGTCGAGTAACTCCAGTTCATGTCTCAATCCGGCGCAGATGGAGACCGCCAGGCGTTTGATCAGTCCCTGGGTCGACGTGAACGCGACCTGGGTATTCCCAACATTTTCACTTGGTGCTGCCCTGCATATGGCATCAGGTGCCTCACCAAATACCCTTGGTACAGACTGGATCCAATACTGGATCCTCAACCAGACCGAAAGTATCGACTGGAAAACCCTGAACTACTACGACGTTGTCCAATTGGCAGACTCCATCAATCCGGGCGGCAATGTGCCCAATCAATATAACATGTCCGAATTTCAACAACGGGGCGGCAAGCTCCTCCATTACCACGGACACGCAGACCAGATTGTGCCGACTGAAGAGAGCCGGTACTTCTATGAACAGGTTGATCAGGCTTTTGCGCAGTCGGATGTGGATTTGGACGACTTCTACCGCTTCTTCTATATCCCCGGTATGGGCCACTGTAGCTCATCCGAGTATGCGCCGTGGTACATCGCCGGGCCCACACAGTACTTGAACGATAACAGTACCAGTGTACCCGGCTACGAGGACCGGTACCATGACAGTGTTCTTGCTCTGGTTGCGTGGACGGAAAACGACGAGGCCCCGGATTACCTCATTGCGACGAAGTACAAGGATGACACCGTGTCGCAAGGAGTGGAAATCCAGCGTCCCGTATGCCCATTCCCGAAAAAGGCACGGTATACCGGTGGCGAGGTCACGAGTGCAACCAGCTGGGAGTGCGCTTAAACACAACCTGGTTGGCCTTGGCTGGGTCAGGCCCTGTACATTTCTTTTCGGATCGGTGGTATTTCCCTGCGTTTGCGGCCTTGTAAAGAATCATAACTGTCTAGCGTTTTGGCTTTGGTCTTCTTGCTTCACTGGTGAAGCGCCCATATTAACTAGCTGAGCTAGGAGGGCAGAGGGGCGAAGATCGATTTATGTATCTATGAGCACTAGATTATGAAACCATGAACCTTATCAGCATTTCACATCTGTTAGCCTGCGGATCTCTCGGAAGATGGACGCGATGTCGACCGAGTAGATAGATCGCAGTAGTAGAGATGGTTTGAACGAGGAGCACCTGGGAATAGTGCCGGGGATGTTGGTTGGGGATGGAGAGTGAGTGAGTGATGCGGGGTTGAGAAGAGCGAAGAGGCCGGAGGTTGTTGTGGCTTCCCCTTTGGGCAGGCCTTCTCTTGCAACGTGACTTCCTCGAATCCCCGCCGCTTCTTCCTCTTCTTTCTCTTCCTCCCCATCTACTTCTCAACACACATCAGCCATCTTCTTTGCTTTCAAGGTCAAGCCAATTCGGTCCAACCCACCCCAATCATTACTCGGTGCAACACTGTCCATCAAACACGGGCATCTCATTATTATTACGAGATTGGCTATCCCAGGGCAATGAGTGCATCGTGTGAACCTCAAATATTAACAGCGAAGGGTCATCCACAATTGAAAGCCGGATCCCAAGAGGCAAACGAGGAGGAAAATAGGAAGGAAAACGCCTGTTGTCACCCAAACTCCGATAGTCCAAAGGTCGCGACCATTCTCACATGAATGACAGCTTGAAATCAGCACTTTGTCCTCGCACCGTCACCTGTCCCGTCCTTCGCACTTTGTCGTTTGCTGGTCCAAAATACCTCCCTGATCGGAAGCTGTTTACAGTTAGTGGATTTACGAAGCAATTGCCTGGCCTCACATACCTCCAGTGAAGATTGGCGCGGACGACATTCTGCACGCCTCGGATGTATTTCTGGACGTCGGCATCGACCGGCTCGCCCCAGGTTGGAAGGGCTGCCAATGCAAGATACCAGTCTCGGTAACGCTCAGCGAGCATGCTGCCAATATGGTTGAATGCCATCTGCGCGGGCATGCCGTTATGCCGGCAGATGGCGACCATGTTATGGCGTACACCTTCTTTCTGTGAGTGAATCAGCAAATGATCTTGTTGGCATCTTGAATGTGGTCCTGGAAATTACTCACCTCTTCCTTGCAGTAGGAAAGGATATCGTTTTGTCTAAGACCCATTAGCAGGTCCCAGGTTGTGGCTTAGGGCGGCCTACATTAAGACAAGATCGATGCCTATCCTCTCGATTTCCCGGATGCTTTTGCACTCGAACACACAGTCTGGTAGCTCTAATTTATGGGCATACCTGCGAAATAATAATATTAGCATACATAAATCACCAACACGCAACTGATAGCATACTCTACCAAGGAAAACAGCGGTGACACGCCTGCTGACTGCCTGCGCAAAGACAGCATTTCCTCAAGCGACGGAAGTTTCCCTTCGGAGCATTTGCGCACTTGAGCAATACATCCAGTGCAATAATCGCGCATGGTAGTTGCAAACCTCCGACGGATGCCTGCAATACAGCATTAATTGGCATTCAAATTGATATCTTTAAAAGGTACATACCGACAGAGCTAGCCTGTAATCATCATTCAGTATCAGAACGCGCTTTTGAACGACACAGTGAAAACTTACCTTGGCAATGCGATGCCACACTGAATTGTGTATCTGAACCAAGGGATGATCTGCAGAAACAGGCATATATTCACCTTGATCAACCATACCAGCCTTCAAACTATCAATTAGTGCTTCGGCCCGATGTGGATCATCTTTGAGACACCCATTGTCAAAGACTAGAACGGAGATTTAGCCTTTCAAAAGGCCCACACGATACTCGGGGCGGCACCTACGGTCGTCAAATGGAAACACCTGAAACATACTCATTAGCGGACTCTTCTACCGATCATAAGATACCTGCATATGGATGAAACGAACCCAGTTTCCCCAATCAAAGACTGTCCGAAGCTCCTCAGGCTCGGCGTCTGGAACAGCTATGGCGCAGAAATAGGCAAAGTCGGTCTTGTGCAGTCTCCTTTGGGCTTTCTCGTTGAATGAGCATTCCCTGCAGTAGGGCACTTGGGTTAGAGACATACTACATACGCCATGACACACTTACCTGACTAGCCATTCCTCTGACACCTTCCTGACGCTCTCATAGTGGGGGTTTACTGTTGGTTCGCCAGATAAGAACAAGACAAACATCTCAGGCAGGCGTATAGTAAGAGAATTGTCCTGCTGAAATGCTTTGACCTGGGGTGGGAACAGGCTTTGCTGAACCTGAGTGAGCGCCATGTTGAATTACCACTGACTATGAGGACTTCAAGACTCAGGTAAGGGGAGAGATGAGAAGAAAAGTATGCCGTCAAGATAATTGAATGTTGGTACACTGACTGGAACGGCTGCATGTTACCTATATATAGGCAAGTACCACAAAGTACTTGTGTCATACCTCTGCTTCGACTATACTAAAGAACAAAACTATTATGCAACAGGTAATAGGATGATGGGACTTTGGTGATCCATTGGGCCCATGCGATCGCCTATGTTTGTGACATTCATCCGTAGTCCAAAAAATCAATCCGACAAGAAAAACCAATTAAACTTTCCGTTGGTAACCTACAAACCGGTCGGTTAACAACAAGGCTGCACTTGTTATACATCAACTACACTTGCAAGGTTGGCCTTGACCAGCAAGCCAGTTAATGCGCGAAGGCCCTCCGTCGCTGCTGGGGCTGACGGCCGTCGCAAAGCATTGGCCCGCAGACTGACTAGTTATCCGCAGCATGAGTTCGGGGATCCCTGCGTGGATGCACCTGGAGCCATTTGGACGCAACCTCAAGACCGTGGCGTTTGATCGGCCCGGGGGTATGATGGAACGGTTGTTTCCGTTTAAGAAAGATGAAGCAAGAAATCTGGAAATTCGACAGACCAATCTGTTCCATTTCTAAGTATTTTCCCGTCTTGCTATTGCAGTCTCGACAGTGTTCGATAAGATCCGGTACAATAACAGGATCAAGGTCTCGCGCCGGGTAAACCTGATATGCCTCTGTGGTGGACGATTTTATCGGGTTCAGTCTATATTAGTACGTACAGGAGACGCCTTGGTACCTATGCTTCTCCGTTATCGGATTGACGCTCAAAAGCTAACGTGTTGCTTCTTCAGGGCAGAGTGTCCTCATCAAAACGGAGACCATGGTTCCCGGGCCTAAGTACGGTCTCAGCATTGTATTCTTGGAAAGCTGTCCCGGAGGAATGGCTGAACCGGGTAGTACACAGTACGATTGGGCATCGCCCTAAGGGTTGTCCCGTCCCACTTGCTACTTTTTTCACTATGCTCGGATTCCTTCCCGGCCCATAGTCAGGATCGCCAGTCTAAAATCATGGTGGGAAAAGATTACATCGGATCGCTGTCCTCTTATTGGGTGCCTGTCGGAGGGCGTAGCGGGTCCCACGAGGTGTCTCGCCTCGCAGCCACGGGATTGAGCTCCCGCAGCATGATGCATCCTTAGTGGCATTTACTACGGAGTATCACGTACCAAAAGGACGGGTGAACTTGAGGGGTGGTCAGAACGTCATTGCTTTTTAATAGCAATGATGAGGTTCTTTGCGCTGTTGGCTATGGGTATCCGGCCTGACACGGCAGTATGGATTGGATATAAACCCTAGCTCAGGCGCCGATGGGCCGACCATCAGCGACTTGGCTTTGTTCTCAGTATTCGACGCTCCCTTCCAACTCCCTAAATCGTTACTCGTTTGGATATCACCATGGCCAGCTTCTCGTCCTGCTTCCCGAGAATTGGCGAGAAAGTCAGCAGCTGGGGATACTCCTTCACTTGGACCAGCGACCATCTGTCCAAGGAGGAGATTGAGCCGCTGCGTCAGCAGTATGATACCACCGCGGCTACCGCGCTTCAGAGGCTACAGGCTATAAGAATTGCCTTGGTGGAAGAGAGCAAGGCAAAGGGAACTAGTCCCCCGCCCAATGACCTCTATGTTCTACTACGGGACCACCGTGGGGATGACGATGTCTTGACCGAGTTTTGGACCGAAGTCAATACAGTGCCTGCCTGGGTGGACTGGGAACAACTTGCACGAGGCCAACGGTTTTTCTATCGCTACGCAATTGCTAACATGGTGGGGTTTGCATTGCAAGGATTTGTGGCAGAAAACTCGGTATGTTCTTTGTTCTCGTCCTTGGTGCGAGAAGTTCTAATGGCGTTCAATAGGCGGCACCAGGGGTAATTGAGGTCCTCGTTCGAACCGGGGGCTTCTCCACCCGTATGCTTCTTGGGCGCTTGTTGGAGACTTTCCAATGGCTGATACAAGTTACACATTGCATTGATTCCATCCGACCCGGTGGGGAAGGGCATATCGCGAGCGTCCGGGTGAGGTTACTTCACGCCTCTGTACGCCAGCGCATCCTCCAACTCTGTCAAACCAGGCCGGAATACTTTGACACGGAGCGGTTCGGGGTACCCGTCAATATCCTGGACTCGGTTCATTCAATCAGCACGTTCTGCTGCAACCCCATGTGGCTCCAACTGCCCAGGTTTGGCATCCAACCCACGCCCGATGAAGTCAGGGATTATATTGCCTTGTTCCGATACCTGGCCTTTCTTCTCGGAACCCCAACGTCCTACTTCGAAACCGTCGAGAAAGGGAAGCGTACGATGGAAAGCCTACTAGTGCATGAGCTCCGCACCACCGATACCTCGCGCACCGTGGCATTCAACTTCGTGGAGTGTGTCACAAACTTGCCAACGCCGTTCCAGATCTCGAAGGCTTTCATTGAAGCCGGCAGCCGGTGGATCAACGGCGACGAGCTCTGTGATGAGCTCGAGCTTGGCAAGCCAGGGGCCCTGGCTTATTTGTCATTCTCTGGCCACTGCATACTAGTCACGGTCATCGCGTGGCTCCAATGGATACTCCCTGTCTTGGACGATTTGCTTATCCGAGTATGTTGGACCCTAACTATCTCTGACCCCATGCATACCTAACATTTATACAGACTTTCCGAGCCCTGATGTACGGCGGCATCGTGCAGAGAAAGTCTCGCACTCGATTTGAGTTCAAATATGTTCCGCAGACAGGTAAACGGACCGGAAAAGAAGCATACTATGCCGATGATCTCGCGGCCGTCAAGGGCCATCTTTGTTCCACGCTGTCCAGGGCCCTGGGCATGGGCCCGTTCGAGACGTTCCTTTTCTTTGTCTTTGTTGTGGCTGGGGGCGTCGTGCTGAGTGCTACGGTTGTATTTCTGCGGTTATGCGTGATGTTCATGCGTGACATCGGATGGTGACGGGTTTATGTGCGATGACTATGATTGTGATAGTGATGATAAGGTGCTTACGAGGATGAGATGCGACAGAGTTAGCAACATCTAAATTGAGTCTTCTACTTGAATTGCATGTTTTGAGTTCCAAGTTTCTGAGTAGCCACATCTGCTTACCAGCTGGAAGCCTGGAAGCCTGGAAACCCGAAGACTGGAAACTCTTGGCCAACGCCTCGAATTTGAATCCCGGTCTAGACAGTAGACAGTAGACCACGGGGCTGGATTCCAAATCCCAGCTCGATCCACCGCCACTGCGCTACCCGAACAACGGCCCACAAAAGGCCTCAAATGGGTAAATAAAAGTGAGTGCCGAGTGTTGGGTGGTAGGCAGTAAAAGAGAGTAACCAACCCAGCGAGACCGAGTACCACTACCACAGTACATACGTAGTGTAGCACAAAGTACCTTGCCTATATTCCTAGGTAGTAAAGTTGAACCACGCGCTGTAAGCCCACCCACTAGTTAGACTAGATAGATACGGTCAGTCCGTCCACAGGATCCGATCCCGTCCGCTAACTTACAAGCTCAGGCCAAACCGTGGGGTAGGATCCCTGCCACCTGCATTTCTCGGAAGAAGATCGGATCGCTAAAAGTCTCGCTCGCCCATCAGTGATTCATCCATTCATTTATCCGCCCCGCCGCTCCTTCAGAATCAGAGAGGGCGCAGCACTTCCCGGTTTTCGTCAGCCCGGGAGTAATCTATCTATCTATCTGCAACATTGCATCGCCCTGTCTTGCGTATCTACCCGACGAGTACCTGAGCGAGCGAGCGGCTGAGGTGGGCGGATCATTTCGATTACTACTTATATTATGGATGGGGCCATTGAGCTCAATTTCTAGATAGTTCGAGGTACTCCATCCATACGGAGTAGTCTAGGTCTACGGATAGAAGGGCACGTACGTACGTATCTACGTACTGTACTTTTGTCGAGAGGGTGTGTGGGCCCCGTGGGGACAATTGATTTAACTCAACTCAGCTCAACTCTATCGACTTACCCTCCCCACCCCACCCACTCACTCACTCACTCACTCGTGCTGAGGCTGTATCGGTGGGAAATGTGAAATGGAGACTGTGGACTGTGGACTGTGGACTGTGGACTGTGGACTGTGGACTGTGGACTGTGGACTGTGTGTCCTTGCATGGTACGGTGGATATATATTTAAGTAGTACTATACTCCGTACGGAGGTCCGTACACTTAGTATTAGTATTATTATTATTAATATTTATCTCTGTGTATTTGGTGTGTAGACTGGACTGGACTGGACTGCACTGGACTGAGCTGAACTTGCACTATTAGCCTAGGACATATCTATCCATCTAGTTAGGTGTGAAGACCTAAGAAGTACCATTATTAGGTATGATTGTTGTAGTGTGTAACTAAGTACTAGGTTAGGGCCGATCGGATCGGGCCCCGTCCGCATTGCTGGGAACTGGGAAGTTCCCTACCGACGGGACTCCGCGCCATCACCGATCAACAGACACTGACTAGATAGATACTGGATGCCCTGGTTGAGTGCGGGCTCAGGTACCTATACATACGTACGTACCGTATGTAAGGATATTGAGGAATCGGAGGTTTCCCTTGGTTTGGTCTGGTCTGGTTCCAAGTACAGTCTGTTGGGGGGTGGTTCTCTGCTCTGCTCCACTTGTATCCGGATACACTGTACGGAGTCCTGGTCTGCTGTGCCTGGTTATGATGATTATGTAGGTGGGAAGGGAAGGGAAGGGAAGGACGGGTGGTGATGATGGTGATGATATTATACTTTATTGGAGATTAGTGTGTATGGAGTACCTCTTAGTAAGGTATATGAGTTTTGGGGTAACTATGGATGTGCATACACATACGGATTGCATACATACTTTAAGTTTCCTTGTAAGTCAATGCTTCGTGCGTATCTACCTACCTACCTAGGTACTGTCTTGCACTCCATGCCAATACTTACCGGGATTTTGTGTGTCCGGATGGAGGAAAGTGAGTGAGTGAGATGTTAGGTGTGTCTTTCTAGCCAGCCAGCCAGCCGCCAATCAGCCAGCAAGGTACTGGGCAAATAGGTAGGTAGACAGGTAGGAGGCAAGTAAGTAAGTAAGTAAGTAAGTGGTAGTAGCTGGATGGGAAAGAGCGCCAACCCAACCCAAGAACCCGCACATTTAAGTTGTGACACCTGCGAACTGATGCAGTCTGCATCCTGCAGTCTGCAGTCGAGTCTGCACAGCCCGTATGCCCACCCCCCCATCCGTCCGTTCATCAAGAAAATAGAAAAATCCCCTTCCTCGTGATATCGTCAGCTGCAGGTCTGATAAGATGGGATAACCCAGTTAGCAGTTCACATTTCACACTTCAGTTTCACCCATCCACTAGCAGGTTTGTGATTGATCACACAGCAGAAATCACAGTAAGCGAGGGGATTGAGTGGATTATTATTATTATTATTATTATTATCCTTGTTTTTAAGGCCAGCGACCTAGGTAGCCAGACACGTACGTAGCTAACTAGCTAGCTAGCTACTGATCCATCCAGATTTCCAGATCCTGGGCTGACACGCAGGATCTATCTATCTGACGGACACCCCGTTCAGTAACGGATTGTCGTGTCGTGACTGACGCCCGGGGAGAAGAAGGTTCATGTTCATGAGAGACCTGGATGCGGTTCGTGCCTGGATGTCCCCTGTTATGTCGAGCCTGAAGGTGAGGATAGGATGCGGTTGGGACGTGTCATCTCCATGTTGATTGGGTTGGGGTTTATGCGGGGCCGGGATGGCCGGCCTGGATCACTTACTATGTAGTTTACTGGTCTGTCTGTCTTGGGGAGGGGGGAGGGGGGTTCTCTCGTGCATGAGGGGATTTTGGATTGAAGGTTATCTAGGTGGTCTTGGGGGAGGGGAGGGGAGTGGAGGAGAATTGGGATAAAGAGGGGCTGTTTGGTGGTGATGAGAAGGTGAATGACCGGAGGAATGGGGTTGGGATTGAGGTTGGGATGACAGCTGTCTCGAGGGATGGGATGGGATGGATCGGGCCGAAGGGAGGAACTATCTAGATACCTACGTACGTTGTTCGTTTTTGTGTGACCTACGGAGCTGGTACGAAGGGGCACGGGGTTGGGGTTTGCCCTTTCTCCGTGGTCGGAGGTTTCTTCCTTTGTCTCTTCTTGTCCTGGGGAGGGTTGTGAGTTGGGACGGAGTAATATTAATAGGGGGGGATCTAACGGAGAAGAGGGAGGGAGGTGTAGAGCGGTTTGGAGAACTACGTATGGAGTTGGCAGGAGATCTGGAATTCAATGAGGTTGGGATGTGTATTATGTCGACTTTATAGCTGTGGAGATGATGGTTATTAGATAGTAATATGCTGAAGGTCTTGAGGGTTCCTTCATAGGGAGATTGGGATATTGACGACTTCAGCGGAAAGATAACCGCAGATCATGAGTGTATGGCATTCGTAGTGTTCAACCAGAGCCAGAACAAGATGGTTTGCTGAAGACCAGACTAAACAGACAAGCCTTTTTAACTGACAGAACTGACAGCCCCTGATATGTATGATGTGAGGCTCTTGATGAGGCTGATATTGATCGGAGTCAGCTGAAATCACATGAGATGAATGCTGTGGTGATGGAGAACTGATGTAATAGGTGACTTCATTCCGTGGCGATCATGGACGGGCTGCAAGATAATAAGTACTATACAGAGTAAAGATGAATTATCAGATATAAGATCTCCTCTATTGTCCCAGAATAACTATACTGGAGGGGTTGGATGAAGGAGAGGAAAGAGAACGGCTGGCGGGGCAGCAACAAAGCGGCCCGTGCAAAGAATTTCTCCCGCGCGGCCGACTCTCGCTCTCCCTTCCACAACTCCCCCTCGTGGCCTTTCCCTCACCCTCCCCATTCACCCCCATCAATTCAGCTCGTCACGATGGCAATCCAGTGAGATGGAACCGCCGCCGCATCGCCCGGAAATGCGCTAACCTCTGTTCCCAGCTACCTGATCCTCCTGTCGCGGCAGGGCAAAGTGGTTCGTTTCGTCGCCCACCCAACTGTCTGACCTGGCCGGAAGCCGACTGACTGATGGAGCAAATTTCCAGCGCCTCGCCAAATGGTTCACCACTCTCTCCCCCAAGGAGAAGGCAAAGATCATCAAGGATGTGACCCAGCTGGTTCTGTCGCGTCGCACCCGCATGTGCAATTTCCTCGAATACAAAGGTCCGTCGCCCGGCCAATTCCCCCCTCACTTGGACACACCCCCGCAGCTCAGCTCCTGACCGACCCCGACCGGACTCATTCTGACCCTTCCCTCCTTCCTCAGACACCAAGGTCGTCTACCGTCGCTATGCCTCGCTGTTCTTCATCGCCGGATGCGCCTCCACCGATAACGAATTGATCACCCTCGAGGTCGTCCACCGCTATGTCGAGCAGATGGACAAGTACTACGGCAATGTGTGCGAGCTGGACATCATCTTCAACTTCCAGAAGGCGTACTTCATCCTAGATGAGCTCCTCCTGGCTGGGGAGATGCAGGAAAGCAGCAAGAAGAACGTTCTTCGGTGCATCAGCCAGCAGGACAGCTTGGAAGATATGGAGGTGAGTCGACATTTGTTTCTTCAACCCCTTTTTAGAAGCAACCCGAGATGGGATGGGCCGGAGGTGCGACATTGGATGCATCACATCTCTTCAAGTCTGCTTCTGCTGCCCCCTGTCCACGGGATCCCAAGCACTACCTGCCTGTTTTTCCTGTTCCGCTCCGCCCCTTTCCCTCCGAGACCTCCACATGATTACCAGCCACCTACATGTCCGCCATCGCGCTCCGAATACCCTCATACTTCCCTACTTCTCACGTCTTGTTTCCTCTGATCCCATTTGCCCCTACAATCCCATCGTGTCACCGCCAGACTCGTCCGCCTGT
Organism: Aspergillus heteromorphus CBS 117.55; assembly: GCF_003184545.1. Classification (NCBI taxonomy): domain Eukaryota; kingdom Fungi; phylum Ascomycota; class Eurotiomycetes; order Eurotiales; family Aspergillaceae; genus Aspergillus; species Aspergillus heteromorphus. The sequence continues at coordinate 401,723 of NW_020290427.1, read as the reverse complement.
GGGTGCAAGCTAATGCCGCCTCAGGTTGAGGAAGATGTTGTTACGAAGATCATGTAGACGCCGCTCCGGCCAGCGGACGTTTCTGTTTATACTGTTTGGGATGTTCGTTCGTTTGTTCTGTGCTTGGGCAAGCGTGGCAGCTATATTGGCGTTGGACGTACATAGGCGTTGTGTTCTACTGTCGCACTTTTGCAGTTGCAGAGACTAATTAATACCACCTTGACTGTGCTTCAGGACCATGATCAGGAATCCAAGGAAGTCTTCGGCCACTTAGCGAAGGAGGGAATCTTGGGGTGAGGAGGGAGGAGGAGGAGGAGGAGGGGGGTTTCAGTCGCCGGTCTTCCCACTTCCCATCCTTGGTTCAGCCGGCAACCCGTGAGGTGGGAGCGTGATATCACTGGCCGATCGCGGCCCCGCACGTGACCGGATGGTCCCCTCGGGGCGCAGCGCGCAACTCCCCCAGGCCAGGCCACTCCCCTCGTCGCTGGTCCATCTCCCTGTCCCCTCCTGAGCCTCTTTCCATCCTCTGCATCTCCCATTTGTTTGCTATGGCGACTGGCCTTGCCATCATCACTTGTTGTTAATTCGCCCCCTCTCTTCTGTTGCCAACGCCAACGTAGCAACGTCCCCACCCGCCAGCTCATTCACTGACTCCCTCCCTTATCGCCCCGGTTTCGTGACGTCTCCAGAGACAAAGAACCCCCCGGTGTTTAACCCCCACCAAACCAGACATACCTTCAGGCTCTGTCTGTTGCAACCAGCATCTTCTTCATTCCTGGTCATTGCGTGACCAGCTTATTGTTGACCGCGCGCCTTATCTCCGCCAGCGACTCACCGCAACTCTGGCCGAAGATGAAGGTGTGTACCTGCGTTGCGCCGCTGCGTCCTGTGTGTAATGGCCTGATGCTTACCTATGATCTCCTGTTTAGTTTCTCCCCTTGCCCGAATTCGAGGACGTGACGAGTTCGCTCAGCTTCGACACCGCTGATTGCCACATCACCGGGAGCTGCGACCTTTACACGACCAAGGCTGCTCGAGCCGATCGGAAACTATACAAGAACATCGAACAGAGTCTAGAGGCGCAGTATGAGTCGGTCCTTCGCCTGTCGGCTTCTCTGTCGCCCCCGAATGCCACGGACGCGGCCGCGTCGCTCAATCTGTCCCGCTCGAGTCCATTTGGCCCCCTGAGTGACCATTCGAGCCGGAGAACATTTGCCTATCTGATCGCGACATTGAACGCCAGCCATCCAGACTACGACTTCTCACATGTCCTGCGCCCGTCAGACTTCCACCGCGAAAGGAATCTCAAACGGGTGATGAACACGATTGACTCGACGCTGTTCAACCTCCGGCCCCGCGAAGCCATCGATCTGACACCGCCATCGCCCGTAACGATCTCCGGTTCATATAATGCGGGCGCGTCCTCGACTTGGGGACCACGGATGTGGAGGATTATCGACGAGCACATGTCTCTCAAGGAATGCTCGCTGTATTCTTACTCGCCGGACGAAGACCCGTCTGACGCGGATGATGGAGCGATTTGGAGCCTCCACTACTTCTTCTTCAACCGACTGCGGAAACGGGTCTGTTATCTTTACCTGCGAGCGATCCCCATCCTGAGTCACACGCCCAGCGAGGGAGTCGCTACGCCGACAACCAAGAGAACGTTCGACGACGGGTACATGACACCGGATCTCAGCTCGAGCAAGCGGGCTCGCTACTGGCTGGGCGAGGGCGTCGAACTGGAGAGCGAAAGCGACGACGACGTGGATCGGTCGCAACCCGCGCATCCGGTCGTGGACGAATACGACAACTACCTACTCAGCGACGAGGAGTTCCGGTCTCGATCCGGTAGCAAAGGGACCGTTCGGGCGATGAGCGAGGAAATTGCTGACTCGATGGAAGTCTGATTGACTCTCCGCGCTGCCACTTTCTGTCTTTTTCTCACTCTTCTTTTTCTTCTTGTTCCCCTGACTTTTATCCCATTCCGCGCAATGTCCCGCTTATTCGATTGGCTTCACTTCACCCGCGCTGTCATTTTAGTTGACCGCGTGCGCTCGCTCGCTCATGTGAGGCGTTCGCGCTCGCGATCGTGTTCGTGTTCATTCTGTTCTGTTCTGTTTTGTTATGTCTCCTGCATTCAACCTGCATTTGCACAGGCTAGGGGCGTTATAACTGGCACAGGGGAGGAAATTCAGGCCCCTAATTGTAATTGAACGGCTGCTACTGTTGCGACTGCTGCGGCTGCTATAATGATGATGACGATGACGACGAAGCGTTGCGTGGTGGAAACGCAACGCTCACGGCAGGTTCCATGGAGGCGTTGTCATTGTTCCGTTCCTTCCTTCCTGACTGTATTTATTACAAATTGATGATTATAAATTTTCCACTTCATTTTTCCCCATAAGAACTCGGTAGTTGAGAGGCAGTTCGAGTTGGATGTACTTACTTACTCCGTACAGACAGACCCAATTGGATTGGTCCGTGCGTTGGCGGGCAGCGGGCAGCGGGCAAGCTGTCCACTCCAAGTGAGTGTCCGTCTACCTCCGGCCGCCCGTGCAGAAGATGCCCGACGATCAATAATCCAGCTAGCATCAACATCCATCTATCTCCCCATACTTCCTCCTACTCCCACACTCACTCCCATCCCACACACCACACCACACAATGACCGACGACGAAGAGCGCATCAAAGCCGAGAAGCTAGCCGCCGCAAAGAAAAGGGTACGTTCCCCGTTCGTGTAATTATTGATTACCTACCTCCGCGGACAACACCCCCCCCCCTCCCCCTCTCTCTTCCAACAAATGCTCTCTTTCCGGATTAGAGACCCTCAATGCGCATCACGGGAAAAACATTAATGTGAATGTTCTTGTTGTGGGGATAGGTGGCCCAACTCCAGAAACAGAAGAAGAAAGCGAGCAAGAAAGCGGCGAGCACGGATATTACGAAAGAGGTGAATGAGTCGGCGTCGAGTACGCCTGAACCGGGGCTTAAGGATGCTGGGGATGCGCTGACGTCGCCGGTGCCGGTTGAAGAGGGGAAAAAGGAGGAGGATGTAGCTGCTGCTGTTGAGGGTGGAAATGCGAAGGATGAGGCTGAGATCAAGTCCGAGTCACCGGCTCCTGCTCCGGTGGAGGAAAGTACACAGGCCGAAGCACAACCACAACAGGAAGAAGAAGAACAACAACAACAACAACAAGAACAACGCGACTCATCCCCCACTGAACCCATACCCTCCGCGCCCACTTCACCGGGCCCCGAAACCGAAGCCCAACCCGCTATCACAACTACGAAACCTGAGCGGTCCGCCACACATGGACGCCAACCCTCGCTCTCGATCCAGTCGAAGATGCGGTCGTCGTCGTTTCGGAAGGGGTCCGTGTCGCAGGGCAGTGCTTCGCCGGCGCCGTCTGCGTCGTTGAAGTCGCCGTCCCTGCCGCCGTTGAGTGCGGATGGCGAGGCCGTGCAGGAGGTGTATCGCAAGCAGTCGACGCGGATTGAGGAGCTGGAGAGGGATAATAAGCGGCTTGAGAGGGAGCTGGAGGAGACGACGGGGAGGTGGAAGAAGACGGATGAGCAGTTGGAGGATTTGAGGGAGGCGAGTGTGGATATTGCCGAGTTGAAGGAAAGGTTGAGCAAGGCGGAGGGGTTAGGGGGGGTTGTGGAGGAGTTGGTAAGTCTGACTCTTTCTTTTTGGGGTTTGCCCTGAAGGTGTGAAGTGAAGGTACGAATGTGAGGGATGGGCTAATCTGATGGTTTGGTTGGTTGGATATAGAAAGCAGAGATCGCGTCCCTGCAGCGACAGAATTCGCATCTGCAAACCCGCACGCACCGGAATACAGCGAGTGTCTCGGTGCCGGCGCCCTCGGAGTCCCCGCCAGCGGATCTGGTACAGCAGCTGGAATCGAAATCGGCTACGATCGAGGCGATGGAGCTAGAGATCTCGCACCTTCGCGCGCAGCTGGCCTCGAGCAGCGCCCACGAGACCCAGATCGCCGCGCTGGAGGAGAAGTTATCCGGGAGCGAGTCCGCCCTGGAGAAGACGCAGCGCGAGCTATCCGATACGAAGGGCGCGCTGACCCGCGCGTCCGAGAAAGCCGTCAGGGAGGGCGTGGATAAGACCTCGACGGAGACCCTCATCAAGAGCCTGCAACGGGAACTCGACGAACTCAAACACGAGAAAGCTGAGACGGACAAAAAGACCGACACCCTCGAGAAGAAGCTCGAAGCCATGGGCAACCTGCACAAGGAGTCGGAAACCCGCCACCAGACCCGTCTCCGCGAGTCCGAGAAGACCGAAAAGGAAGCCGCCGTGCTGCGCAAACGCCTCGCCGACGTCGAGAACGATAACCTCCGTCTGAAGGAAGAGCTGGAAGCCCTCCGTAAACGCCAGTCCGGCGACGGCGGCGCCGACGACGACGCCATCGACGACCTCGAGGACGAGGAACGCTCCCGTCTGCACCGTCGCATCCGCGATCTCGAAGGCGAGGTCTTCGACCTCCGCCGCGGCGTCTGGAAGGAACGTCGCGATGAACTCGACCACCACCAGACCCAACAGCACCAAAACTACTCCCACTACTCCCCCGAAAACCCCGCCACCACCTCCGTCTCAGCCGCCAACACCTTCGACGACGTCGACCTCATCGGCGGCACCCCCGACCACGCCCGCCGCCGTAGCATGGCCATGGCCAACTCCAACGCCAGATCCACCCAACACTCATCCTTCTCCACCGTCCTCTCCAGCGGCATCGCCGCCTTCACCGGCGGCAACAGCACCAGCCACAGCCACAGCCACAACAGCACCAGTGGATCCGTAACCCGTGGCCGCGCTGCCTCCAACCAGACGCACCATGTCCCTGCCGCCCGCGGCAGCCTGGAATTGCTCTCTGAGGAGAACTTCGAGGACGAGTTCGACGAGGCGGAGTTTGCGCGCGCGCAGGCCGAGGAGGAGGCCCGGAAACGCGTGCAGTGGGTCCGTGAGATTAAGACCAAGCTGAGGGATTGGAATGGGTGGAGGTTGGATTTGGTGGATAGTAGGGCGGGCGCGGAGGGCGCGGGCGTGGGCATGGGGGAGATTTTTGGGGTTTAGAACTCTGTCTCTAGATTGATAACTGATACCCAGGTCTCTCTCTGCCCTCTCTACCCTCTCTACTCTCTCTACGCTCTCTATGACGGATGGAGGGATGGATGGTTGGTTGGTTCGTTGCGTTTTGTCCTTGTAGTTATGATACCGTGGGGGTTCGGTTGAATTTATTGTTTGTTTGTATGTATGTATGTATGTATGTTTGTATGATGAGGGCTTACTGAGTTAGCTAGCAGGCTAGCTACTAGTTAGTAGACTAGCTGGATTGATGGGAGGATGGGGGATGGAGTACTTACTAGGTATAGGTATAGGTATACCTGGGTGGCATGATATACCAAGCTTTGATTGATTATTGATTGATTTGATTATTGATTGATTTCATTATTGATTATTGATTGATTGATGGATTGACGTGACTGCAGCCGATTTTGCATTTGATGTGCCGATATGCCAGTGACCGAGTCAGTCAGTCAGTCAGTCAGTCATTGCAGGACAATACTAAACCTCTATCTAGATTTAGATACTGATAGGTAGGTAGGTAGGTAGGTAGCCTAGATGCAACAGACAGTGGCACTACCAGTGACAGCGACAGCGAGACAGGCAGCTAGAAGCTAAATAGTTAGTGAGTTGCACACAATAGTAACAAACAATTCAAGTCCGTCATCTGTCATCTGCCATCTGCCATGAATCAACTATCACAGGAATAGTAAGCAGCAATCTACAAACCAACCAGCCCGCCAGCCAGCCACTATCAAACAGAGGAGGGATGTCAGAAACAACACAACAGATATTTTCTAAAGTAAAACACCAACAGCACCTGAAACCCAAGTAGAGGCCAATCAACCAATCAACCAATCAACCAATCAACCAATTAATACATCAATACAGCCCAGAAAGAATAGGTAGGTAGGTAGGTAGGTAACTTATACTAGGTACCAAGAATCCCCCACCACAGACCACACACCACACACGTTGAGCGAGAGAGAGAGAGAGAGAGAGAGAGTGTGTGTGTGTGTGTGTGTGTGAAAGAGAGAGAAAAACAGCCTAATCATCATGCTTCCCCGTCAACACACCCTCAGACTTCCCCCTCCCCTTCCTCTTCAAGAGCAACGCGCCCAACCACCCCGAAATCTGATACACCCAGCCGCCCGTGACCATGACCCCCGAAACGGTATTCACGAGGCGAATCAGCAACGAGAGGAAACTACTCCTCTCCTCGCTGACCAGAAGCAGGATCGGCTCGATATTGTACTTGAAGAAGATGCCGGGCACGAAGAACGGGCTCTCGGGGAGATTGCCGCCCTGGCTGGTGGCGGCGTACTGGTTGGTGAAGACGAGGTTCTTGTTGGTGTTGGAGAATTGGGAGGGCGCGAGAGAGGAAGGCGCGGAGGTGTAGGCGTCGAGCGCGCTGGCGCCTTTCGAGTAGATGGTCGGCACCACGGAGAGGAAGTACTGGTATTTGTAGTAGTGGGATTCGGTGGTCGCGATGGTTTTGTCGAGGGGGTTGAGGAGTGTGGGGTAGTGCGGGCCGAAGGAGAGTTCTGTGACCATGTGGGTGAAGTTGAAGGCTGGTTTTATTTATTATAGTTGGTTAGTTGTTGATTCATCACTTGCGTGACTTCTCCCGAGTCCGAGGTGGAAAAGAAAGAGTGATCGGGGGAAGAGAGGAGGGAAAGGGAAAGACAAACCCTCATGATCCAAATGCTGTCCGAACATGCCATATCCATGACCCTTGGCCGTAATATGAAAGTCTCCCTGGACTTTATTCCCCTCGAGACTGCCATAAATGCGACACGAGTCGACCGCATCCCGTCTCCTCAACTTGGGGCCCTTGGCGAACTTCCTTCGCGGATTCCGGCGCACCTCGCCCAGCACATGGTGCACGTGGGCGTCGGCCTCCTGCTGGGCGACGCGATCGGTGTCCTCCCGACTGAGTGTCTGGTACTCGTGCGCGCCGCCGTATTTCTCGCCGTTGCGCTTGTCCATCCACAGCTGCCAGCTGGTGCGTTCGAGCTGCAGCAGCTCGCCGGCAAGGATGCGGTCGCCCGAGGCGTCTTGGATGTTGACGTGCAGGGTCTCGCATGGCATGTGCACAACCATGTCCAGGTTCATTTGCAGGTCGTGCCCGACGCCCTTTTCGACGCTGAATTGGTGGTTCTCGGTGCCGTGCAGCCAGGTACGGAATTCGGTGAAGGTGAAGGCGGTGCAGATTAGGAGGACCAGGACGGTCCATTGTCCGCCGCGGGTGGAGGGGGCTGTGTAGGAGGATTTGGTTTTGGCTAGAGGGGGGAGAAGGGAGGGTTAGTATGGGTTTGGTTGACTTGTTTGTTTGTTTGGAATCCGAGTATGTGGTGGGAGGATGGATGTAGTTTGGATCAGGAACTCCTCCTATCCAACGGGGCCATATTTCTTTTTGGCATTGTAATTTGGGAGGGAATAGACACATACGGAAAGCATCAAAGGTCTTCAGGCCGCCCTGCAGCCCGGACTTTTCGCTGAACGCATCCTCGTCGAGGCCGTGCGCTGAGAAGCCATTCATGGCGAAGGCGTGTCGCGAGAGTGTACAGAGCGACAGATCAAGGCATGAATGGGGGGGAAAGAAAGGAGGGACGGAGGACAGCAGTTGGAGGTGGAAGAGAGGGAGTGAGGGGGAAAAGAGAGAGTCAAACAGTCAAAAGGCCAAGTAGCCGGAAGTAAACGCGGCATCTCCGCAAAAGATCCCCCAGCCCGCCCTTATCGGTAGTAAGTACTATATATGGCCAGACTGTTTGATTCGCTCCTTATTGCAGAGGCACTGCAGGGAGGAGCCCTTGGATACTGCGCCAAATATCTCTTTATCCTTAGACGTCGTACTTATGTTTGACTACTATGTGCATATGGCTCAAGTTGGGAGCCAATCCACTTGCCAGCCGTACTGCTGCCTCGCCATGATACTTTAACTGAAGGATGCTGGATCTGGCGAACAGCAGTCACCTGACATGCAGCTCTATATACAGTACTCCACACAGCTGGTAGGCTTCAACATGTAATATATACGCTATGGAATCGTTCTACAAAGCTCAATCTAGAAGCTCATCATCATAACAACTGAAAACTGCACAATATATATGCAAACGGCCACAACGGTCAACGGCGCCTCAACGAAACCCAGCCAAGTCTAAGACGATCCGGTCTGGTCGGCTCAAAGAACAACAAGGGAATAACTATACAGATTCCATATGGTCTCAACACATCGAAATCACCCAGACCCCGTCAAACAATCGGAAAAAAACACCGGTCATCAGGAACACTGAACAGAGAGAAGAGGGAGAACGGGGGAGAGGGATAGAGGGAAAAGGTGTAGTATAATATGGGATGGGATGGAACGAGGGACAAAGGAAAAGGAAAAGGAAAACAAAACAAGATGCAAGATGGGAGGGACAACACAGCTCCCAGGGTCATGACAGTTATCGGATCGGAGAACATTATGCTCGGAAAGGGGCTCGGCTCTAGAAAGGGAAAAGCAAATCATAGTGAAGCATGCAGATGCTCAATTAAGGGTATACCACGAACCCCTTGGGACGTCCACCTTTTCGGAGCCCAAACGGTTCAAAATCAATCATGACAACGGGAGACAGAACCGCCGATGCTTCCACCCGTTTATGCAACCTTGAAACAGAGACAAAGAAAAGAAAAAGGGGGGGAAAATCGAAGCATTATTATTACAGATATGCAAGAAGTGAAGGGGAGAGGAAGAGAGGCTAGATGACAGGGCCTGCTTCATTTGGTCCTCTATACGCAAGTCAATGACCAGCTCTCCTCCTTTCGCCAGGATCCTTCCCACTTACCAGGCTGGTCGCTGCCGCCGCCGTCGCGAGGTCGGGCTTGCCACTGATACTCCGGGCTGCCACACGAGGCAGTGCAGACCCGGGTGTAGTCGTGGTGCTGATGCTGGTGCCTCGCTTGGCGGGTGTCGACGGCGGTAGCCCACTCACGGTCGAATGGCGCTTGCCTGCAGGGAGCTTGACTGGAGACGTGCCCGAGGCATCCCGGTTGCGGAAAAGCGTGCTGGACTTGATGCTGCTCACCGGCGGTTCGGGGAGAGGCCGTCCCGTCGAGGGGTTCGACAAGGTGGTTACCCGCTTCGCGGGGGAGTGCGTCGTCAGGGTATAAGTCCTGGGCCGTGTCGGCAGCTTGACTCCCGTGAGGAATTCGTGTCGGAGGGCATCCTGTGGGTTCATGCGGCGGGTGGGATCCCAGCGAAGACAGCGTGTGATAAAGTCAAGGAATGCCTCATCGTCGCATTTCAAGACCTGCCGAAGCTCCTTGGAGCTGGGACGGCGACGTCGACCCTTCGAGGATACCGTGAGTCTGGGCTTGCCTAGGGAGTCAAAGAACAGCTTCTTGCGGGTACTCTTCTCGATGAGATGCTTCTCGGGGGGTCCGAAGACCTCCATGATGCAAGCAAGCTGTTCCTGCTCGTTTTCTCCGGGGAAGATGGGATACCCGGTGAAGAGCTCCGCCAGAATGCACCCAATACTCCACATGTCGATAGGCATACCGTAAGACATGCCGAGAATGACCTCCGGGGAACGGTAGAAGCGACTCTGGATGTATGTATACACCTTCTCGTTCTCGAAGCAGCTCGAGCCAAAATCAATCACTCGGATCTCAGAGCTCATCGGATGGCAGAGTAGGATATTCTCGGGCTTGAGATCACAATGGATGACCTTCTTGTTCTGCAAGAGCACGAGGGTACTCAGCATCTGCTTCGTGAAACGACGAATAAGCTTGAGGGAGAATCCCTTGAAGTCGTGAGCTTTAATGAATTCGTAGAGATTGATCCCCAGCAACTCGGTTGAGATACAGAGATGACCTCGGAAGTAGAAGCTCTGGGTGAAATTCACCACACTGTGCTGACGGTGAGGATCCCACTCCTTGAGCTTTTGAAGAAGATTGACCTCGATTAGTGCTTGCTGGTGGAACCGTTTCTTGTTACGGATGATCTTGACGGCAACCAGGCCGCCTGTCTTGTGATCGATGCACCGCACGACCTGGCCAAAACTTCCCTTGCCCAGCACATCAATGACCTCGTACCGATACGCCAGGTGATCTCCAATCACAATGTTGTAGTCGCCACGGTCATCGTCATAGCCGAAGTTCGCCTGCGCAGTCAAATCACCAACATGCTTCTTTGCATTCTGAGTCCCGCAAAAGTAGATATCCTTGAAATCAATGATCTCCCCGCGCTCGAAAATGTTCAGATTTGCGACCCTCAGAGCCTGTGCTGGACTGACACGATCCTTCGGGCTCGCTTTGCGACGCAAGGCATCCAGGGTCTTAGCAGCGCTTTCGAAATCCTTGCGTTTGCTGCCCAGTCTCCGCATCTCTTCGTCAGCGACAAGAGTATCAGCGTCCACATTGGATTCCGTGGGAGTGGAAGTGGCGGCCACATTGGACTTGGCTGAGTGAATGATTTTATGCACAGGTGATAGGATTGAGGCCGCAGAGCGATGCGGGACAACATCACTGTCTCCCGACTCATTAGAAGGACTCGGCTCCAGCGCAAGGCTTTGCTCACTGCTGAAGCTGGGGTTCCTTGTCGGTTGGGTAGTAGCGGTAGACATGGATGCTTGCCGTCGCGTCTTGAGATAGGTTGGTTTGAGCGTGGGGCTAGAGGCCTTCACCGTGGTCAGATTATTCCACGTGGCAGACGCTGGGAGCTTCGGCGGGAGCATCTGATCATGCTTCATAGGATCGCCATTTGCCTCGGGCCCTGGTTGGGGCTTGGAGCTGCTGCGGTTCCGATTGAATGTGATCTTGCTCCGGAGAGACGAGCCCGAAACACTGTTGTTATCAGGCTCCGAGGGCGTAGAAAGCTGACTGACGGTTTCAGCATTGGAAGAGAAGGCAGAAGACTGTGTTTGTGGGCGAGGACCTGTGGGCTTGTGGGACTGGGCCACCTTGGGGGAATAGTCTCCGCTGGGCTTCTGGGCTAGAGTGTTGTAGTCACTGTTGCTCTTCGGCAAGCTGTAGGGAATGTAAGGAGACACAGCTCCGGTGTTGCTCGGACTATTCTCAAAGGGTCCAAGAGCACTAGAGCTGCTGGCCGTCCTCAGAGCCGGACCGCCCGAGGAAATGCTCAGCGCGAAATGGGAGGTACTGCTTCTTGCCTGGGGAAGTGGCAGGGGGTCATCATCATCTTGGGAAGAGAAAAAGTTCGCTTTGGAGGCGGTTAACGGGGTGCTGGGCGTTTTAGACATGGTCTGGGCTGACGGGGTGTACGATTTGACGTCATCCTCCCGGTCTTTCAAAGCCTCAATCTTTGTCGTCATTGGGGTGCCGAGCGGCAACAAATTCAATGGCGGCAACTTCAAAGGCTGTAAACTCTTTTTGCCGAGGACGGCGGATGGCTTGGGTTTCGCTTCCGGCGTCTTCAAGGCCCGCCCATGGTTAGGCTGAACAACGTCCTCTTCGGTCGCACTCGCTGTGAGACTTGTGTCCGAGTCCTGCTCAACTTTAGGTTTATGCCCGGCTTCCGGGTATGCACTCGGCTTCCGGGGCGTCACATAATTCGGTGGATCAAAATCGCCCTTGGGGGATTCGTATGCTTTGGGAATAGCAGGAACTGGGGGAACCTCTTCATCAGCCCCTACGTGTTCCATCCGAGGCTTCGGAGTTGGAAGTCGTGAAGTTGACGCAGCATGGGATAGTCTGGTCTGCAACGAGCCCGCGGAATTCCGTGCTGAGTTGTAAGTCGTGTTGGACGACAAAGACAAGCCAGAACTATATGACTTTCGGTTGGGATCCGGCGTCGTTCGATTCGACGAAGGGGTCACACTTTTCCGAGGGATGTTCGAGGGCGAATGCGTTGTGGAGTGGGGACGAACAGGCATTGGCTCCGTCTGAGTCGGAGGAGTAAATGGCGGGTGGTGAACCGTTGACATACGCTTAATCCGTCGCGCATCGGTGGGACTGATCGTGCGAGCTCCGAGGCCAGTAGCGTGCGATGGCATCGCTGAAACCCTCTTCGACGACGAAGACGGAGTTGAAGCTGCAGCGGCATTCTTGATCGGGGTCCGAACAGCGTTCGTGGAAGACGACCGAGAGTGCTCCGTTGTGCCGGACGCTGTCAGGTAGGTCTCATGAGCTTCCCTCGACGGCGGCTGCAGCGATTTGGCCTTGAGACTTCGGGCACTGCTGGGGAGCTTCGTGCCATCCTGTCGGCTAGGCTCGAAATGCTGCGTTCGTGGGCGGAGAAAGGTGGTGTTGTCGACCCGCGCTGTTTCACTCGCTTTTCGTGCCGACAAACTTTGCCGTCGTGCTGAAGCGGTAGTGGAGAGCGAGCCAGGACCAATGGATTTACGGGGGGTGCGAGATGTCGTGGTAGTAGTCGTTGCAGGTTGAACAAGGCTCTGGCGACGGCTTCGAGCAGCCGTAGCAGAAGCTGGAGCCCGAGACGCTATTGACTCGGAGGAACTGTTGACGATGCTCTTCCGCCGAATAGAGTTGCTCCTCACGCGTGCAGTACTGCTATTGTCACTGGTGTTATCCATCCATTGCTGATCATACCCGGACGCAGGATTTCCTGGGATTGGAAAGTGATTCAGGGTGGGCTCCGGGACAATGCTATTGTGGAGGTCATCGAAGTTAACAGGGGCGAGGAACTCTGAGCTGTCGGGAGGGGATTGGTTTTGGTATTTGTGTTTAGCGAAATTTCCGACGCTCGTAGATCGGAGACTGATGCGGGAGTTGTTGCTCTGTGTCGATTCGGTGGTCGAATCAATTGAGGAGTTACCGGAGTGGAGGAACGAGACGGGCATGTTGCTACAACGCAGGAAGTCAGACCATATTCACCACACAAAAGGTAACGCCATGAAATTTGGCGCGACGCACCCCGATGAGCGCGGTTCCGCCAAAAGACGAGACGGTGAAGCGAGAAACCAGGAGGAAAACAGAAATAACTACCTTGACCGTGGCGGATCTTGCGGTCGCGGGCCCTGTGGCGCCTTGTGATCTCGAATAGACAACCTCCTTTTCGTCACCACACTTGTCCGGGAGCCAGCAGCAACTTTCGGAGAATGAGAGGAGGAGTCTGAAAGGAATGGGGTCGAGGCGTGTTTTTGCAATCGTCTGCGCGTGGGGCCTTCAGCTGAGTCGGGGGGTATAGGTTAGCTCCTCGCCTGGAAATTCCCCGACACGAGGCTCATCACTCCGCCCATGATCATATTTCGAGACTTACCTCCTGAGCCCGACTCGTCGGTGCGAGATGGGCTGGATGATCTGGACTGCACCTTGCGCAACTGCCCCTTTCCTGGAGTCTGCTGGAAGGCCAGGTTTTCCGTCATCCTCGGACTCCGACCGAGACAAGCTCCGGACGACCAACAGACGAGTAACGATATCGGGGGGGTGAAATCAGCGAGAGATCCCGGGAGAGATCCCAATCGCAACGGCGTTCAGGGTAAGCGGCTTCGTAGTATCCGAACCGAGCTGAACATTGATCAACACCGTTGCGCGACCCATCAATGGTTGCTACCGGTCCATTGCGGGGATCAAGAACAGCGATCTCTGTTCCGGGATGGGGACGAGGAACCTGGGACGAAGCAGTTAGACCATCGGAAACCAACAGAAGGCGTTTTGCCAGTGCAGTCCAGAGCCCCTTTTGGGCAGTAACGTCCACACACACACCCACACCCCCCCGAACGGACTTCGGTTTGCAGAGAAACTCTGCCCGGGGGGGGGGGGGGGGGGGAGGCAACGGCTGTTCTGCCAGACTTGGCGTTGGAGAGAAAGTTACGGGCGCATATACCTTAGCAACGGATGGAAGCAGAGTAAGCGGAAAAGAGCCAAGCAGTATACAGCGACAGATGGTAGGAGGGAATGGATGAAGGCGAGTATAGGTGTGTGTAGTGGAAGTGTGTTAGTCTACCCCCTCAGGGCCTGCCAGGAAGTGAAAAGTGGAAGATGATCAAAGAGTGGTAAACAATTATTTCCTAGCCCAAAGGCTCTCTTAACGTATCACGAAACAAGTTCTGCCCCCCTGCTCCTTTTTGCTGCTACAAAACGGGGCCCTGTCCCTGCAAACAGCGCAAACACTGCTGTTTTCGCAGCGTTAAGCTGTGTCGCTGTGTCGATCGGTACGGCGGTACCACCTTAGTCTGTACTGTGCGTATGGGATATACGTATCACTTTGGCCGCAGGGACAGTGGCAGCCGGCCGGTGTATTGAGAAATATCCACCACAGCCACCAACCTAACCAACCGTGACCACACACCGTAATACCGAAGTGATAAGCTCCCGCGGCTCCCAGGCTTGACTTTGGACTGCGACTGGAGACTGGAACCAGTGGGCAGAACCGGCTGGTGCCCAGCCCAGCTGCATGTGTTTCTCCGACGCCCCCCTCGCCCCTCCCCAAGTCCCTCCTGACTTCCCGACACATCTGGCCAATTTTACTGATATTCAGATGAACAGCCTGCATACCCGGAATGGCTTGAGACTGGAGAGAAAGTGGACATGTATGATCTGACCCATGCTAACCCGATCCGATCAAGCATCCACCCTGGATGGAGCCGGCCCACCTGTACTGTACGGTGACCACACCACTGCAGGATCCAAAAACTTTGAGCGGTGATGGTTGTGGTCCTACTCCGTACAACGCTTGGGAAATATGCCATCAGAGCATTGCAGAATGGACGGAGGCTGGCTTTCTCGTGGAGAGAAGTCAGACCAGATCCGATCCCTGCCCGAGATCGATTCCATCGGCCCGGAGGCAACAACGACCTGTTTCCTGGTGTAACTATACCAACCAGTAAGTTTGGTAATTCTCGTAATGTGGGGAAGCGCTGCATTCGTGCCACGCTGCCTCAGGCCACAGGGCCCTCTCGGAAGCAGCGCCGATAATCCGCCGTCATTGATAAGATGTGCTGACAGCAGCAGCGTGCTTGGCTTGACTCCCTTGGACTCGACCAGTGGCCGAGGATACACAGCCATTGCCATCCTCCAATGCCGGGAGAAAAGGGACATGGAGCACTCTCGTGTGATTGGATATGGGTACGCTCACCGCACAGTCACAAACACATTATCGTGCTGGCTGCTAACATATCTATGTCAGGACTCCCGCAATGCGCGGATGTCGCCATGCGGTGTGGTAGACCTATCTACCCTCCCCGCTATTGTGGCATTGATTGTCATTCTGGGTTATGCGACGGGTCGGCTACCTGGGGTTAAACGTCCACGATGGACGAGGCCCTTTATTATGGAGAAGCCGATGACTTCGGAGCTGCCGTTAGATGGAGCGAAACAACGGATTGGCTGGGTGATCACTCTCTTTGCCGTCTCGTTGATCGGGTCCATCGCCGAACTCATCAAAGTAGTTCTTGACCGGCAGTTCTCCAGTGCTGCTCTTCTTGTAGCCTGGGTAGGTTGAATCCCACCTACTGGAAATGGTGGACTGACCATCTTCAGGCTGCTGCAACCTGCCTAATCGCAATAGCACGTCCGAGGTCATGCCCGGTCTCTTTGTTGGTCTTTTTTGCTAGTGCATTGGTAGTAGAGATTGCGACCGTTGCGAGCCACGGCACTTATGCCGGTTCAAGACTCATTCCTCACTATATATCAGCGGGTGCAGCTTTGGTGGGTGGTCTCATTATCCTCATGATGCCTTTTCGAGGCCCGTCGCTGCCTTGCATGGATATTGGGGCTGTTGGCCAACAGCCATCCAGCAAATACCGCAGCCCTGAGGACAACCTGCGACTCTGGCAGTTTTTGAGCGTGTCATGGATGGCACCGTTGATGTCTATAGGCAGGGCCAGGCAATTGCAGGAAGACGATGTTTGGTTTCTGGGATTTGAATTTCAGCATCTCAGGCTACATGAGCGGTTCCGAAAGTTGAAAGGCTCTGTCATTAGCCGACTACTTCAGGCCAACGGGATCGATGTTCTGATCATCACCACCATTGCCATCGTGCAGATGGTTTGCGGTTTGTCTGTCAATTGTCCGTGGGATGGATGACGCTGACGGCTTGTAGACTTTTCCACACCGGTGCTCCTTCAACAGTTGTTGCAGGCAATGACGGATCGTGGTTCGTCCAATCGTGCTGCTCTAACATACGCTCTGCTGTCCTTGCTTCTGCGTCTGGTGGCGGCGCAGTCTCAGGTACTGAGTCTTTGGTATGGCAGAAGGTGTTACGAGAGAAGCAGGGGGGAGATGATGATGATGGTCTATGAAAAGGCTTTATCACGGAAGAACATATACGACCAGCAGGTGATTGAAAATACCGACGAGAATAATTCACAGGAAGACGATACGGAGACAACTTCCGATGAGGGACGTAAAAGATGGTGGCAATTTTGGAAATCCCGGCCGGCCGGCAAGGCAGAAGCTAAGAAGACTGCTTCCATGGGCAAGATATTCAACCTATTACGAGGCGATGTCTACGAGGTAGCCCAGCGATTCTGGGAGATCGATGCACTGATCGACAAACCTCTGGGTCTTGTCATTGCGGTTGTACTCGTCTGGAAGCTGCTTGGCCCGTCATGCTTCCTGGGCATCGTGGCCGTTCTGATCGCGCAGGTGTTGAATATCTTCGTCACTCGCATTCTTCTCCAGAAAGAACGGATCCGTCGGCTGGCCACGGACAATCGACTCCAGATCTCCTCTCAATTCGTGGAGGCACTGCGTCACCTGCGCTGGTACGGATGGCAGAATCACTGGCTGCGGCAAGTCATGGATGCGCGACAATCCGAGCTAAATGTCCGGATTATCACCATGCTGTGGGGCATCATCATTCGTTTCATCAACACGTTTGCCAGCGGTCTGTTCCCGGTGGTTGCGCTATATGCGTACACTCTTCTGGCCGGCCACCCGTTACGTATCGATATCATCTTCCCGGCTCTGCAGCTCTTCACGATGCTCGAAACTCGTTTGCGGGACATCCCCAGCCTGATCACCGTATTGATCAACGCGTCTATTGCCATGGAAAGAATCGAGGACTTCATGGCAGAGCCGGATAAGGAGAAGAAGGCCATCTCTGACGCAGAATCGGCCCCAATCCATCTCGACTCTTGTTCCTTCGGGTGGCCCGGTAAAGCGACACCGGTGCTTTACGACATCGACCTGAAGATACCCCAAGGACTGACCGTTGTTTTCGGCAAGGTAGGCTCTGGTAAAACAGCTTTACTCCAGGCCTTGCTGGGCGAACTGGACAGACTCAAAGGTGTCTCGTACGTGCCCAACGAGATGATCGGATACTGTGCTCAAACGCCATGGCTGCAGAGCATGAGCATCCGTGACAACATACTCTTCTCGTCGCCCTTTGATGAGCAGCGTTACAAGCAGGTTCTTGACGCGTGCGCCTTGATACCCGATCTTTCCAACTTCAAGCATGGCGATTTGTCATTCGTGGGAGAGAATGGCATCGGTTTGTCAGGTGGACAGAAGGCACGGGTAGCTCTCGCGCGGGCGATGTACAGCACCTCCAGGATCTTGTTCCTCGATGACCCCTTGTCAGCCCTGGACCATAACACTGCCGAAACGGTGGCTCAAAAATGCTTTACGGGGCCCTTGATGAAAGACCGCACGATTGTTCTCGTCACCCATCGAACCCACCTGGTTCACCACATTGCAAACCAGATAATCCTTATCCAAGATGGTCGCGCCACGGTCGAAGACCAACAGGATGCCTCACTAAACACAGGTGATCCCCACGGAGACGTCTCCGCTGTTACTGAACCCGAGCCCGAGAGCGAAGCACTTGCAGACGACACAGCTGCAGTACCCACCAAGTTCATTGAGGAGGAACACCGCGCCGAATGGGGCGTCAAGGCCAAAGTATACTGGAAATACATCAAAGCCAGCAAATACCAGTGGTGGATTGTCCTGATCGCCATGCTAACAATCTACCGATTGACCTCCGTGGGACAGTCCTGGTTTCTGAAGGGGTGGGGAGAAGCCTATAACGAAACACTTCTCCTATTCGGCTACTCAACATCGACGGCGAAATCCTTCACGGGCGAACTGACAACCCCCTCAGAAATGGTGAACCTGATCAACTGGAAACCGACAAACCCCCTGGACGAATTCCCGGCCCCACTCGAAGACGTCCGTCCATGGTTGCTCGCGTTCTTCGCCATCACCACCTTCCAATCCATCATGCTTCTCCTCGCACAACTCGTGATGCTAGTCATGGTGTACAGCGCGGGCAAAACGCTCTTCTCGGAAGTCATGGAGCGAGTCAGCCACGCGACCTTCCGCTTCTTCGACGTCACCCCCATCGGCCGGCTCATGAACCGGCTCACCTCAGACATCGGCGTAGTCGACGGCAACATCAGCGAGCAATTCCAAACCATCGCCTTCCAAGCCATCACCTGGCTATCGTCCATCGCCGTGATCGCCTCCGTAACACCCAGCTTCCTCCTCTTCTCCCTCCTGCTGACCACCTTCTTCATCGCCATCTTCCTGCACTTCCTGCCCACCTCCCAAAGCCTCCGCCGCCTAGAAATGGTCTCGCTCAGCCCCCTGATCTCCAACTTCGGCGAGCTGCTTCACGGCCTCACCACGGTGCGGGCCTTCCACGCCGAGTCGCGCTTCCAAGCCCGGGTCATCGCCGTGGTCGACAAATTCCAAGGAATGGACCACTTCTACTGGTCGCTGCAAAGCTGGCTGATGTACCGCTTCGAGAGCCTCTCCGCGTTCTCGACCTTCTGCCTCACCGTGCTGGCCCTGTACACCAGCGTCACCCCGGGCCTGGCGGCCTTCGTGCTCGTCGCAGCCAACAACTTCGTCGCCTCCACCCACGCCCTCTGCAAGCAATACGGCCAGCTGCAAATGGACTTCGTGTCGGTCGAACGCGTCGACGAGCTCCTCCACGTCGAACAGGAACCCCCCGGCACGATCACCCCGCCGGCCTCATGGCCGAAATTCGGACAGGACATCGTCTTCGAAGACGTCACGGTCCGCTACGCCCCCCACCTCGATCCCTCCCTCAAACACCTCTCCCTGCGCATCCCCGGCGGCTCCACAACAGCCATCATCGGCCGGACAGGCAGCGGGAAATCCACCCTGGCCGTCTCCCTCCTCAGCGTCGTCCGGCCAGACTCGGGCCGGATCGTCATCGACGGCCTCGACATCGCGCAGGTCAACACCCAGGCCCTCCGCACCCGCGTAACCTTCGTCGCGCAAGACCCCGTCCTCTTCCCCGGCAGCATCCGGCTCAACCTCGACCCGACAGCCGAATACTCCGACGCGGAGTGCGCAGACGTCCTACGACGAATCTGCGGCCGACACGGCTGGACCCTCGAGACGCGGGTCGAGGCCGGTGGACGGAACCTGAGCCAGGGCGAGCGTCAGCTCATCGGGCTGTCGAGGGCCGTGCTCCGGCGCAGCTCGATTGTGGTGTTGGATGAGGCGACGGCGTCGATTGATCACGAGAGCTCGTTGGAGATCCAGCAGGTGCTCAGGGAGGAGATGAGGGAGTCGACGGTTATTACGATTGCGCATCGACTGGAGGCCATTAAGGATGCGGATTATTATGTGATGCTGGATGCTGGGGGGGTGGTGAGGCAGGGGTTTGTGAGAGATATATAGTGAGAGAGGTATGGTTGGATTGTTGGTGAGAGGAGGGGGGGGTATGGGATATACAGTTATGATTGATCGGAATGAAAGAATGAAAGAGATAGTCATGATTCAATGGAAATGAAATCAATTGCGTTATTCACAATGCATCACCAGTAAGTGTAGATAGATAGACACCAACAAAAATCAACCTGGGTCGGTAGATAGATAAATAGATAGTCATCATCCAGCGCAGATACTTACATACCATCATACTCCTCCTACAAACCCAACCCAACCCACAAAAGAAAAGAAAACCAGCCACCCATCCCACCTCAGCTGACACTGACACCATCAAAAAAAAAGAAAAGAAAAGAACAATCGATTTATCCGATAATAAAGACGCCCATTCCCAAAAGCACACACACCAGACTCCACCCCGACACCCCGACCCTCACGTCCCACGACTCCGACTCCTCGCTGGAGGAGGTATTCGGCGCTGGGGTCATCGCTAGCGCGATGGTGGTGGTGGTGTTGTCGGGGTGGTGGTGGTGGTGGTGGTGGTGGTGGTGGTGGTGGTGGTGGTGATGAAGCTCCGCGTGCGACTGAGGTAGATGGTTGAGGTGTAGGTTGAGAGGGGTCTGGGTTTGGTATGGGTAGTCATTCCGGTGGTAGTGGTAGTAGTGGTAGTCGTAGTGCTACTACTATCGGTGCTGCTGCTGCTACTGGTGATAGTTATGGTGGTTATGCCGGTGAAAGTAGTGATTCCAGCTGTAGCAGTGGCAGTAGCAGTGGCACTAGCAGTGGCACTAGCAGTAGCCATAGCAGTAACAACCTCAGTCATGATACCCGTGCCCATAGCTGTACTCAAAGAAAGAACATCCACGCCCCCAAGCGGCGTCGGAAACAGCCACTGCAGGGACGGAGAGACGGGGGATGGGTTCGAGCAGATGCGCGTCTGGATGTGTGTGTGGGTTCTTGTCTGCTCGGGCTGTCTTCTGTGGAGGAGGAGGGGGTGGGAGGAGCACACTGACACTGACACTGACACTGACACTGAGACCGAGACTGGGATATCTGCAGACGGGTACGCGGATCGGGAGGTGAGGGTGAGGGTTAGGGTAATCAGGGGAGGGGAAGGAGTGGCTGGTTTGGGCTCTGTGTGGGGTTGCTGCTGTTGGTCTGGTCCTTGAGTATCCCCCCCTCCTGCGGACAAGGGATGGTAGTAGAACCACAGGTCTTCTTCGGTGCAGAGGATGGACTGCGGGATAGCGATTGTGGCCTTGGAGAGAATGGTGCTGCTGTCTGCGGACAGAGGGTATCCGGTGCCGTTGAAGGCGCAGAGAGCGTCGCCGGCCATCGGGGAGGGTTCGTAGCCTGGTTGGTTTGTTTGTTAGATGGTAGGGTCTCTCTCTCTCTCTCTCTGTGTGTGTGTATGTGTGTGTATGTCTGGATAGTACAAAAGAAAGACAGGGTGAACGAACAGGTAGCATGCTGCTCATAGCCTTCAGGGAGGATGCTTGACAGGCTGGACGCATTGTTTGTCAGTGTCAATTTCTCAATTTCTCAGTTTGTTACTTTGTCGGTGAGGTGAAGTGAGAAATATACATAATATTGCAAGAACGGATCTCTACCGTATCCTTGGAGACACAGGAGACGAGGGTGGAGCCCGCAAGGGAGCCATAGACGCAGTAGCTACCGCCGGTTTTGGAGCAGAGGACTGAGTTGGTCTGCGGGTTGCTGAGAGGGACGCACGATGATTAGTTTGCTTTTGAGACCAGGGGTGTTAAAGGGCGTACATACTAGGCAATTTGGGCCGCGGTGGCGACGAGGAGATTGAGGAGGGTTGTGAGGATGAGAGAGAAACGGGTGGCCATTTTGGATAGCTTTGTTTGAGTTTGAGGGAGATGAGATTGATGGGATGACGCGACAGAAAAAGGGGGGGGGGGGGATGCAGCGGATGGAACTACAGAATACAGCAGAAGGTAGGGCTCTGGACAATATACCTCGCGCCAGACGATGCCCGACGCGTAGAGATTCATTCGCGCGTCCAGGGCTGGCAGTGAATGAGCCTGCTGTTTCTCAGCGCGACACTCAGCCTGTGGCACCGATGTGGGGACGCAACGAAACCACATCTACCAGACACAAACACATGGTAACGATCATGTATTAACAGTTGGGATCTGCAGCCATGCGCAGATGGAGGTCTATATTCAGAGGGATAAGTGGACAGAAGATCCAACCCAGCAAGCACTTTTCCCCAAATCACCCTGTCGAACGCCGTACTCGCCAATAGAAATGCATCAAACCAAACCAACCCATTATGACCGGCACTTGCTGATCCGCCGCTTCAGGTCGCCTATGCTCTGCTGCATGGGGTTGAGTTTGCGGTCGCGCGCCATGGCGATGTAGTTGTCTCCGTGCTTCTCGACCAGTCTCTGCACCCACTCCTCCTCGCGCTTGCTCTGGTGCCGGGGCTTCTTGGCCTTGACCGACACGCCCTCGCGGTCCGCCTGCTGCTCGAGCTGCTGGACAACCGTCGTGGCCGCATTCTTCTGCTCCGGGAGGGTGAGGGCGGGGCTCTCGAGGTCGTTCAGCGGGTCGTTGAGCGGATTGTTGCGCTTGTGCTTGCGCCCGGCCACCTCCACTTCGTCGTCGCCGCGGATCACCCGCAGAATCTTGCCCGTCTCGGGGTCGCGCTCAACCTGGATCTCGCCGGTCGCGGCCTGCTTGGCCGCCGCTTGCGCGCTGCTCTTGATGTACAGCGAGTCCTCGCGTTCGCCGGTAACGACACCATCCGCAGTGGCGCGCTTCTGGGAGCCACCGGAGGGGGCGTTCAAACGGTGAACGAGGCCCAGCTGGCGGTAGTTTTGTGTGAGGGTGAGCTTGCGGTCCCTGGTCAAGAAGCATTAGCATTACAGCACCAGTGGGTGGGTGATATTTGCGGAGGCCCAGCAGAGGCCGGCAGCGTACCAGTTTTCGGCGATGATGGCATTTCCCAAGACATTGATCTTCTTCTTGCCGCTCTTGAGGAGACCGGTCCTCTTGGCCTTGGCCTTGGGGAGGGAGGATCTCTGCTTTCTCTTCTGTCTGACGTTGGTCATGGTGAGGGATGGGATGGGATGTGGAGGGTGGAACTGGAATGGTGTCGAGCGGTTCAAAAATTGCGGCGAAGAAAACGAGTCGATCTTATCGATCCCGAAAAGTCGAGGTTGGCACTGTTTGCAGCCTTTGCACTGTTTGCAATGCCGATAACAGGCCATCCGACAACGGACCATCGCAATGATATTATTCTTTCTCCTCCACTCCCTCCCTGATTCCCCAACCATCGCTATCATGGCCCCTCTCTGCTTGCTCCCTCGCGGCGCATGTGCCTGGCGCTTGCTGCTGGCCTTGTTCTCTTCTCTGCTCTCGCTGCCGCCCACGATGCCCTATCGGTGGGAGACCTGTCGGTGGGTCAGATCGAGGAGGAATTGCAGGTATTCACCCTCACCCTCACCCTCACCCTCACGGAGATGCATGTTGCCATTGCTATGCATCTCATACACCTCTTCTCCCATTGAACATCCAAACTGACGTCTGCGTCCAGAACTGTCCCCTCGTCGAATCTCTCAACGAGCACAAGCGCCTCACCAGCCCCCAAACCACCAGCCTGACCTCGAAGATCTTCTCCGTGCTCTTTCCCGGCAGCCCTGCCGTGAACGCCATCCTGGCGACCATCTACATCTCCGGTCCCCCCAGTACGCTCATCCCCCCCCCTCCCGGTTCCACAACACACAATCATAACCATGACTGTCCCCAGACTTCCTCCTGGCTCTCTGCCCCCCGAACATTGACCCCTCCTCGCTGTCCGTCATGGTCGCTTTCGCGGTAGGCGGCCTCCTGGGCGACACGCTCTTCCACCTCCTCCCGGAGATCTTCCTCGGCGAAGGCTCCCCCGACAGCGTGCGGTTCGTGATGGTCGAGCCGAACCGCAACCTGCTGCTCGGCCTCGGAATCATGGTCGGCTTCTTCACCTTCGTCGCAATGGACAAGACCCTCCGCATCGCCACCGGCGGCGCGGGCCACGACCATTCCCATGCTCATGCCCACTCCCACGATGACCACCCCACAGCCACCACCAGCGGTACCAGCACCTCCCCCGAACCCAGCACCCCCCTCAAGCAGCGCAAACCCACTGCGATCACTACCGCCACCGCCACCCCCGCCCCGGAAACAGAAAAAGAAATCAACCCCAGCGTCAAGCTAGGCGGATACCTCAACCTCATCGCCGACTTCACGCACAACATCACCGACGGCCTGGCGATGTCCTCCTCCTTCTACGCCTCGCCCACCATCGGCGCAACCACCACCGTAGCCGTCTTCTTCCACGAAATCCCCCACGAGGTCGGCGACTTCGCCCTGCTCATCCAGTCCGGCTTCTCCAAGCGCAAAGCCATGGGCGCGCAGTTCGTCACCGCCATCGGCGCCTTCCTCGGCACGTTCATCGGCATTGCGGTCCAGGAACTCGGCGGCGGGCACGGCAGTACCGCTGCAGGCGTGGAGTCCGCGTCGGCCGGTCTGCTCGGTACGAGTCTGACCTGGGGCGACATGCTGCTCCCGTTCACGGCGGGGACGTTCCTGTATGTTGGCACGGTGTCGGTGATTCCCGAGTTGCTGGAGACCGGGCCCGATAAGCGCGTCGAGGTCAAGAAGACGATTGTTCAGTTCTTGGCTGTTATGGTGGGCGCGGGGATTATGCTTGTGTGCGTTTTTCTTCTTCTTTTTTCCCATTTCTTTCTTTCTTCACCTTTTCTTCCCCTATTTCCCACCTCTACTTGTTTCTCGGTTGTACATCTACCGGTTTGATTATCATGCTAACGTGACGTGTGTGTATTTCTGCAGTATCTCCTGGGACTAGGTGAGTCTGCCTCGATACGATACGATACGATACGATCCAGTGTATAGGATGTGTAATGAGGGTGCCGAAAAGTGGCTCCTACCTACATCTACATATAGATAAGGTTGTAGATGGTAGATAGATAGATAGATAGACAGATGACGAGTAAATAAGTCGTATCATAATATGCACGCGCTGTTATACCCACCTACTATACTCACCTACCTACTCACCTACCTACCTGCCTATCTACCTGCCTACCCCCAACCTGCACATCCTAGCATCTATGTACCTACCTACTTCCTACTTCCTACTACCTACTACGTATCTATCTACCTACCTACCTACCTACCTACCTACCTACCTACCTACCTATCTACCTGCCTAGCTAGCTGTCCATTAGTAGCTAGCAAGCAAGCAAACAGCCGGTCCACCATGAATAAAACACAAGACAAAGCAATTACCCAACCCTCTACCCTCACGACACACCTCTCTTACTAGTACGACAGTGGATAGATATCATATCCTTTACTGTCCTATCATATTATATCATATATAATTCTCTGATCTAGTTCAAACAAGCAAAACATGAAACATGAAACTTAGTATATCCCCATCCTTATCGATCCTATCGATCCTATCGATCCGTCATCCATGCATGCATGCATCCGTCCTATCCTAGCTATCGTACGTATCCTGGCTATCATATCCTAGCTATCATATCCAGGTTCATCCCAGCCTCCTCTCCCCCCGTCCCATCTCATCGTTTGACCATCCACTTACTCGTTGTAGTGGTATACCTACAAACCCATCCGTTAGTCCATGTAAACGCCAAGAGTAATGGAGGGGGAAAGGAAGGGAGAGAGAGAGAGAGAGAGATAAGAACAAGGCGAAAGGGCAACATACAAAATAATCCGGCAAGCCATAAACAGCATATCCCAACCTCTTGACCATCTTGGCGAACCCCTCCGTCTCAACGAGATGATAAAACGGAAAAGCGGGGAACATGGCGCCATCACGATGGACATCGGCCTTGACCATCAGGGCGGTGCCGCCGACGCCATCCAACTCCATCTCGCGACTGGGTCGCGGCTTATTCGTATCGGCCATGTAGGCCATCAGGGTGCGGTAGGTGGGGAGTTCAGCGTAGCCCTCTAGCAGAATCTCATCGGGACCCATGGTATCGCCGAGCTGCTGGGCGGTGGAGCTATCGATCCAGGAGTTGAAGTCGTAGGGCCGGACGTCCATTTCCTTCTTGTCGTTGTTGTAGTAGCGCTGGAAGCAGTTCGGGACGATGACGGGGCGGTCGTGGGCTGTTAGGTCCTGGATCAGGGAGTCGGGGGTTTCGATGATGTCCGAGTCGAGCCAGAGGACCCACGAGGTGCTGGGGCCGAGGGTGGTGAAGAGGAGGCTGTTGCGGGCGCGACTCATGGACTCACGGCGCGCTTTCTGGTTGGACATTTTGTGGCGCTCCTTTTCGTCCTGCGACTGGATGGGGGGTTCGAAGTCCTGGCGCAGGATGCTGATGGAGGCGAACCGGTTGTCGACGGGGCCGGATTGCGTGGCGCTGATGGCTTCTTCCAGGGCCGCGACGGCGGCGTTGCCGTCCTTTGTCGAGGGGATGATGAACCCGATGCTGATCAGCTCGTGCGGGTAGCTGAGTTGCACCACATTGTCCCAGAACTCCTGGTAGAAGCGGGCCAGGGGCGTGAGGATGAGGATGCGTTCGCCTTGTTTGATCGACTCGCTGCTGCTGGTTAGTTCGTTCAGGTTGTAGTGTTTCACTGGTGGGGGGCGAATTGGCCGTTCGCGCGCACGGGTTGGGATTTGAAGAAGGGTTTCGTCGGGGGGGAGAGAGGGTGTTCGGCGGCGTCTTCGCGGCGGAGTTGAGATGAGGCATCGGTGATGGGGGCGCTGGAGGAGGATTGGGGGAGGTGGGCGTGGAGGGCGAGAGCAGGAAGCAGAGGAAACCGAAGGCCAGCAGGGCGGCCAGGAAGACCGTTATGGGGCTTGTGCGACGCATGGTGCGTGCGACGGCCATTGTAGGATTGGGCGGGTGTTGAGTGAGGCTGAGGAGAGGAGAGGAGGTCGTTGTTCGGCAGGAGATGCTGGCTGGCCGGCAGCTGGTCGGGGCTGGATGGATCGGATCGGGAACGGGGGATTCGATCTGGCCCGGCGAGGAGTCGCGATACTCTTTAGCCAGTGATCAGAGTGGTCATGAGCCGGGCCCGGGACATAGCGAGAGAGAGGATGGTGGTGGTGGAGGTGGTGGAGCGGAAGAGAGGACAAGAGGACAGGATGCAGGATGACGGGATGACGGGATGGCGAGGAAAGGAACACGCGGACCGAGAGACCGACTGGGACAGCTCCAACCCGACCGCTTGCGACTTGCAACCACTTGGTTCTCAATGTCCCGAGTCGGGCAGCGTCGTAGCAGACGAGGAAGAGAGGACGCAGGAGCAGAAGCAATGCAGAAGCAGAAGCAGAAGGGGATCGGCGGGAACAGCACCGGCCGGAATAAGAACCTCCACGGTGGAAGGCTATTAAGTGATTAATTTTTCAAATCTGTCACTGGCAAGATGGCCGAGTGGTTAAGGCGTAAGTAGTGACTGCCAGAATTTCTCAGGGATAAGAGTACTGACCAGACCAATAGGTTGCCCTTAAGATGCAATATCGTAAGATTCGTGGGTTCGAACCCCACTCTTGCCATTCTTTTTTTATTTTTGCGCTAGAGGTGTCGTTTTAAGGACTGCTCCATTCCGGCGCTGCTTTGGGAACGGGGGCGCCGCATGCGGTTGCGCCTGAGGAATCGCTGTTTTCAGCCATCTCTCCCTTATACTCTTCACATCTACTATTTACGTCTTTTTGCTGAAAGATGTTATGGTATATAGTATTCATTAATATCTATCTATCTATCTATCCATCATTTTATATATCATTGCGCCCGTGTTCAAGCGCACGGTCTATGCAGTATCCTATCCATCCATCCATCCATCCATCCAGTATGTATCCTGATGACTCCGCATGCATGCTTGACTGGCCGTGTCTCACTACGGCAGCCACCGCATCACACCCTCAAATGCAACCAAGGCCATCGCATTCGCCGGGAATGCTCGGAGGAAGCACGGCATGAAGCCTCGCCAGTAGCCCCTCCAGCCTCTCTCGCGATACACCGCCGCCGCGGCATCCTTCCACCAGCGGAACCTGCGCTGCCCGTCGCCCAGCGCGCCGCCCAGCGGGTCCGTCATCAGCCGCTGCTTGACCACGTCCGACGGATACGACGTGATCCAGAAGACCTGGGCCGAGATGCCGCCCGCCCAGAAGTTGATCGCGGGGGCCGACAGGCTGGTCTTCTCTTTCAGCATCCGCGTGAAGATGTCGTACGATCCCCACCAGAAGAAGAAGCACGAGCGGAAGATCATCGTCGCGCAGAGCCCGCGGTATAATCCCGCGATGCCGTGGGTGCCGACCTAGAGACTCGGGTCAGCTCCAATCTCAACCTCAACCTCAACACCTTCAGAGGGAAGTATCCTTACAATCTTCCGTACACAATCAATCGGCCCGCTATACAACCTTTTCGACTTATCCGCCGCATACTGAATCTGCAACCTGGCCTTGATATGCTCCACCGGGGCCGCAATAAAACTAACCGTCATCCCAGCCATCACACCCGCAATGCCGTGCCCGAAACTCGGCAGAGTGTGCAGATCCGGCTGGTGGCCAATGAAAGGGATGCGGGCGCGGAGATCCGGCTTCGAGAACACATTCTCCAGCAGCAATCGGCGATACAGAGTCAAGGAGCCCAACATACTGTGAAGTCCGGCCGTCAGCGATTCCTCCCACCCTGTGGTCATATCTCACACACATACAGACTTCCCCCCCCTCTCTCTCTCTGTGTGTGTGTGTGGCATGTCTCGATAGAACGGGCGCAACTCACACAGAATCCATAACCATCCAACCGACCAGCGGTGGCGTAGCTCCTTTATAAAACCCCGTTATGCCTTCCTTGCGAACAGTCTGGAGAACGCAATCCCATGGGCCGCGAAAGTGGCTTTCCGTACTGGTTTGTAATCGCACTTTCACGGTATCGAATCTGTTCGACGCCTGGTTAACGTGTGTTTTGCAACCCAGGAGGGCGCAGCGCTAGAGTAGAGCAAGCAGCGTAGGTTCACGTACGGATGTCCGACTGTGCGCGAGAAAGCAAGTTAGTAATTGCCATTCTCATTTTCATTTGCACCGTCAGAAGAAGAATAACACTCGGATAGGATCTCTAAATCCTCACGCCAGCAAAGAAAACATTCGCACATGATAACAATAACAGTAACAATACCAAGAACATCACCAGCAAAGCAGGACAAAACCACTGAACTAAACCGGGCTGAGTAAAAGATGTACGTACCACTCAACTTCGCAATCCCCGAAAACACACCCCCAACGAACCCCTTATAATCATGTTTCGAGCTCGTCGACGGGGGCGGCGACTGCGAACTCGTGGTGGTATGGGTATGTGTCATGGTGTGAGAAGGGTGTTGCGCTGGTGTCGACGCGGGAGGTGGGGACGTTGACATGGTGGTGTGTAGTGTCGGATCTCTGGTCCTCAAAACGGACGGCAGGGTGATTGCTTTACCCAGGTAGTGGAGAAGGGCTTGATTGCTGGATTCCTGCGATGGTGATGGCGATGGGGTGGGCGCGACGCAGCCGAGGATGAAAATTCGCGATGCGATGTGATAAGGATGGCGAGCGGTCCGCTATCGGACAGGGTAGATGCAGAGGACGGGGACGGGGTTGGCGAGGAGAGTTGGTTGCGCGGGGGCCATGGGTTGGATAATGATAACAAAACCAGCGCCAATGGGGTAGAGATGGTTATTTGAAGCTCCAGGGATGGAGTGCGTGGAGAATGAAAAAGATGGGGAAAGAAGAAGAAGAAGAAGAAGAAGAAGAAGAAGAAGAAGAAGAAGCAGAGTGAGTGAGTATCCCGCCCCGCAAAAGCCGACGGTTCGGGGAGAGGCAGACCAGCTCCGGGGAAGGATTGCTTGTTAATTACCTTTGGGGAACGCCACAACTCACGGACTAAAGCTACTAGTCTAGTGGCCCAGTGGACTCTATCTAGCCTCTGCCTGGATAATCCGGATTCCGCCGACAACCACAAAGCATAAAGCATACTTAAGTATATCTACCAGTCATCTAGTCATGTACCACGTCTCTCGACGTTCTTTTTATTTATTCCTGTTCTTGTAACCGTAAGCGTACCCGAAAGCTCACCAAGACTCCTACTCCGACGCGACGGGTTGGTTCCCGAACCAGTCCAGTCCAGTCCAGTCACCAGCCAGCCAGCTGAGCCCATATGTATGTCACTCTCTAACGGCTGGCTGGCTCACTTGGACGGCTTAATCAGTGCACGCACAAAGTATATCAGTATCAGTATATCAGTATTTCACATTCGTCCGACCGTCAGGCTGACAGGCTGTTTCTGTTCAAGCCGTGGCGGGTGGATGCCGATGCCCGGAATAACATAACACAGTCTAGGAAGACGCGAAGAGAGAAGAATATCCATCGATGAAAACAGAACCGAAGAGGAAAAATGTCCGTGAAAACAGAGAGGAAGAGAAGAGAAGGAAGAAAAAAGACCCGGGAGATGAATGGACAAATAACACAACCACGAGGGATAAGGGACAGTGGTGAGTGAGGCCAGGATCTGGCGGTGTGGGGTATAGTTGCATGATTTCATAATACATAGTAGACTGGTTTTCGAAAAAGATGAAGGAAGACAAAGAAGCGAAGCAAGATGTCGCAGAGGAGCCTGGTCATGATGGACTTGTGATGCCTTACAGACCAGGGGCTGCTCGACAGAGCTGGCGCTGCCAGTTCTGAGTGGAAAGTAAGGTGGTGAGTCACTCGGACTTCGGTGACTGCACTCCACACATTCGTGTTGAGTATGCAGCATCTGTACCCCTGGACTAAAAGCCCTTCAGACCCTTCCTTGTTGTCTGTCGGGTTCGCTCGGTTTCGCGAGCAATGAGGCAGTCCACCAGATCCGGGGCCGGCCCGGAGTGGGAGAGGTCTCGAGAAAAGTCCGACGAGTTGGAGGTGCCCGAGGCCAGGTATCCACCGGCCTCTTCGAGCATCAGGGGAGTCACCGGTCCCGGGCTGAGGAGAGGATCAAGCCGCGGGGCGGAGGGACTCGGGGACAGGGTACCAGAGGGGGTCTTCGACAGGGTGGTCCCTTCCACTAACTCCCGATACTGCCATGCATTGTCGCGGGAACTAGACGGGCGGAACCCGATCTGTCGGGACTGGCGTGGGGAAGAGGGTTGCGATGGAGAGCTGCCGCCAGACTGGTAGACTGCCGGATGGAACCGGGGCAGGCTCCCCAGCTGGAAGGTGGTGGGTTTGTTGTTTTGAGGCCGAGCCCGAGTCGGCTGGGGCGACGCAGGACGGCCAGCTGGAGACATGGAGGGAGAGGCGACGGGCGGGTAAAAGGTTGAGCTATCGGAACGCATTCTGGAGGAAAGATGAGGGCGATGCCCGTGTCGAGCACCCTGCCGGTGAGTCGGTCTGTCTTTGTCTCGGTGTTTCTCCAGGGTCTGGTCCCGGTGGGCGAAGTAGTAGCCCTTGTCGAAACGTCCTGTCAGCGGAGTGACAGGGAGGTCTCTATCGGGGGAGATGTGCGATGGTTTGGGGATGGGGATCGGCCGAGAGGAGGTCGGTCGCGAGGGCGTCAGGGTTTCCAAAGAATCGGTGGAGTCGGAGAGCGGCGAGGGCGGGGAGGGAGGGTTATATGCCGACGAGGTGGCCGTCAATTCCTGGAGGGATGACAGCGAGACTCGGGTGGGGTGACCGTGTCTGGCAATGAGACTTTCCAACTGGTCTCGGGCACAAAAGCTGGAGGGCTGATAGGACGGAGACCACGACGAGGAGGAGAGATTGGCTAGGGAGAACACGCGATCAGCAGGCATCATTGGGAATGCGCAGAGCCCGGGTCCAGTGCCACACGTGTCAGGTGGGGAGGACGAGGCCGCCGCCGAGTGCCAGCAACCGAGCCCGAAACAACGAAGCCAACGAAGATGAAATGTAGGGAAAATGCAGGCAGGGCCAATCAGAGAGGGTGATCTGCCGGCCGGGAGTGGGGGAGGCAGCAGGAATGCATCGGGGCGAGGACGATGGTTGGCTGGGGAAAGAAAGAGGCAGACTTACTGCTCAGCAACGGCGGGGAATGACATGAACTGTACGACGAGGGATAGAGGGAAGGCGACGAAAGTGAGGCCGACGACGAGGATGAAGGCGAGGGTGAGGGCGGAGAGGCAGCCATCGGGATGAGGGGCTGCTTTTTATTTTCCCTTTTTTTTTTTTTTGTGTTAAATAATCTTTCTTCTCGGTCACTCACCCTTTACTGTTGTTTAGTCTGAGTGGATCAGGGTGATGGGCCGACGGGATTCCAATTTCAGGCACCCCCGGATGACTTTTCCCTGACAGGTACACGACCCAGTCATGCAACAAGGTCCCCTTTCCTTTCCGCTCCGTGTGATCGGTGTCTGTCCGTGACTTTTGTGTTTCTGTTTCTGTTTTTGTTTCTTGTTTCTGATTTCTATGCTTTCTGCTGCCGTTGCTGATCTGAAAACCAGGCCCCCCTGAAACGATGTCTCCAGCCCACGTCAACAAATCTGGGAAAGTTCAAGACTGGATCGTCAGCTTGCGGGGAAACCCAAAACGGTCACAAACGAACCCCATGGCGTCATGGCGGGAGGCGCGGGAACCAAGGGATTAGGGGAAGCCGGGAAGGAGGGGAGGGGCCGGCGGGTACGGTACGGTATGGATACCGCCAGCCGGCTCCACTCCACTCCGCTGCTCTGCAGTCTGCAGTCTGCAGTCGGCAGTCTTCACAGGGGCTGAACACAACATGAATAGAACCTCCCAGGCCGATCGGAGGCGATAGTCCAAACGCAAAAGAGAGGCAAGAAAAGAGATCCATCCACTCACATACAACCGCTGCTCCAACAGCCGCTATCTCCAGCCTCTGGGGTCCGCACGGACAACGGTCTGTTCGCGCAGTGGGAAGGAAAGAGTGATTGGTTCCTGAGGAACCGACGGGCACTAGGAGTGAGTGATCCGGCTAGTAGTCTTCCAGCCCTGCTTGCGTCCAATGACGCATGTTATTCCCTCGGATCAGGCGGCTGGACGAGTCGAGTCGGAGAGAGATAACCGGGTGGAAGTGGGCGGAACGGAGGAAGAGGAATGATACTAGTAAGGCTTGATGGAGGGGGGAAGAATGCTAAGCGTCGTGAGGAATTGCGGGAGTCGCATTGATAACAAAACCGCTGGTCACGCCACGATGCCGGGGGGTGGATGGGAGGGACGATCTTGGCAATCAGTTGGATGGGAGAGAAGGGCACGACGACACCGTGCAGCAGGTCTCCGTCAAGGAGGGAGTACGAGGTATGTAAGTATGTAAGTATGTATAGGACGTATTTAGGTGTAGTGGAAGTAACCCAGAGGTGGTAAGCAGGGATGATGACCAGCAAAGGTAAAGTGCTGATCTCAGATGGATTCTCCGGGCTCTTGTGCGACGTCCAAAGCAACAAAGAAATCCTGCGCCCTCTCCGATGGTCAACGGACAGTTTATATTCTCCCGGCCAGGAACTCCCGCCTGATGCCCCTGTTCAGCCGATGGATGAAACCTGTTGGTTGCAACCACACGCGGGAAACTCGCGTGACCTGCCCGGTTACCCTCGCGAGCAACAATCCCATCATCAACAACAACAATAACAATAATAACAATAACAATAATAATAATAATAACAGGCGGACTACACAATGAGAAGGGAGCCGACAAAGCCACGGGTGATCGCTGCGACTTGCCCGCCGGGCCCTCTGGGCGATGGGCTGTGGATGGATGGACGGCAGGAGGGGTAGGCAACACTAGCTGCTGGTGGTGGGGGAGGCCAGCTGCGAGTCATCGCGACACCCCGCCGACGCTGTACGCACCGTCGATCTGCAGCGCCGCCGGTGATACGGAGCCTTGACCATCCATCGCGAAACAGTGTGGAGAGGCGCGCACTAGGGCTGGACCTTTTTTTTTTTTGCATCCTTCATCCTTTCAGCGGAGAGTTTCGACCGATCCAGGCCAGGAGGGAGGAAGGCATCGTGGAGGGTGGGATGGCTGCTATCCCGGTCCAACGTCGGCGAATTCAGAAATAGTGCCAGTCAGTATCAGGAAGGTGAGGGTGGCAGCGTCATCCAGCGGGCGAGGGGCGATCAGACGACATGCTTAGACTCCCCTCCATCACACTCTCCCACACCCTCTCACCCTGGTTACTGGCGCCTGCTTGGGCCCGTTCCTATTCTCCTCCAGCTATCCAATCGTCATGGTGGGATCTCAATTCCACATGAGGCCATCGACGTCGGTGGATGCGGGGATGTTATCTGCCATCCCGGACGGGCAAACGGGAACCAGGAACCATGAAACGCGCCCTCGGAATTCCCCCGTCGCCTCTGACCATCTTCCACCCAACACTCTCCCAGTTACGCCGGATCGTGGAAGCTGGATCCGCCCGGGCGGATAAAGCCTCTCCGCCAGGCGTAGGCGCAGGCGCAGGCACCAGCATAGATAGATCGGACATGACCCTGACGAAAGACATCTCGCAGCCTGGGAGGGGGGCTTCGTCAGATGCAACGTTGACTCCGGGAGATCGACTCGAGCTGATTAGCCGGCGGACCTCGAACGAGCAGCCCATTTACGGATGGACTGGTGATGACTCGGACGCAAAATCAATCACGCGTCACCAACGCCATCAGTGCCATCACCCACTGTGACTGGAACAACCCCTGCAAAACCGACTCGGTGTGTGCTTCCCTTCCCACCATCACTCGCTCCCCGTCACACCTCCCTCCCACTCTCTGGCCCTCTGGTGCCTTGTCCGAATTTTAGCAGCTAACTAGAGCGAGGCTATGCAGGCAGTGTGCGCATCGCATCCAAGACACCGGATCCCGTGCTACATCGTCCACCCTGTCTGTACTCTGGATCTGTCCTCCGATATAGACTTCGCGCTGCCAATTCAGCCGTAGTCGGTTTCGTTCCTGCCACGGCTCGGAAATGCACCCCGACGACTGGTTACAGCTACCTACAGCTACGGCACATTCGCGCGCGCGGGCCAGCCCTCCTGCGCGAATGATGCGACGTGTGACTGAACTCTCCCAGGATACATCTGTTGGAAAGACCGCTCCACCACCCATCCACGCACCGGCACAGTGGCATCCAACCGTGGCTGCAGGAGCCGCCATCAGAGCTGCCAGGGCCGCGTCTGTGCGCGTGCAGCCGGGAATGCAATGTGCACCCAGGCCGGCTCTGGACCTCGCTCATCTATTTTGAGTCATTTTGAGGCTGGAACGTGGAGGCGGAGTATGGTGGATATCCGTATAGGCTAAATTCCTCACTGGCCTGGCTCAATCGGATCGGTCTGGCCGTGCGTGGCAAGTCTGGATCGACACTGCATGAGTCTCGTTTCGTTCCATCACCAAATTTCGGGTCCGGTAGATTAAATGTGATATACCGGCATCAGATGGCATCTAGACTGGAGGTGATATTTTCAACAGCCATGAGCCCTGCTTCTTGGGTATCCTCGGCCACCTATCTACGGCCAATCATTCGTCTGGCGCTCATAATCATCTGTGTGCCGCTGGCTGCGCTTGGAATCGGTCCAGTTCTAGCCGAGTCGACTCGAAGCCAAGGAATGCGGTGCGGCGTGGCGTGGGATAGATGCAGGCTCGAGCAGCCGGCTAGCGCAGGACCGTGCTAAAGCCGATCACTTGTCTTTCTTTTGCTTTGGGTGTTGGTGTTGGTGTAGCTGTCACCAGCTATACTTGGTGATATATTGATGATTCCAGAACGCCCATTGAGACTCGCACTCGCACCACCCCGCAGGCCGCGGTGTCCATTGCCCTTCCAACCACCACGCTCCATCCAGCCTAGGGACTATAAATGACTACCAACACCTGGCCACACTCATTCCTAGGTATATCCACATCAATCCGCCAATCCCGCTTCAGACAGCCACAAAGTCTCATTTCAATAACCACTTCCCGTCCGCGAAATGGCGTCTCGGCTCGTCTCGCCTCGACTTGACTTGACTTCCCTCACTGCAAGTCGAGTCCAACACGGTGAGGAGGTGAGTCAGTTTTTTTTTTGTCTGATTGTCTCAGCCACGATTGTCTCAGCCACGCCTGAACAGTATGTAACCCTGTGCACGCACGTGCGGGATGGTTCGGTGGAAATAACACCCACACCCACTCACGGTATTGTAGAGGTGTGATAAATATCTGTGTGCTGGAAGGGATGTGTGTTGTATGTGCGCTGTGCCGTGGGATAGGAGATAGGAAATAGTATTCCTGTCTAGTGTGGATATAGACTGCTAATTCTGGCTGCAAGGATATTGACTACATGACTACAGCGCAGGGGCGAGAATGAATAGATATAGATAAGGCACTTACCTCGCCGTCCTATATATAATTTTAAATAGGTAGGTAGGTAGGCAGATAGGCAGATAAGTAAATAGATATCTCCAACATCATTTCATCTCATCTCTTCTCCTCTGCCCTTCCTAGTACCCACCTAGAAATGGAAATAGAAACAGAATACCAATAAACTAAATCGAACCTCGTAATGTTCATTTGTCATACTACTTCTTATTACTAAACTATGAACTAGTAGTACTTATGTCCATCAACATCAACATGAATATCAGAATCAAAATTCAACGGGTCTAGATAGCTTGGGTAGAATACTACACGTCGCTACTGTACACAGGTGAAATGGGCTATATATATATATATACAGGTAGAACACGTAGATAGGCACAATGCACAATGCACAATGATTACATTTCATCACGCCAATGAGGAGGGGTTGGGGGGGGATATATTTTCTTGATGTCAAGGTAATATATAAATAAGTAAGTAAGTAGTGCTTCACCTCCGCACTGCCGTGACATGTCTATTCTGTACTGCACTGGAGGCAATCCTATACTACACTACACCATCATATAAACCAGTCACATCCAACCCATCCATCACTTATAAGCCCAAGGCAGAAGTATATACAACGAAAGCAACAGCGAAATATTAATTAAGCCAGGAATCCGGACCGCTCACCCCAATAACCCCGCCAACCCATGATCAACCGGAATACACGTCCCATTCAGCAGCCTGGACCCGGGCCCACACGCCACGGAGAAACACAGCTCGGCCACCTGGTCGACATCAACCAGTGGCGCCTTCGCGGCCCCCAGGAACTGCATCATCTTGTCCCGCCCCTCGAGGTTGGTATCCGCCGTGAACGCATCCGTGATATTCGTCATCATCCC
Organism: Aspergillus heteromorphus CBS 117.55; assembly: GCF_003184545.1. Lineage (NCBI taxonomy): Eukaryota > Fungi > Ascomycota > Eurotiomycetes > Eurotiales > Aspergillaceae > Aspergillus > Aspergillus heteromorphus. The sequence goes on along the minus strand of NW_020290427.1, from coordinate 364,878 downwards.
GCCCATCATCAGCGCATTGCACCGGATGCCTTTCGCGCCGTAGAACGACGCCGTGTTCTTGGTGAGGCCGACCAGGCCGTGTTTGCTGGCTGTGTAGGCTGCGCCTGTATACATCAATCATCAGTTTACGGTCCTCGATTACCAGGGTGTACATAACATATTATACGTCATCCTGGAGAGAAATATGAAAGGGAGGAGGGAAAGGGAAAGGAACGCAAACCAGCAAGAAATCCCGCCTTCCCCGCCGTGGATACAATATTCAAAATGCACCCGTCGACCACCTCCCTGCCCAACATGCTCTTCACGGCGAGTTTGCTTAGCAGAAACGGCGCGGTCAGGTTCACCGCCAGCACTTTGTCCCATAGGCCCTCGTCGAGATCGCCGACGGGGTCGAACCGGTCCATGATCCCCGCGTTGTTGACTAGGATGTCGAGGTGGTGGAACTCCGCGGTGATCGTCTCGAATAGGGTCTGTACTTCGCTGGCGCCCGTGATGTCGGTTTTGATGGTCTTCAGGCGAGGACTGCCGGTGGGGCCGGCGAGGTCGAGAGAGGTCTGTTGGAGCCGTGATTCGTTGATGTCGCAGATGATTACGTTCATGCCTGCGGTGAAGAATCGGGTTGCGATGGCTTTGCCTAGGCCGCTGGCGCCGCCAGTTATGAGGCATGTTTTGGTGGGTGGGGAGTGCATGCTTGGTTTTGTTGTGGTTGTTTTTGTTGTTTAGTTGAGTGGATGGATGGATAAATAGATGGTTGTTTGGACGATTGAATGGATGGATGAATGGGTGATGATAGTTGTTGGGGTCAGGTTAGACCGGGAGTTGGTTGCATTTATAGCGGAAATAATGGGCTATGTCGGTTGCCATAATCGAGAACAGTAGTCTAAGGACGTCGTATCCAGCAGCTATACTTCGTATCGAGTGTTCGCTTCGCGGGTGCCTGTGGATGAAACTATGGCACTATCCACCGGGTATACTTTGGGCCAGTCGGATGCCGTCGTATTTGCGTATTCGGGACGGCCGCTAAGGGGGATTGTGGGGATGGACGACGGATTCAGGGGAGAGGGTGGTTATTTCCATGGTGTCTGTCGTATTGCGTATAGCGATGGAGGATGTTTGGCGGAGGAGGCTTGTTTGGACTTAGAGGATATAGTGGGTTGTATGTAGTTAAGATGTCGTGGTTTCTTTTCTGCTTGGTGGGGTGTGTATCTTCTGGATGGGTAGATATATATTGCGGGGACGGGCATCGGATCGAGAATCTGGGTGGGACGGTTCATTACTCTCTCATCACCTTGGAATAATGGGTTGCAAACTCACTTAACATCCAGGCTGTCATCTGTCTAGACGTTTCAGTTTCCAATTCCAGGTCTGACCATGTGTGACCCTCAAGTTCCCGCTGGCTGGTGGGCTTGGGACATGGCCCTCGGATGAGTGAGAGTTATCAACCGAAGAGATGAGGAACAATCAAGAGAAGCAAGAGAAGAGCCTGAAGAGAGCCTGAAGAGAGCCTGAGGGAGAGGGCCGAAGTCACATGGCGGGGCTGGTCCCTGGCCGGTTTCTTCTTTCTTTCTCCCTCTCCTCCGGTCTTCTTTCTCCCGAACAACCACCACCACAGTCACATCTCTCCAAGGGATTATTCACCAGCACTCCCATCCGGATACCCTGATAAGCTTATCATCCCGACTGAACCAGGGCACGATGACACATCTTCATGACGGGCAAAGATCCTCGCTCGTCTCCTGGGCTCCACCGGCCATCGCGCAGACCTTCTCGATCCGGCAACCCTCACTCACTTATCTTATCGCCCTGATATCAAACGCCTTGGCTCGACAGCCCTTATGGAAGTTACCTGCCATTGATGCCAATAAATACCCATGGCAGGTTTAATGAGTCAAGTGACTCGTCTCCAATCTACTCACCTACATTTCAATAATGACGATCTCTGAAGACGAGATTCAGCCCGTCGGCCCCTCTACGGCTGGCGAAGATGTTCGGCTGGAACATCTGGGCTATGAGCAGGGTATGTGAACTACTGTCCCCAAAGAGCGCGCTGACTCCTGCAGAGCTCAAACGGTCCTTCGGTCTCCTGGGTATGATTGGATTCAGCTTCAGTGTGGTCACATCGTATGTCTCGTCCGTCTCTTCCAACATTAGCACACAGCTAACCCTATCTAGGTGGACTGCTCTCGCGGGCGTCTTCACCGTCGGAGTCACCTCCGGCGGTCCACCTGTCATGGTATTCAGCTTCATTGGCGTCAGCCTCCTCACCCTTGCCGTGGCCATCCCCATGGCCGAAATGTGTTCCATGTACCCGGTGGCCGGAGGCCAATACAGCTGGGTGGCGGCCCTGGCACCCCCACGTTTCGCCCGCGAGCTATCCTACATCACAGGCTGGTTCATGTTAATCGGTAGGTCCTGTTGACTATCGGTAATCTTCCCGGAAGACCAGGCGGGGAGTTCCCCTGTTCGCGCTGTGGTCTTCCACCATGTCCCTCACACACCACTCACGCAGCCAGGTCTTCTCGCAATGGGCGCAACCAACAACTCCATTGCCGCGCAATTCGTGCTCGGAATGGCCAACCTCGTCTTCCCGTCCTACGAGATCCAACGGTGGCAAACCGTCCTCGTCGCCTACCTGGTGGCTATCCTTGCCGCCGGCATCAATATCTGGGGCCCCCACCTGCTGAACCGCATCGCCCGGTTCATCCTGATCTGGAACATCGGCTCCTTCCTCATCACCGTCGTCGTGCTGCTCGCCACAAACGACCACAAACAATCCGCGTCCTTCGTATTCGTCGACTTCCAGAACTTCACCGGCTGGGACCGCGCCATGGCCGCCATCATCGGCATCCTGCAAGCCTGCTTTGGCATGTGCTGCTACGACGCCCCGGCCCACATGACGGAGGAGATGAAATCTGCCTCCAAACAAGCCCCTCAAGCCATCATCCTCTCCGTCGTCCTCGGCGCCATCACCGGCTTTGCCTTCCTCCTCGTGCTCTGCTTCTGCATCGGAGACATCACTGCCACCGCCGACTCCGCCACCGGTGTCCCCGTCATCCAGATCTTCTATGACTCCACCGGCAGCAAAGCCGCCGCCTGCATCCTCGCCAGCATGATCGCCGTCATCGTCATCGTGGCTGGAAATAACATCCTGGCGGAGGGGTCCCGCTGCGTTTATGCCTTCGCCCGCGACAACGGCCTCCCTTTCAGCCAGTTCCTCGCGAAGGTTGACAAGAAACGCCAGGTTCCCGTCAACGCCATCATCCTCACCTTGGTCGTCCAGTTAGCCCTAGACGCGATTGACTTTGGTACTTCTACTGGATTTGAGACCGTCATTGCCATCTCTACCGAGGGATTCTGTACGTTCTTCAAGCCTTTTTACCCCTACCCATGACCCTACCTCTACCCATACCCCTATCCACACCCCCTCCCCCCTCACAAAACCCCCCTCACCACCCCTCCATCACCACCCCTCCATCACCACCAACCTAACACCCCAACCCACAGACCTCTCCTACGCAATGGCCCTCTCCTCCCGCCTCCTCGGATATATAACGAACCATCACCGCACCCTGACGGGCTCATTCTCCCTCCCCCCGGGGACATCCATCATGCTGAACGTCCTCGGCCTGCTGTTCTTGCTCTTCGCCTCCATCACCTTCAACCTCCCCAGCACCTACCCCGTCACCAAAGACTCCATGAACTATACCTCTGCTGCGATTGGCGTTATCGGGCTGATTAGTCTGGGGACGTGGGTCGTTACGGGTCGGAAGCATTTTACGGGGCCCGGGGGTGGGGATATTACTGGGGGTGGGAAGATGTGTTTCGGTGTGAGTGAGGGGATGTTTGTGGGGGTTGATGGGGAGGGGGAGGAATATGGGAATAGGAATGGGGAGAAGGGAGGGATGGGATTAATCGAGAAAAGGGGATAGATATAGATAGGTAAGGTAACGTAATCTAAGCACGATCTGCTACTTATCTTTATGATGATGATGATGATCGATACTTTATTGTTTCACATTAATCTGATACTTCGTACACTCATTTAGAACGCCATCTAGCTGCTCCCCATCCGTACACCACCATCCGTCCGTCCATGACAACTGACAAGTTCCACCATAAATCATAATATCATCCATCCATGCATCCCAGCTACACCACACCGTATTATCGTCCATCTACCATACTACTAATAAAATCCACCTGCAGATCATCACCAGTCCTAGTCCTAATACTCATAGTCAATACTCAGTCCTCATACTCATACTCAGCCCTAGATCCTCATACTCAATACTCACTCACTCAGTGATACCATCCCCCACCGCCCTCGCAACCATCAACCCAACCAACGAATTCGCCACTTCCGCCGCCGCCAGCGTCGTCGTCTCCCCCACGCTATCGTAGACAGGCGCCACCTCGACCACGTCGGCCCCGACGACGGGTAATCCTCTCAATCCATCCACGATGCTCAGCAGCTCGCGCGTCGAGAAGCCGCCTGGTTCGGCGGTGCCGGTTGCTTTCATGTTAAAAAAACACATGGTTAGCAAACGTCACCTTCAACTTCAACATCCCACCATAAATTCCTCAGACATAATATCATGTCATGTCCGGGATATACGATACAGCATGTCCCCACTCCCCGTCTATTCTGGTTTGAATAGGGAAGAGAAAAAAAGAAGAATACAATGCACGAGGATAAATGTGGGGTGGGAAAGGAGAAGAGGATACGTACCAGGCGCAAACGCCGGATCCAGGACATCGATATCAATCGAAATATAGACGTTACTCTCGCCCACCCGGGCCTTGATCTGGTCTATGATGCCGGAGATGCCGATGCGGTCGATGTCGCGGGCGGTGATAATCTCGAATCCGCAGCGCAGGTCGTTGCGGATGTCGCCTTTTGCGCGCTCCAGGGGGCGCGGATGCCGACGTGGATGGAGGTGTTGTGGATTAGGCCCTGTTGTTTTGGGTTAGTTTGTAGGTTGGGAAGAGAAGGAGGGGGTGGTGGGAGGAGAGATACTTCTTCGTGGGCGAGATGGAGGAATGTGCCGTGGTTGACGCCGCTGGGTTGGTTAATGGGTTGGTTTGTGAGTTGGTTTTGTTTGTTTGGGGTGGGGATGGGATGGATGGGGAGAGGCGTACGCGTAGTGCGAGATTCCGCCGCCTGCGTTGTGTTAGTTATTATCTCGAAGGAGGTGTTGGGTGTAGTGGATGGATGTGTGTGAAAGAAGGGTGTACGTACCGAGCACTTCTGGATCCCATGTATCTGCGAGTCCCCTGATTAGCGCTCTTTCCATATCCTCAACCTTTAGCGTGAGAAAATACCAATATGACTATCAAAATGAATCACCGAAACGGGCCCCCATTTCTCATACGTCGACCTCAACGCCGACAAAGTCGTGGTATGGTCTCCGCCGAGAGTAATGATGCGCGGGAACTGGCCTCGATCGGTGGCGTTGGCTCGACGGGAGGAGACGACCTTTTACGCTTAGTCTTGTCTGCGCTGATGTAGCTGAGCGAGAGACATACCTTGTGAGCTAGATCCAGCTGCTTCAACGCAACAGTGTTGTCCAGCCAGGTGAGCGGTGCATCGCCGCAGTCGATCACCTTGGCCCAGCTGGCCAGCACATTCTCGCCCGTGTAGACGCTCCATCCGCCCAGACGCCGCGAGCCGAGGCGGATGCCTTTGGGGCCGAAGCGCGCGCCGGGACGTCCGGTGACGGCCTGTCTTTGTTAGGGGCATGGTATATAGGCTGAGGGGACGAGGGGAAGGGGGTATACTGTGTCAAAAGGAGCACCGATGAAGGCAATGTCGTAGCTGTTCAACGGGGAGTCATCTTCAATGAAGCAATTAACGTAGGGGAGGTTCGCAAAGGTGGTCAGGCCGGAGAATTGGCTGCCGGTAGTGATGTCAATAGTGCTTTCATGGCCCAGAGGGTACTGGGTTGAGGGATTGGGGATTGCTGCGATGGGAGGGAAGACGATGTCCCTGGCTAGAGCGGAGAGGAGGAAGAGAGACAGGGTGAGAATGAGGGAATGCATGGTGAGCTGAGCCGACAGTCAAGACGAGGACGCGTGCCTGGAGAGAGAGGGAGAGGAAGGAAGAGGGAGAGGATTCATTGTCCGGGGAGATAGTTTGCTGCTAACCTTAGCCGGCCGTCAACCTCAGGCTGCCTCTGCTTATCGGCTTGCCCTAAAGAGTAGTTGCATGCGATGCACCCCACCGCCAGACAACGAGTGAGTAGTAGTAAGTAGTCACCCATTATCGTCAAAATTGATAGACAAAGATAGGTATAGATATCATGCCATCAGTAGATAGGTAATGAAAGTAATGGACCCTGACAAGCCATACCGTATACACAGATGATAATCATTGGTTCCGCTTCCCCGCAACCCCCACTTTTTTTTATCCCATCGCTTCGCGCCTTCGCGTCATCGCCAGCATCATCTCCCACCACCACCACTCTCCCCTGTCGGTTTCCTCCCCTCCACCACATCAATTGCTTCACCCCAGCCCAGCTGAGCAACAGCGCATTCTCACCATGGTACCGCGATTCCCTTATCTCCCCCCACTTTCAAACCTCTCCCCTCTGCAGTCAGCCGAGCGCATTCCGAACTCCACACTAACCGCGAAAAAAAAAAAGCCTCACGCAGACTCCTCCTACTTCGCCTCCGCCAATGGCGATAAAGCAGAAGTCTATACCCAGCTGATTGAACAAGCTCAGGGCTTGTGCTATGGACAGCGGAACTGGGTATTTCCTCCCTTTCATTCCCCATGCTAGCTAGATAGATAGATAGATAGTAGCTAACTCCCCCATCCCTCATCAACAGGTCAGGTACATCGCCCCCTCCCCCCCTCCCCCCACCTCTCTGATACATTTACCCATCATAATTAAACAAAAGCAACTTCTCCAACATCGCCTCCCTCCTCTGGCACGCCTACGCCTCCCTCCCCGCGCCCTCCGCCTCCGTAAACTGGGCTGGCTTCTACATCCGCCAGGACAAGTTCCCCCGTCCCAGCACCACCACCACCACCACATCCAGCACATCCAGCACCGACAGCGCCAGCAAACCCAACCTCCTCCTCGGCCCCTTCCAAGGCCGTCCCGCCTGCCAAGAAATCCGCTTCGGACGCGGCGTGTGCGGCACCGCGGCGCAGAACCGCGAGACACTGCTCGTGCCCGACGTCGAGAAGTTCCCTGGCCATATTTCTTGTGATGCGAGTAGTCGGAGTGAGATTGTCGTTCCGATTCTGTTTAATGGGGAGGTGAGTGTGTGATAATTTTCTTTCCTTCGGGTACTGGGGATGAGAGTGATGTGATCATGATCTTTCTTTTTGGTGGTGGGGATGAGAGTTGGGAAGTGTTTGTCAGTTGGCTAATGTGTTTCTTTTTTTTTACTGTGGGGGATAGACGGTCGCGATCATCGACGTGGACTGCGCGGAGCCGGAGGGTTTCGATGAGGTGGACAAGAAGTATCTCGAGGAGTTGGCGCAGGTGTTGAGCGAGTGTTGTGATTGGTAAGGTGAAAACAACAATTTGGAAACGTTAAATGAAATGGAAGGAGAGGGGTTATAGAGTGATGGAGGATATGAAGAGGGATAGGGGCGATTGATAGACTTCGGAGCGAGGAAGGGTGGATGGACATGGTATGATATACTACCGACAGTCATGATAATACCATACCATCCCATCCCATCCAGTATCTATTCTATCACCAGCTATAATAAGTAGCTATATAAGCTTCAACCCAACCCGTCAAATGCCAGCATCACGGGCCAAACCCCCCCCTCCCCCACCCGAAATCGAAATAGATGTAGCCTTGTCTAGAGAATATCCCAGGTCTATCAGGCATCGCTTATCCAAACCCGACGCTCCCTGAAGCAAAGTGTAGCGTGTGCCCTGCGCCAATCCAGTGCGCCGGACCCCCAAGTTAAACAGGCCGAAAGAAGCAAGAGAAGAACAAAGTAATAAATGGTGAATGGTGAATGAAGGGCGACTACGTGCTGAACATGCTCATCTGCCGCTTCAGCGGACTGATGGACCCCGTGTCGCCGTCCTCGCTGGGCCCTAGACCGCTGTCTGTCCCGGCGAGCCCGGCATCAGTATCGATGTCCCATTCCCCGACCTCGTCCTCCTCCGTCGGCTCGAGGCCGGCGTCGGAGCCGCTATGCCAGCTTTTTTGAACCGCGCCGCGCGTGTTCCATCGCAGCGCGCGCTGCACGCTCTGGAACCACTCCCCGCTGCCGGCGACCACGGTCGGGAACGGGTATTGACTCGCCTCAACGGTCACGTAGTCGCCTTGCCGCAGTTCCACGCGACCCTTCCCGTCGAACGAGCAGTACGCGGTTGAACGAGACCCATGCGGGACAGCAATGCGAAGCAGGAGAGTGTCGGAGAGGACCATGGGGCGGAAGGACAGGGTATGGGGACAGATCGGGGTGAGGAGAATCCCCGGGATGGAGGGGTGGATTAAAGACCCGCCGGCGGAGAGGGAGTATGCCGTGGAACCTGGCGCACGTGTCAGTCGGTAATTAAATTCAATCGGTCGGTATAAGCCACATACCTGTGGGAGTAGAGAAGATGCATCCGTCCGCTTGGACCACGGTGAGGAGGTCGTTGTCGGCATATAATTCCAGATTGGAGACATAAGGCGACGGCCCTCGATCGATGACCAATTCGTTCAAAACCTCGAACTGCTCGCCTTCCTCGACGGCGCCCGCTTCGGCGCCCTTGCTCCGGTCTTTGCGGAACACCGTACAGGTGAACCGCATCCGCAGATTCACCCGCATCCCCACATCGCCCATCACCGCGTTCAAGTGGGACTTGTAGCTCTCGAACTCGAAGTTGGTCAGGAACCCCAGACTGCCTAGGGAGAAGCAGAGGACGGGCGGGACGATGCGTTGGAAAAGCCACGAAGTGAAAAGCACCGTTCCGTCGCCCCCGAGGGTCAAGACCAGGTCGAATTTCTCGGGCGCCGTCCAGCACAGATCGGGCGTCCAGTAGTGTAGCATGTCGGCGAACCGGGGGTCTTTCCCCAGGAGTCCTTGTGCGTCGAACCGCTTCGAGTTTCGGAGCTTGGCATCAACGTAGACATTGACGCCGACTTCATTCCCGTAGCGAGGGGTGGAGAGGAGCCATTCCGCCAGTTCCCGGGTGAGATGCACCAGACTGTTGTCGCGCGCCTTGGTGACAATCATGACCGTTTTGACCGCGCGCTTGATGGGGCGCCGCTGTAATTGCTTCGACACTTCGCGGACACCGGTCGCAGTTTGGACCAGCCGGGAATGTGACAGCCATTCATCATCCGCGATTTCCTCGAGGACCTTCTGGATATTTACCGCATCGTCGAACCGCTGATGGAAGAAGCATGGGGATTGCATGATCAGCCGTGCCGTGGCGGGCGCGCGGTCGAGATACGTGCCTAGTTGGATATTGGAGAGGGCCGCGGACAGCATCTGCGACGAGGCGCTGCTCGAGCGACGCTCTGTTTCATCGGGGGAACTGGAGCTCGGGTTGAACAGCCTCAGCGAGGCCGCCAGCGGCATGTTAGGGTTTTGGCTGCACATAGACGGGCGCGACGCGAGGGCCTTGAGGAGAGTCTGGCGAGGGATCGAGTCGCTGGATAAGGCGTTCCGTTGGTGGCCCGTCAGGGAGGCTGTCTGACGAAGCGGCCGGTTGGAGGGAGGCGGCGTGGGTGGGACAGCGGCGGCCCCCCGGGGAGACTGCGTGTCGGAGGGGCTGGGAGAGGGAGCACACCCGCGAATCTCGGTGGTGGGCTGGGAAGGATCTATGTGCGAGGCATAATCGCGGAGGAGCGACGCTCCCACGGTGGCCGAGCGAAGGGGAGGAGGAGGGCGAGCCGGACAATCTGATAGCGGTGGGGCTGCGGAGGGCGGCGCAGATGATGGTGAAGCAGAGGGCGGCGACTCGGATGAAGGGTTCACGGAGGCAGGAGAGGGCGGGGAGGACGCCATGGGCAAATATATAGATGATGATTAATGAGATGGAGCGAGCAACCGGTGCAATGCAGGATGTGGTTGGCTCTCTTGGCTCCGTGAGAGGGGGGAGGGGGGGGGGGGAACAGGAAAAGGGAGCGTGGATGTCAATGATGATTGATGATTGATGATTGATCATGGATGGGGACGGAAGGGAAAAACGCCGGGGGATTGAGAACGGGCCGCAAGCCGAATTCGGATGTATCGGGGTTAGGCGGACGGCCCCGGCGTCACCATTGGCTGGACGGTCCTTCGATAGGCTTCCACCGAGCCAGCGACCGTCATCGAGAGTGGACTGTGTGGAGGGCCCCCTCAGACGGCGCGGTTGCTAACTCCGCACCACACACACCCCGTGGATGGAGGATCAATATCACCGCAGAGGATCAATGGGGGGTGGGGACGCATGGACTTGGGAGGATGGACAGGATGGACAGGATGGATAGGATGGATAAAATGGATGGGATGGACAGGATCGCTGCACAGGAATGCCTGCCTGCCTCCAAAAAGGGGACTCAGATTTACCGACTGGCCGGCTAGTCGCCCACATTCTTCATCCTGCAGATGCCGCCAGATGGAGGCTTGTCACGTCACGACAGGCACGTATCATTACGGAGCATCCGTACACTTCCAGTGCGGCAGTGCCCACTTTCCACACCATTGAGCCATGTGTAAGGGGGCGCTACTTTCCTCCAGGCCGCGGTGATCTTGTCAATCCTCCATCCCCTTATTGATGCATGAATAGGATTGCGATCAGGGACGAGAACTGCGGGCGCGAACTGGCAACTGCCGACTACGAAGTGAAGACAAAGTACGGAATCCGCGCAATTGTTCCCTGTTTATATGACGGGATCCATGATCCTATCCGACACCACATGCATTTCTCCCTAACAAGTCACGTCTATTAATATCCTATCCGCTATAGTGCCCCATACCCCATGTGGTTTACTGGACGCCGACCTTAACGCCGGAATGTCTCCGTCAGGAGCTCGTCTGAGATGTCGACTCCCATCGCGCACGTCCCTTGCCCTGGACCAGTCATTGGCTTGGGATTTGGAGATGAGATCCTTCCCATGTTATCCGTCGTATCCGCCAGTGGAATGCCGTAGAACCATCATCCTACGCGCGCCAAGAAAGTCCCGTGCACACCAACAGTATCTGGGCCGGGTTGGTACTTTCGAGACCTCCCAAAATGCCGAGGTGGCGGCATAGGTAGTACACCGTGAAAGCCGCCCGGAGATAGCCACGACGGACGGCTGTGAGCACCACTGAGCGCTCGGGACGTAGCCGTGCGTCACGACTAGAGATTGTGTCGTGATGTACAGGGAGTGATCACGCAGCGTCGATCTTCCAGGAGTAATCCCGGTGGACCTGGTCTTCAACAGTCTCCCGGATAGTGCCCTCCAAAGGCTGGCCATCTGCACTCTCAACCATGGCAACGTCTCCATCCTCGCCCACAGAGGTTCCGTGACAGATCGCCGACGCGCGCTCGCGAACCCTTTCCCAGGTGTCGAAGTCGAAAGCCCCTTGGCTCTCGTTCAACAGGAGATGACCCTTAGACGAGAATGCGAGGACGTGAAGGGACTTCGCAGCGGCGGCGTCCTCTGCGGATGGCTCGCGGGTGATTTTTCCAGCAGCGTCGACAGATAAGACGGTCGCGGAAAAAGTCATGGACAGGGGGACGGAGGCTGACAGCAAAGCCAAAAGTGCGGTATGGAGGAGGGCGGGCAGGAGAGTTAGATACTAGTCAGACCACGTTAGCCTTTCCACGCAGAACGCCGTTATCCAAACAGCAACAAGTACTCACCGAGTCTCCTCTGCTGACGTTTTCACCGCCGACAATGGCGAGCGTAATCACGACGCCGCGACGCTGGTAGCCCCGTTCTCTCCCCAAGATCAATCTTCCAACAACCCCTCGGATGATGCCCTCCACATAGCGCTCACCCACACTAGCGGGGGCAGTTCCCGGCTTGACGAACACTTCCACGGTGGCATCCTCCGGCTTCAGGGCGTCACGGCGTCCGGGGAGCTCGACAGGCGCGTTGACGGATCCGAGAATGTTGGATCCCGTGGAGGGACACTGGTAGGAGGCTGAGCCGTCGGCGCGGACCAGGGGGGAGAGAGAGGCAGTAGGGCCGACCATGATGATGCGAATAATTTGCGACTTGCGGTTGTAGAGGAGTGGGTTGGTCAAGTTGAGTGTCAATGCTATGAGAGGACGGTTGCGGCAGCTTCGCGAGTTCCGCTGGAGAATTTTTGGCCGCGGAGTGCGGGGCGGCTACTGATTGGTGGATGTGCCATCTCATTGCACTGGAGTTCCGACTCTTGGTGAAAACAACTTGTTGCAATACAGGAGCCATTGCAGCTTGAATCTGTGCAATAGCCAAGTACGGTATTCATTTCCGGGCATCTGCCATATTCATCCTTGTCATGAGTTGTCACTGACATGCTCTTACTTATGCGTACAAGAATATGAAGATTGCATAACATCCAGCGGAGAAATACAAGACCGGGATCTACTGAAAGACCGTCACTATTGCCTTGCAGAGGTCCCAGGATCTACCAAACTGACTGATAAATTCTTAAGCGGCTACCTCTTAGTGAAGGAAACCTGTTTCTGTTCTTCAAGCCACCGATTTCCGAATGTATCGAACGCATAGCGGTCAGAACCGTGGATAAACTCCTTACTGGCCAACCTGCATCTGCCTCTTTACGAGATTCAACTATACTGTGTACAAGATGGCCACCAGCCTTTGCCTTACGGCCCTGCAAAGGCTGCCCCTCTGTTCTGCCTTTCCCATTGTTAGTGCATGGTCGTGTCACACAGTCCGGTCCTAACGCATTCATGCCCCGCAGTGGATCGGATCTAGAATATAGATACTGTTGAGGGCAGTTTGGAGCACTGCCATTATTGTATAGATACATGTATTATGGCCGTGAACAACGCAGGTCGAGATACCCCGAACTCCGCCGGCATGGACGGTGACACGTGCTGTCGAGGCTTGCTTATGTCGCCGACATTTGCGCCGGCAGTGGGGGCGACTACCGGGGAGGTGCCCCTCCTTGCATCTTCATCTTCCTCCTGACCTCCCATCTCCGACTATCCCATCCGCACAAAAGATCAGTCAGGATGAGGATCCTCTGCCTTCATGGGAAAGGCACCAGTGCCGCCATCTTCGAGTCGCAGACAAGTTAGTGATCGGATCGGTTGTTGCTTCAATCCAGAGGGCTGACCTAGATGCCCCTCCAGCGTCGATACGATCGCGACTATCCGATCTAAACATCAAATTCGAATTCGTCGACGGAATCTATGAGTCGACGCCCGCTCCCGGGGTTGATCTGTTCTACCCGCCTCCTTTCTATTCCTTCTGGGAAAACGACGCAATCGAAGAAGTCCTGACCAGTCGCAACTGGCTCAAGAATTACCTGCAAACCAATGGCCCCTACGATGCTCTCATGATGTTCTCGCAGGGATGCGCCCTGGGATCAACTGCCGCTCTGATGGACCTGTTTGAGGAACCGGACCGTCCGCTACCATTCAAAGCCGCCATCTTCATCTGCGCTGGAGTCCCGATACACATTATGGAGAAGGTGGGATACGAGATTGCCCCGCAGGTTTGGGAGAAGGATATCGTGACGCGGAAGGCCCTCGCCGCACAGGCAGATGCTTCCGCGATTCTGTCACAGGGCGCGGCTCGCTGGGGCGCAGGCAATGTGTACAGTGAGCCCGAGGCTGATGTCCGAGCTGAGATCAAGCCCTCGGACGTTCTGATCAATATCCCGACGGTGCATATATATGGAGGCAAGGACCCGCGCTCTTCTGCCGGCATCCAGTTGTCGCAGGCCTGCGACCCTGCGAAACGGAGAATGTACAATCATGGAGGCGGCCATGAGATTCCTCGCACAGCTACTGTCACGAGTGATATCGCGGCGCTAGTGCGCTGGGCGTTGCGGGAGGGAGGAGTGGCTCAATGACGCGATGCTGATTTGTTGAGTATCTGTCGTGTTTCTAAATATCTGGCAATAATAGAATAGACTGCGTGTCCATCCACTTCACTATCCCCTCATCGAGTTCAGAGTTAATGTACACGATGGGATCATGAGACAGGATAGTTTAGACCAATCTGGATCAAGCGTGGTCTTTAGGACAATATTTAGTACACGAGGTGCATGTCCTCTGTAGTTGCTGTTTTTTAATTGCAGACCGATTTCTTACGGGGTCCAACAATACCTGTTCAAGCGTGGTCAGGTGCCATTCACTTGACAAACCGGACTTGGTTCTTCTTCCACATCAACGCCGCCGCGAACAACTGCGCTGCTCCAAATGCCCCCACAGCATACATCTGGAGATTATACCCAGACGCATACACTGTACGGATTCTGTCTTGAGTTTCCACGGGAAAACCGACGAGATGGTTTGGATCCGCTGCAGCGTCAGCCGGGGAAAGATGACCTTTGACGTAAGTGACCAGAATGCTATTGACAATGGCAACGCCTAGTGAAGCTCCCAGCATGCGCGCCTGGAGCGTCAGGCCCATTGCGATTGCTAAACATGTTAGTCTATGGTAAGCAGTGGTTGCCAGTGGTTGAGCAACTCACAAAGATCACGTCCGCTGACCACTACCGGAAGAGACATATACAGAGCAGCGATCGAGATCCCGGTCCCCATCCCTGTCATCGCCATGTACCCGTACTGGCCCGGCCACACATTGATCGTGGTGGGCACGGATGATAGCAGGAATGACCCCGCGATCTGGAGCACGGACCCTACCAGGGTCAGATATACAAACGGGGTGCGCAGTCGGCCAGCCAATATAGTGCAGCAAATGGCCCCCACGGGGGAACCAACGCCAAAGGCAAGCACTCGCAGCCCGGACTGTATTGCACGATAGCCATTGACGGTTTGGAATCGCTGAGGCAGCTCAATATACAGAATTGTGACGGCAGGCCCGGTCAGGAAGAACCCTCTGCGGATACTAGGTTAATCGACGGCATTATAGATGCAAACGAACAGGGAAATGAGGCACCAACATGACAATTCCCACCAATGCTCGGTCTTTGAACAGTCGCCATGGGAGCATGGGTTCCATGCGTATGTGCGCTCGGCTGAGGAGCAACTCCCAGACGAGGAAGGCTACGCAAAGTACACCTGAGCCTGTCAAAAGCCCAATGATAAGCCCCGATGACCAGGCATACCGAACCTTGGCTTCCTCGAGTGCAGCCACCAACAGCATGGAGAATGCCAGGAGAAGCACGCATCCTACCGAGTCGGCCTGGATTAGAAATTCCCGCAGTTGGCTTTGCGCGTGACGGAGATGACCGCCCGATCTGCGAGCCGTATCCCGCCTAGCGAAGTTTGTCGGTATGAGGAATAGACAAACCCATGCCAATCCACCTGCGGGCACACTGACCATACTCAGCACTAGGAGCAAGACGGTCAAACCTTGAATTACTCACTTGAAAAGGAAAATCCAACGCCAAGCACCAGAACTGCTAATGCCGCCCCCAATCAATGACCCCAGGATGAGAGCAAAAGTAAGCACACCAGACCCCACGGCACTGGCGGTATCGAACCTCTCGGGGGGTACTATGCGGACCAGACCAAACAGGCACAATGAGAAGGCTCCAGAGCCACCAATTCCTTGGAGAGCACGAAATATGATTCTGATTAATGGTTAGGAGCGACACGACCATCTTGCTCAAGGGGGTACTGACAACTGGTCGATGTTTTGTGCGGCCCCGCAGCCACCAGAAAAAGCAATAAACAGGAACACGGAGCTGAGCAAGGCTATTCTCAGACCAAACACATCGCTGAACTTAGCCCAGCTAGCGAGGAAGCCGGTGAAAGTGAGAAGGTAAGATGTGATGATCCATGTGCCCTGTTCGCGCCCCACTAGGTGATCGCCAATAGTGACGAGTGATGTGCTAATTATCGTGATCTCAGCCGTGGCCAGGAAGAGACTCAGCGCGATGCTGTTGCAGTCTGTCAGAGTGCTGAATTGTGTATCTTTGTCGGATGGAGTTGCTTACCTAGAGCCTACTACCCATAGGCGGAGGCCATGCAGATACTGCGAAGGGTCCTCCAAATCTCCGATTTGGGGGTCGATGTCACATCTCTCAGGAATTTTCGAGGTCAATGCGGGTAGATTGTGAGATCCTGGTATCGAGGTATGCGCATTAGAGTCGCCCATGTTCCGAGACGACCTTGAGGTAACTAATCATCTATATCGTCTGTTGAATATCGTCTACTGATGTACCTTAATAGTGATGGCCACGTTACCACAGCTCGTCTGCGCTAACGACATGATTTGATATCCAGTGTTCCAGACAAAACCTACAGAGCAGATGTGGAACATGTGATCGACACAGTTCGCCGAACAAGCTTCCCGGCCTCTACATTCCTGGCCGGATGCAAACAACTACGGCAATGAAAATTTAAATTGCCTGCTTTTAGGTTGGATAAAGCTTCCTGGCCTTGCATTCCTGGCGGATACAAATTATTATGCTGGTTAATATGGAATTGTCCCTTAGGACTAGTCGGGGTTGCAATCTATTAATTAACCGCGCTGTCAACTACTCTGCGAATGATATTGACTGCGTGAGTAACATCATCCTTCGCTCCAGCCCCAGGAACCTCATGCCCCCGGCTATGGACATAGACCCATTTAACATCAGCTTTGCAGACACTATTTGACGTGGCAACCTTACTGGCAGCCTCATCCCGCGAGCCCCAAATATGGGCAGACGGGATCGGGATGATTCCTGCCGCTTTCTGAAGATCTATACACTCCACCCGGCCTTCCTGCAGGGCTTCATAGTCAAGCGGCGGGTGAGTGATAGACAGGATAATTGCAAACCTGAACGGCATCTCTGCCCGTGGGTCTCTCTTGGCGAGGTGAATCAGGTAGGTTAGGATCATCGTCCCTGCCTGACTAAATGCAATCACCCCGTCGTACGGGCCTTCGTCGCAGAGATGTTGCTCCAAGTGACGATAGGCCGCAAGGCCAGTATCTGGATCTTGATCATCAAAGTACGCGTACATCGGCTCATCCTTCCAGGAAATTAACTCGACACCTGCGACATTTAGCTGAGCCTCCCAAGGCTGGATTGCTGCGTACCGGGATATATCCTGGCCGGAACGGTTCCTTCAACAAAATCATAGACGTGGTTATCTCCAAGCTCATATCGGATCGCAGCTGTCTGTATCTCGAATACCTGATCGAGATCAATTCCTCGGCTCGCACAGATGCGATCGCAGACTCACTCGAGAGTTGGTGCCTGCTCCATGTAGACTATATCGGTCAGCATCAAAACAGACTGAAAGCCGGCCTGAAGGCGACGATACCAAAGAATGCGCATCTTGTAGAACCCCAGAAAAGGATCTCTCAGTGATGATAATGCCAACTGGGCTACCGCGCCTTTTATCTTGATGGGTTCTGGCAGTCATTAAAGTTTCAAGATTCGTCTGAAAATGGAAGATCACTTCCTTGTTGGACCATCGGACCCAACAGTTCCTCCCGATCAGCCGTGCGCTGCATGCAGGGCATCCGTTCCCAGACTTAGGTACAATCCACCTGCTCCGTACTGGCGCCAAATCCTACGATCCTATCGGATGCCGAGGTTCAGGCTATTTGGTGATTTGGTCGTCATCGGATAAATGAGCCGATTTGCTCGGACTGGACCCCTGTTGATATGAACCGCTGGAAGAAAATTAGCATTGTTGGCGGGGGTTTTCAGAACTATTTTCGATGGCTGGTCGAGGAGCATGCGACTTCTGGCCTGACACTAGCTGATGACAATCCTTCTGGTTACATCGTGTCTTGATCCACAGCTTCTTCGTGAAATGCCCTCGCTTTCTGTGCGGATAGATAAAGCTAGCCACGGTCGCTGGTTGCACTTTTAGGTATTTGATGATTGGGTCCACATATGTCCGGTTATGTCAGAAACCAGTGATTGACCATTAGCGACCCCAGAGTCTTCAATCTGCCGTTATTCAACAGCATGGCTTACAGTGGCCGTGATGAAGAGACACTCCCTCCTCTCGCTGTCATCGGTCTGTCCCTAAAGTTCCCTGAAGATGCAACATCGCCCGAAGCGTTCTGGGATATGCTCATGCAAGGCCGGTGTGCCTCACGCGAGTTCCCGCCAGATCGAATGAACATAGACGCCTACTGTCATGATGACCGAGAACGACTTCATGCCGTCTCCTGCCGAGGCGGCCATTTCATGGCAGAGGATCTCGGCCTCTTTGATGCGCCGCTTTTTGGCATGACCGAGGCCGATGCAAAGGCCATTGATCCTCAGCAACGCCTGGCTTTGGAAACGGTGTACCGCGCAGTAGAAAATGCTGGACTTCCACTCGACCGGATTGCGGGCTCGAAGACCAGTGTGTTTGCAGGCTCCTTTTGCAATGATTATCACATGCTCCAGATCAAAGACCCGCTGAACGTGCCCAAAAGTGCCACTGCTGGTAGCGGCCGAAATATGATCGCTAACCGAATCAGCTGGTTCTTTGACTTGCTAGGCCCTAGTGCAACGATTGATACTGCTTGTTCGAGCAGTCTAATGGCGGTCGATTTGGCGTGTCAGTCTATTTGGGGTGGCGATGCTACTATGGTTAATCCCCCTGTTGGCAACGCATCAGTGTTAGTATACTGACCTGATGCAGGGTGTTGCCATTGGGTGCAATGTGATTCTGGCGCCGGAGGTGACTATTGGTCTCGACAACCTTGGGTTATTGTCTCGCGACAGCCGCTGCTTTAGCTTCGATACTAGAGGAAACGGATACGCCAGAGGCGAGGGTATTGGTGCTGTAATCATTAAACGCCTTGATGATGCGGTATCTTGTGGAGATACTGTTAGAGCTGTTATTCGATCGTCTAGCTCAAATCAGGATGGCAAGACCCCTGGAATCCTGCAGCCAAGTAAAGACGCACAGGTGCGTTTGATTCGCGACACCTATTCGAAAGCTGGACTGGACATGGGTGAAACAAGGTACTTTGAAGCACATGGCACCGGTAAGTCTATTCTTCTTCGCGGAGAGTGTTTGAGGATGACTGATCGGACAAGGGACCCCTGTTGGCGATCCTATTGAGACCAGGGCCATTGGCACCGCGTTTCGCCCGTATCGATCAAGTGGTGAGCCTTTATATGTGTAGGTCTGAGTCGTTGTTTTGTTTTATTCTTGCTGAATATGTGTAGTGGCTCGGTAAAATCCAACATCGGCCATCTCGAAGGTGCCAGTGGGATAGCAGGTTTCATCAAAGCAGTTCTTATTTTGGAAAAGGCACTTATGCCTCCAAACAGCAGTAATCTGCAGACCGTGAATCCCCAGATAGATGAGGAGTATCTGAGACTGAAGGTAATAAATTGTCGACTGGACACGGTCATGAGGCTGACTGTCTCAGATTCTAAGAAACGCCGTCGCATGGCCAGGTACCGGCTTGCGACGGGCGTCTGTAAGCTCCTTTGGATTTGGTGGATCAAATAGCCATATTGTTCTCGACGATGCTTACAACTTCTTTCGCTTGCATGGAAAGGAAGGCCACCATCAAACTGCCATAGTGCCTCCATTCGTGGGGGTCGATGGGATACAGCTAAATGGTCATGAAGGATCTGACCACCATTCCCCCCATATATCCCGTGTAAATGGCGCCAGCCATGGTACCTGTCACGCAGACCCTCACTTGCTTGTGTGGTCGGCAGCAGACAAAGCTGGGATCGAACGACTGGCAGAGAGCTGGAGATCGTACTTTTCAGTCAAAGCAAACTCAGGTCTCGATGTGAATACTTATATGCGGGACTTAGGATACACCTTATGCAATAGGCGGAGTCATTTAGAGTGGAGGACGTTCGTCGTTGCGAAGCCAGCGGAAACCGTGCAAGACCTGACTCTACAATTCGCGCCAGCGACTCAATGTCTGGATTCGCCACATCTGGCTTTTGTTTTCACCGGAGTAAGAACAGCAAAACATTGCTTTAGTTCCAGCTGACCATGAACAGCAAGGAGCCCAGTGGTACGCGATGGGCCGTGAGTTAATCGGTCAATATGAGGTTTTCACCGACAGTCTATCCGAGTCAGCGACGTACCTTGCGGAGTTTGGATGCGAATGGGATGTATTCAGTATGTATAACAGCGAAATATAACACTATGGTTCTAACATTCCACAGGTGAGCTACAGAAACCAGCGTTGGAATCGAATGTGAACGACCCGGCCTACGGTCAGCCACTCTGCACTGCACTTCAAATCGCCCTGGTCGATCTTCTCGAGAGCTGGCATGTTGTGCCGGCTGCAGTTGTCGGCCACTCGTCTGGAGAGATTGCCGCAGCGTAAGTCCTTCATGCTTCTTCTTCTTCTTCTTCTTCTTCTTCTTCTTCTTCTTCTTCTTATTTTTTTTTGCATTGCTAACGTTGATACAGATATTGCGCTGGGGCGTTATCAAAACGGTCTGCATTGAAGGTCGCATATTTCAGAGGCTTACTGGCAGGACAGCTGGGAAAATCCAGTAACATGAAAGGAGGCATGCTTGCTGTTGGGCTATCGAAAGGGGATTTCCGGAAATACCTTGATCAACTTGCTTCGCAGTTCGAAGCGTTGAAGGTAGTGGTTGCTTGCGTCAACAGTCCGAACAGTGTGACAGTATCTGGACAGCTGGAGCAGATCGACACGTTGCATGTTCTTCTAACTGAAGACAACGTGTTTTCTCGAAAACTGGCTGTCAATGTTGGCTATCACTCATTCCAGATGTCTGAAATATCTGAGCAGTATTGTTCCGCTCTTGGAACGTTGGAGGTTCCCCCAAAGCGGAAGAAACCGCCATTCATGGTATCATCTGTTACTGGTGCATTAGTATCAGATGAACAGCTGATAGACCCCGAGTACTGGGTAAACAACATGGTCTCACCGGTATTGTTCAATGATGCAGTGGGCTATTTATGCGCTCAGACGAGCAAGACCCCTCGAAAGATTGATGGTAGTCACCGTCGCACTATTGCAATTGACCATTTTTTGGAAATCGGTCCACATTCGGCACTGCAAGGACCATGTCGGGATATTATCAAAGCGACAAACAAAACCGACAAGATGGGTTACGTTCCTTTGCTGGTACGCAATCGCTCTGCCTTGGTATGTGTCATGGAAAGCGCAGGCCGTCTTCACTGCAGCGGGTATCCGATCAACATATCAGCTGTCAATGTTGATAGAGCTCTGGTAAAGCCTCAGGTATTAAGCGACCTACCGGAGTATCCATTCAATCACACCACTCCGTACTGGCACGAAAGCCACCTGAGCCAAGGCTACAGGCTCCGCAAGCACGCCTATTCAGAGCTGCTCGGCATCCCCGATCCCAATGGGAATCCCATGGAAGCCACCTGGCGAAACATCATTCGGGGGTCAGACATGCCGTGGGTGCAGGACCATAAGATCAACAACGCCGTCCTGTATCCGGGCGCTGGGATGGTGGTCATGGCAGTCGAGGCGATCAAGCAACTGGCGGATCTGGATCGAGTGATCATAGGTTTCAACATCCGGGACGTGGCGTTTTCGTCCGCGCTACAGATCCCTACCCATGCTGAAGGAATCGAGGTTAATGTCAACTTGAAACGCGTCACAGATGGAAAGTCAGACAGCACGGGATGGTTTGAGTATCGGGTATACGCCTACGACAATGATACGTGGGTGGAGAATAGCACGGGGTCTATCCAAGCGCTTTATGAATCCGCGGAGACGGGTCTGGATCTCAATGGTCGGGAGGAGAGGGAGTGGCAGGGTTTTCTTTTGCGGGGCTACAACGATGCAGCACGGATGTGTACATCATGCGTTGACTCTGAAGGGTTCTACAACCATCTGAATCTTTGTGGGTATCAATACGGACCTGCATTTGCTGCAATCCAAAACATCAGTCGCGGAGAAGACTGCAACAGCTTCATCTCAGACATCCGGACATTCCAGCCTGCAGGCGCGGCATATCCGACTCACACAATCCATCCGACAACATTAGACGCCATCGTCCAGATGGCAGCGGGACTAGTCACCGATATAGGCGGACGCACGACAAACGTCGCTGTGCCAACTAGAATCGACCGCCTTTGGCTATCCAGCACCGGTCTGAGCCATCCATCTGCAGATATCCTGAAAGCTCACGTGGCGTGCAGTCGATCTACCGTCGGATACACCCATTACTCCATGACAGCAGTGGACAGAACTGCCTCCACTGCACTTTTGACGCTCGAAGGCTTGAAAGTAACCACCATTGCAAGTACAGAGAATACACCTGTCTCAAGACAACTGAAGGCAGATAATCTCTGCCACTATTTAGCGCAGCAGCCTGAAATCGACCTGCTAGGAGAGGAAGAAACGCGGGCTCTTTTCGAATACGACAACTCTCAAGAAGCGCCCATACAGCACCTCACCGACCTGGACTTTCTTGCGACAAATTACGTTTATAGATTTGCTGACTCTTACAGCGAGGACAGAGAAAACCTTCCAGCTCACTTGAACAAATACGTGGACTGGATGCTCGGCTACAAGGAAGCAATGGATCAAGGCTTGTCAGTTTTCAGCACAAATGAGTGGAGAGATCGCATGAACGACGACCAATACATCAGCGAACTGCACAAGCGAGTCGAACAAGGCAGTAAGCGTGGACTTCTAATCAGCACCGTCTGTCGGGACCTGTCCGACTTTCTGCGTGACCCGCTCACTCGTCTTTTCGAGAATAATCTCCTCGCGGATGTCTACTTTGAAATGGTATGCACAGAGACGCCCTTCCACTGAATCCTACTGACTGGTGCAGCTCGGCGAAACGTCCATCAAACCGCGTCTGGAGAAACTCATCGCCGCATTGGCCCACAAAAACCCCCGGATGAAGATCCTAGAAGTGGGCGCGGGAACAGGAGCCATGACTGACCTGTTCATCAAAGCGTTGACCATGAAACTTGAATCTGGGGGCATGCCTCTATACGCCCAGTGGGACTTCACCGACCTATCGAGCTCTTTTTTTCCCGCTGCTCAGGGACAATTTGCTGCGGAGGGACAGCGGATGAGGTACAAGGTCTTGGACGTGGAGAAGGATCCCGAGGTGCAGGGGTTCGAGTGCGGGACGTACGATGTGGTTGTTGCTTTCTTGGTAGGATTGGCCATCGTGATTGTGTATGAAAGCTGACCTGGTCTTCTAGGTGTTGCATGCGACTGCGGACTTGGCTGCTAGTCTCAGGAATGTCCGGAAGCTATTGAAAGTGTATGTTGTATGTTTATGCTATGCAGATAGCAGCGCTGACGGTTGCAGGGGAGGCAAGCTGCTTCTTTCGGAGATTACTTATCTCCATCCTATTCGAACGACTCTTATCTTCGGCTTGCTGGATGGGTGGTGGAGAGGTGAGTTTACCAACCTTAGTGCTTCATATCTGACCGTAGCAGGCCGGGAGGAATACCGCCAGACGAGCCCCTGTGTTAGTACCGAGAAATGGGGAGAGCTTCTCAAAGGAACGGGGTTTTCGGGCTGCGATATCGTCGTGGATGACTATATCGACGAAGTGTGTCGCGAGGGAAGCATGATCGTGTCGACGGCCGTTGCTCCACTGCGTACTGTGAAATGGGGAGTGAATATTATCCTGGACCCAACAGACGGAGGACAGGTTGAGCTGGCAGAGGCAGTTTCTGATCGACTCCTGGGCATGGGAGTGGCCATCACGAGTGGAGGTCTGAATGACATGTCCGGAAGGGAGCTGACATCGGAATTGATAGACATCTCTCTCTTGGAATCTACGGCCCCTTTTCTCTACGATATGAACAAGACGGAATACGGAGGGCTTCAAGAACTGGTGAAATCAACAAAGAACCTCATCTGGGTCAACGAAGGCGGAGGACATCAGCCGTTCCCCAAGTACCGACTTGTTGATGGGCTTTTTAGAGTGCTGGCGGGGGAGATATATAGAGTGAGGCTGACGACTCTCTCTCTTGAGCGAAACACTCCGAGAGAACATCAGGTCGACCAGATAATGAAGATAATCCGCTCAGTTACCACAGATCGAGATACGGACTCGGAATACACGGAGATCGACGGGATCCTTCACACCAGCCGCCTAGTCCCCGCCAGGTCTGTGTCCCAGGACGTTGCCAAAAAGGTGCTGCTGCAGCAGAGGGAAATGAAAGCGTATGGCTCAGGGCCGCCAATGAAGATGACCATCGGCTCGCCCGGTCTTCTGAACACACTTCAGTTCGTGGAGGACCGGACTCTGGAGCCTTTGGGTCCGGACGAAATAAAGATCAAGGTCCGAGCAGTGGGACTGAACTTCCGGGATGTGCTTGTCGCACTGGGCAGACTGGAAAGCGACACCCTCGGGGCTGAGTTCGCGGGCGAGGTAGTCCAGGTCGGAGACTCGTGTCAGCGGTTTCAGCCGGGGGATCGAGTGGTTGCCTTCCATCCGAGCCGCTACGCGAATTATGTCCGCATTCGCGAGGACATGCCCATCAAGATTCCGACCGTGATGGATTTCGTGGCGGCGGCGGCTGTCCCGGTGGCATATGCCACTGCGTGGATCACGCTGAACCAAGTCGCACGACTCCAGCCCGGGGAGTCGATTCTGATTCACTCCGGGGCCGGAGGAACAGGCCAGGCGGCCATCCAGGTAGCCCAGTACCTGGGAGCAAAGGTCTTCGCGACGGTGTCAACCGAGGAGAAGAAGCAGCTCCTGATAGACCGGTATCACACCCCAGCAGAGCAGATCTTCTCCAGCCGGAATACGCTC
Source organism: Aspergillus heteromorphus CBS 117.55 (assembly GCF_003184545.1). NCBI lineage: Eukaryota > Fungi > Ascomycota > Eurotiomycetes > Eurotiales > Aspergillaceae > Aspergillus > Aspergillus heteromorphus. The sequence continues at coordinate 340,138 of NW_020290427.1, read as the reverse complement.
TTCGCCAAAGGAATCCGACGGCTTACCGCCGACCGCGGTGTAGACGTGGTGTTGAACTCGTTATCTAGGGACGGACTGATCGCGTCGTGGGAATCGGTTGCGCCGTACGGTCGCTTTGTGGAGATCGGGAAGAATGATATCTTGAGCAACACCAAGCTTCCCATGCTGCAATTCGAGAAGAGCGTCAGCTTCACGGCCATTGACCTGGCGGGGATGATGGTCGATCGGCCGCAGGTAATCAACTCGGCGTTGCAGACGATATTCTTCCTGCTTGGTGACGGCACGCTGACGCTTCCCCATCCGTTGCAAACGTACGGTGTATCGGAGATCGAACATGCCTTTCGGCAGATGCAGACGGGGAGGAACTCGGGGAAGGCGGTAGTGGAGATGCGAGAGACGGACCAGGTGATGGTATGTCGTTTCCTCCATGTGAAGCCTAGCTAACCGGATAGACGGTCCTTGAGACGAGGCCTTCCTTTTCGTTTGCATCGGATGCGACGTATGTTATTGCGGGTGGACTGGGCGGACTTGGCCGGAGCATATCCCGCTGGCTTGTTGAACGGGGCGCTCGCAACCTGATCCTCCTTTCTCGATCGGGGCAGGCGAGCCCGCATGCGCGAAGCCTCGTAGAGGAGCTAGCAGGTAAAGGTGCCCGAGTGGTCACTCCTTCATGCGACATCACAGACGCTGCGGCGCTGCAAGGCGTGCTCGACGAATATAGCCACCTCCCCCCGATCAAGGGCTGCGTGCAGGCATCGATGGTCGTCTGCGTGAGTGGCATTCCCCCTTCACCCAACCCAGCTAACCGCCCAGGCCCACAACTTCGAATCCCTAACCTATGAATCGTGGAAATCCACCACGGGCCCCAAAGCCCAGGGGTCATGGAACCTGCACGAGCTGCTCCCGCGCGGGATGGACTTCTTCGTGCTGATGTCCTCCGTGTCCGGGATCTTCGGGGCCATCAGCGACTCCGGCTACGCCGCAGGCAACACCTTCAAAGACGGACTGGCGCGGTATCGCGTCGGAATCGGCGAGAAAGCCGTCTCGTTGGATCTGGGACCCATTCTCACGGCCGGCTATTTCAACGATAACCCGGACAGCCGCGCGCATTTCCTCGCGAACAGCGTGCTCGATGAGATTACTGAATCAGAGCTTCACGCCCTGCTCGACATCCACTGCGCCCCCAACCCCAACCCGCTCACCCGCCTAACCAGCCAAGTAGTAGTCGGCATCACGCCCACCACCCTCACAAAAGGCCTGCACAAAGCCGACTGGCTCGACCGGCCTCTCTTCCGGCACCTCTCAGCCACAGACCCAGCGCACAGCAGCAACAGCAACGCCCGCAGCGCAGAAGGCATCTCCAACCTCCCCGCCCTCTTCGCAGCCGCGGAATCCACCACCGAGGCGACCGGAATCGCCATGCGGGCCACCCGCGAGAAACTCTCGCTCATGCTGAGCGTCCCGGCCGATCAGATCGACACCGACAAGCCCCTGCACCAATACGGGGTGGATTCGCTGGCGGCGGTGGAGCTCCGGAATTGGTTTGCGCGCGAGCTAGGCGCGGATATTGCCATGTTTGATATTCTGGGGGGGGCGAGTGTCGCGTCGGTGGTGGGGTTGGCGGTGGGGAAGAGGTAGCATGCAGTGTAGGATGCGGTGTGGGTAGCCGGGTTTGGTTCGGTGTCGGGATGGATGGATTGATACTTTACTACCTACATACAGTGCACAGTGTGCTGTGTAGGGGTCTGGGGTCGGGTATTGCAGATCTGCATCTGCAGATCCATCGGCCATGGCCCATCGGCCTTTGACGGCCATTGACGGAATCCGAGACCGAAGTATATCCAAGACAAGACAAGATATAGAACCGCAACACCACACATCACACATAGAATTAACCACCATATACATAGTACCACTACTCTATACTCACACTCACTCACTCACTCACTCAACCAATCAATCAATCAATAACCCCCACACCCACATCCACAGACAAAAACCAAAACACAAACCAACAACCACAAATCTCAAAATCCTCCACCTCGTTGACCCCATCAAATGCAACCACGCACTGTACGAGAAACTAGCCTCGGAATTCGACATCGTGCGGCCGAAGCGCGAGGCCTTCAAGCAGGCGCTGCAGGAGCGGCGATGGGGCGACTTCCACGCGGTGTTTCGCCCGTTCTGGAATGGGGGAGTTGATCAGCTCGTTGCCGGCCAGGGTGAGAATTATGGCGTCGACGGGGGCTGGGTATGATTGGGTGGATGTGGAGGGGTTGGGGGGGTGTGGTATGTATCTTTTATCTTTTATATTTTAGATTTTGGTTTGTTGGTTTGTTTTGTTTAATTTTCTTCATTGTATTGTGATTGGAGTGTGTTGTGTTGGGTTGGGTTGTGCTGGGACGGAGAGTTGAGGTCTGGTTGGCATGGATAATAGATATATCCAGGTGATGTTGGTGTGGTGTGGTGTTTTTGCTGTTATTTACGTCCTTACTACCTTGCCTGTTCCTGTTTCTTGTCGTCTCTCTTCTTCAGTCTCCTGTCTCCTCTCTGTTCCGCTCCACTCCCTCCCCCTCTATCCTAGCCCTAACCCACTCCCTATATATAAATATCTTCTCCATTCTTCTAATAAACCCTATCTACCTACCAAATATAAACTATATAACCTTTTAAAAGTAAAGCAGAAGAGAAGAATAGCGCATCCTATCCATATCCATATTATCAATACCAGGGGTGGTAGTAACAGAAGAGAAGAAAAGAAAAAAAAAAAAAAAGCCATCAATCCGATTTATTTAATACCCGTCCTCAAAGTCTACCCCCTGAAAAAAAAAACACCGAGAAATAAATAGTAAATAGGTAATAGTAAATAGGTAATAGTAAAAGGTGAAAAGAAAAGAAAGAAAACCTATCCACAAAGAACCCTTCCCCACAAACTTAATTTTTTCTGCACCAAAAAAAAAAAAAAAAGAAGAAGAAAGAAGGAAGAAAGAAAGAAGAAGAAGGAAAGAAATAAAGAAGAAGGGAAAGAATAAATCACTACCCTACCAACTAAACGACTCCTCCAAAAAATCCACCCTCTTCCTACCGACCCTCTCCCTAACCACATCCCTGACATCATCCCCCATCCCACCGGGCCCACAAACACTCACGGCCAGGGCACCGACCTGCCTCCCCATCTCCGTCTCCAGGATATCCGTCCAGCAGGGCTTCCCGAAGTGCGTGTCGACAGGGACAGAGGGCGGGGCGACGAGGGACCAGGGTTTCGTGGAGTCTGCTGCACGCTCAGTATCCGACGAGGAGGAGGCAGAGGAGGACGACAACAACGAGGACGAGAAAAAGTCCTCCGGGCTGGAGGAGGGGGTGGTGAGGTAGATTTGGATGGAGAGGGAGAATTCGGGTTCCGGAGAGGCGAAGGAGGAAGGGGAGGTGTCTTGTTTGGGGATGTGGGGTGCTTGGAGCGTTGGGTGGGCGAGTAGGGTTGTCATCCAGGGGTGGATCCAGGAGAGGTGGTCTGTTTTGGGTATTGAGTTGTTAGTTAGGGGGGGGGGGGGGGGACGTTGTTTTAATCTGAGGGTTGGGAGTGGGAAGGGGGGGGGAGGAGAGGGAGGATGGGGGGAAAGGAAAGACGTACCGAGGCTGCGCACGACCCAGACGAGGGTGACGCGCCGCACGGCCATCGTGCCCGAGGCGAAGCCGTTGACGAATTCATGGAGATATGACATCGGGTGCGTGATTCCGATGCCGCCGGCGATCAGGAGCACCGAGCCGTAGGATGTTAGGGGGTGGAGGCCGCCTGGCTGGTTGTTAGTCGGGATGTGTATGTGTATGTGCATGTGAGTGTGAGTGGTTTTGGTGTCTAACAGGGTGGGATGGATGTAGTGGGTGTATAGAGATGAGTGTAGAAGTAGATATAGAAAGAAATGGGTGCAGAAGTGGTTGTAAAAGTGTACAGAAGTAGCCGTAGAAGTGGATGTAGGGCACAACTAGGAATCGGTACAAGAGTAAAAGCACCCAGATGAGACAATGAAACCTACCAAAAGGCCCCTCCGCCAACGCAGTCGCAGAGAATCTCCTCTCCTCCGCCCTACAAACCTTCTGCAGCAGACGACTCGTAAACCCATCCCGCCGCTTAATCAGAAACGACATGGTGGTCTGCTGCGGCCCGCCCAGGATCCGATTGATCGAGTCACTGGAGGTGCGTTTCTCGGTGATGACGTCGGGGTCGGCGGCCGTCCAAGCGACGGAGAAGGGGTGGGAGGTCCACAGGCCCAGCGAGGGGAGGTACAGGTACATGTACTGGCCGGGCTTGAAGGACCAGGGCCGGGCCAGGGAGACGTTGACGCGGGCGACGTCGCCTGGGAGGAGCTCGACGGTAGCGGTTGTGCGCTGCTTGCCGAGGTTGCGCCAGATGATGCTGGCGATGCGGGCGATGCGCTGGGGTTGTTAGATAGATGAAGCATGTAAGGTGGAACGGGCATAGCACTCACATCAGACCCCCACAGAACAAGGGTAACGAGCAGGGCATACTGCTGCGACATGCCCTCGAGATGATACCACAGTCCAACAAAAGCCATGACGGCGAGCAGGATATGCGTATGCAGAAAAGCCTCGTAGAAGGCGTGTCGAATCGGGGACACGGACTGCAGGAGGATGGTCGCGAAGGCGAAGATGGCCTGTTGAATTAGAATATACCATCCCGGAAGAAGAGAATAGCCAGAGATAGAGAGAAAGAGTACACACCACGAGACCACAAACAAAGAACTTGGTATGAAAGACCAGATTCGTGACAGCTGCGAGGCCGCCCTCTGTACCACCACCCACATGATCAGCCCAGCCCTGATCGACGACCATAATATGAAATGATATTGCAGAACAAACTCACCCTCCCTCTGCTTCATCACCACAGCAGCAATGGTATGCACCAACCCCGCCACGATAACCATCCTCCCCACCCACCGATGCATAAGATTGAACGAATCGAACTTAATCCCCAACAGCCCCACCAGGGGATTATTCCTGCCGGCGGCCAACACCAACCCGGGCAGATTCAGCACCGCCATGCTGCCCGCCGAATACTGGAACTGGAAAACAACCTCATCCCAGTCCTTCCGCCAGTCGACCAGGACGAACAGGAACACGGCGTTGAGGGCGATGTATATGCCTAGGAGGATCGCCTCGATGCGCAGCGGGATGACCCCCATGTGGACGCCATTCCCGAGCTGGAAGTAGCGGCTGTGGCGGCGGGAGAGCAGCGGGGCGTAGAAGACATGCTTGTTGAGCGTGGCGGAGAGGACGCTGGTGCGGGTGAAGCGGGCTTGTTGGTTGGTTTGCAGGATTTGCTGCAGTCGGCGCCGGTGTTGCCAGCGGGTGAAGCTGCGGCTGATGAAGAGGATGAACAGCGCACCGGCGAGGATGAAGATCGGGGTTGCGAGCGTTGCGCGCATTGGCGGGTGGTAGTTGATGCGTCGCTGTTGGCCGGGTTGCAGGTAGTCGACCCCCATTTTGTCTGGTCTTGTCTTGTCTGGTTTTGTATGGTATTGTCTGGTCTTGTCTTGTCTGAGGATGGGGATCGCACGGCTGTCAGGACAGGACAGGACGAGACGAGACGCTGCGCCGCGGGGGAAGCAAAGTGGGCGCTCAGCTAGCTACATATACACACACCGAATCCCGACAGTCAACTGGTTGATGGTTGATGGTGGATGTATGAGCTGCATCGAATTGTGACATCCAGTTCCAGTTCCAGTTCCAGTTCCAGTTCCATTCCAATTCCACTCCCGCCGCGGGATTCAATGCCGTCATCCACGATCTAGCCAGGCCGCGAAGCACTGCATTGCATTGTCCGAGGCGAGCCTGGAGTCGTTTTTTTCCAAGTTTCACCAGCGGCGAAGCAATCCAAACGCCCATCTGGTGTACCGATTGCAACGCCGATGGAGACGCCCTCTCCGCGGAAGCCCCTGTGATTAGCCCGACCAGAAACCCTCCGCGCTGGACATCCGGGGAACAGGCACGCGGGACCAGAAGCTTACTGGCACTAGTACCTGAACAGCGGGCAACTACCAGCTGGGGAACCAGCTAGGCAACCTGATTTCTTTTTTTTTTTTTTCTTTTCTCTCCGAGCGGGTCGCAGATTGGTTTCCCGTTGAGCTTAGCAGGGAGGGTTTCTAGGGCTTGTCCGCGATGAAACCGCGGCGCCGGAAACGGAAACGGAACTCGGAATGCACGCCGCATCCGCTACCCCCATCCACCACCACCACAGATGTACCTGCAGTCGCATGTTGCATCCCAGACACAGAAAGGGTCGAGTAACTGATCCTGACGTCATCACTTAGCTAGCTAGTCCAGGTCCCGGAGCCCTCTATTTACTCAGGGAGGGGGTTGCTAGTGCGAACGCATCGTTGCATCCGAGATCCACGCGGTAGGCCCATCGCTGTAACGGTAAACGGGAGATAGGCAGCCCAACCCCCGAGGAGGCCTTGCGTCATGTCATCTCATGGCGAGGCGGAGCGGAGTGTTCTTAGTCGGTGGGTGTCCAGACCGGGTCGATTGCTGCGGGCTGAAAGTAGACATCCGAGCAGAGTTTTCTGGGTAAGGACTGACGAGGATGGGGGTTTGGCTGTGTGTCTGTGTCTGTGTCTGTGTCTGTCTGTGTCTGTCTGGGTGGATGGATGGATGGATGAGGCGGGATGGAAGTAATTCCCGCAGAATTGGACCAGGTTATGGCTGCTGGTAGCTGGCTGGGGTGTAGCATTGCGCAAGGCTACCTATGTAGCCAGGTCTTTGGAACCTCAAACTATATCAGCGGTGCCATGCCATGCCATGCCATGTATGACGCCCCGGGTCAGCAGGACCATGGCAGACTCGCCTCGCCGCGTGTCAGGCAAAGTCAATCGTCCGAGTAGTAGTTTCGCAGCAAGCGATTGTAGGTATGTATGTATGTATTGTCGGGTGAGACATCCAGGAACTGGCACGCCAGCCAGGGACGAGGGCTGATTGACGTGTTGATGCATGCAGGGAGGACTGTAGGTGGGTGGGTAGGTAGGTAGGTATATAGGTAGTAGGAAGAGACGGCACTATCAGACACGAACATCATACTATTAAATTACAAGATCAGGTCTGTTCCGATCCGATCCATTCGATTCCGAATCTGAGGGAAGATAGAGAAGTATCTGACCAGTGACAATCCAACGCCGTCCCGTACCAGATGTGATCGCCGGGCGGGCGGTCGCCCTCGCCCACACATAACAAAACGCCCACAAAGTAAAAACAAAAGTTTGAATGCATGGAGAAAGCCGGTGGCAAGGCAAGGCAAGTCATTAAGCAACGTAACGTAACGGTGATATCCGGTTTGTATGAGGTATGTATGGTGCACGAACTCGGATGCGGGGTAGTCTAGTCTATGGCTCACGATCGTCTAGCCTGTCTCTTCTTTTTTTTGTCTTTCTGCTGCTTGGCCTTGATTTTCTCCTCCTGGATGCGGGAGTAGTCAGCCACGTCGACCCCGGCGCTATGGCACAGCGTCGTGCACTCGGCCTCGATCACCTGCACCAGTTGGGGAGTAAATCCGTAGAAGGCCGGGTTGTAGGCATTCCGCGCCCAGTACATCAGCTCGGAGGCCACGCGGCCCAGGTTGGGGATGGATGCTTGCACGATCTCTGGCTTTGCAGACAGCCGCGGTGTGTCCGCCTCGTCGTCGGACATTGAGGCTGGCGACGAGCTCCGCGACGCGGAAGAGTCGGACGACGACATGTAGTCGGTGTCCGAAGCGAGAACGTGTAGCAGATGGTAGACGGACGCGAAGCCGAGAAGCGTCAGGTCCACCGGGTCCAGCGGCAGCTGGTTGAACCAGGTGATGGCTTTCTGGATGGTGAACGACGCCGGCAGGGAGGTGTCGCCCGTAGTCCGCGCAGTGAAGATGGCCGCGATCATGGCGCAGCGCACTGAGATCGTAATCTCCTCCCGGATCGACACCGGCAGCGACGAGTCGAGGAAGTTGAAGCCTTGGTTCTGCTTGCACTTCCCCTTCTCCTTGGGCAGCGCCGCCAGGACCGCTCCGATGTGTGCGGCCCGGTCCTGCTCGAGGAACACCGCCTGCATGACGAGAGCGCGGGTGTGTGCCGCCGACGGCTGGGGGGCGACGTCCAGGGCGAGCTTGATCTTGGATTTGAACAGGTCGCGGCTCTTCTTGGCGTCGGGACCGCCGGAACTGGCCTCGAAGTACCTCAGCAGCGCTCGCTGCAGTAGATGGCTGGACCACCAGGCGGCAAGAGCATCCAAGGAGGATTGAATGGCCGGGTCTTCCTCCACCACATCCAGGAGTGCCTCGTCGTCGTCCGTGCCCTCCTGGGTGGGACGGTTCCAGGTGAGGTTGGCCGCCCTCTGCACAATGCTGTCGATCATGACGTCTTCGCAGTCCAGCTGGAGCAGCGCCGCCAGGTGACTGGGCAGTGCATCCGCATGACCCTTCGGCACACACTGATGCATCTTGCGGGCAAGGTCCCACTGGTATCTTGCCAGGCTGCGGGCGACATCGTTGGACAGATCAGAGCTCCACGACCCGGGGTTGCCGACTCGCCAGAGCAGGATGCGACAGTGAAGGGCTTTGAGCATCATCCGCATGGGACTGCGAGGCAGCGTTCCCGCCGCGAAGATGGTGAGCACCAGCCGGCTCTTGCTGATTTCGGTGTCGCCACCCGCCAGCTGTGCGTCGATGGCAATGTCCCAGGTTTTAACTCGACCGTTCTCATCATCCTCGGTCACTCCGGTAAGCGAGGAGTAAAGTTTCCACCCCAGGAGACACCGTAGCACATACTCGAAGCAGCGCGAGGTCACGACGTACCACTCGTGGAAAAAGCGGTGACGTGGGACACCAACCCGCTGGATACTGGTCAGCCACGCCTGGCGGCGGTAGTTCGATGCCGATAGCGAGTCTGACAGAGAAGCCGTCTTCGATGACGCGGACTGACGGCCCGGGCTGGCGTTGAAAAGATAGACGAACACCACGAACGCACTGCCGACAACGAGCGTGGCAAGGATCAGAAAGTGCGATATAGCGCGCGCATGCCACGAGTACCAAAAGTTGCGGACCATGGCGAGCCAGTACGCGGCCGTCGGACTCTGCAGGCTGCTTTGAAGGCTGCCAAGTACATTCATCGGGACTGCCAGCAACCCCTTCGCGGTGGAATCCGTGTCCTTCTCTTTGCCCAGGCCCTCAACGACCATCAGGCCAGCCAGGGCGCCGAGCATGTATTTGTTGGGGTAGTAGCGCCGACGTCCGTTTCCACCATTGCTGCTGGGGAACTGCATATATGATTGGGAGAAAGCGTTGTCTTTCGGGGTTTCGGCGTGCATGCGCTTGAAGGCATCCGGTACCTGTAGCAGGCCCTCTGGGGGATGCGCAGATGTCGGAGAGTCGCTGGGGCTATCTTCTGCGTGCGAGAACACACTTGGCGATGAACTCGCTCCAGATTCCGTCGAAACCGTGTAGTTGCTGGGCGAGGAGACCGACGCTGCGGAGGTTAGGGTGTGGTCGACGGCCTTCTCCGCCTGGCGGAGTCTGTTTTTCAGCGCGGTATTCTCGTCTTCAAGTCGCCTGTTACGGATTTCGAGGTGGCGGATGTACTCCGTCGCCTTGGACAGAATGGACGCCTTGTTCAGCTTGCTGGAGGCGGTGACCCCCTCGCCCTCGTCTTCATCCAGCAAGCCGCCCGCGGCATTCTTCGAGGCCCGCAGACTGGGCACGCTGTCCCGCAGCTCGGCGATCTTCTCGTTCAAGTTCGCTCGGTACCGTTTCTCGATGACGTTGTGGGCTCGCTTCTTGGCCGGCATCTTCCTGCCGGTGGGAGCGACCATGCTGACTGTCGATCCGTCGTCGTCGCTGCCGGACTTGCGTTTGCGGCCGGCGCCCTCGGAGGACAGCGGGGAGGCGGATGTGATGGACATGGCGGATTGTAGGTCGGCGCCGGAGAAGGTCTTGGGCTCGGACACGCCGTCGAAGGCTCGGCCGAGGAACGTGTCAAACGGGAGATTGGCGCAGTCGAGCGAGATATCCGGGGAGAAGTCTGATTTGCGGAAGAGGTCGGGATTTTCGGCGGAGGTGTTGGGCGAGGTGAAGGGCACGTCGAATGGCGACTGGGAAAGGTCCTTGGCGCCGTCGGCCAGGGCCTGGTCATCCCATCTCATCCACTGCGTCCAGTCCTGGCTGGACTCGTCGGTCGACGGCGGGAAGGACATGGATTCGGCGTGGGATTCTCTGCGGTCCGAGGACTGGGGGGAAAAGAGCTGGAAGTCGCTCCCCATGGTGAAGTTGTCCAGCGGCCAAGGCCGGGACCATCAACAGCGGGTCAGTCAGTGCGCGTGGCAATCACCACGTAGAATCCTGGGAGGGATGTGTTAGTGAGGGGGTGGATGGCAATGGACGGCAATGACAATGGATGATTTCGGTGATGGAAGGCCGGTGATGCAGAGCTGAAAGCATACCTGAAGTCAGGAGCCGGCTAGCAGCGGTTCGAGGTGCGAGGTGCGAGGTGCGAGGTGCGAGTATGCGATCAGCCCAACCCACGCGCTAGCGAGCCTAGATTGTGAACAGTGGAGAACGGGTCAGGGAGACCCAGCGGGCACAATTGAGGGAATGGCGATGATGAAGCAGGGTGTTGAGGCTGCAGACGACTGTGGATGAACTGAGCAGAATGTCGAGCAGGATTCGAGGCTGAGGATGTGGCAGGAGGAGAGTGGCAGTGGCAGGAAGAGGCGTCGAGTAGATGTTTGGGAAGATCTTATCGAAACGTTGGGGGCGGTTGAGTGGGCGCCTGGCAGGCTGATGAGTGGTTCTGGTGGAGGGTCCGACCCGACGGAGCGCAGAGTTTGTTGGTGTGTTTGAGTATATGTGGTGATGACTTTGGTTCTCGGATGCAATTCGGGATGGAATTGATTGATGGGGTGTGCATGCAGAGCAGAGACAGGATGCAGGACAGTTGGTTGAGCAAAGCCAGACAGACAGACAGAGTCTCCCCTCCAGGAGTTCCAGCGACCGAAAGGGAAACGGGCTGCCTGCCTGAGGCGACCCTGCTCGGCCAATGTTCGGCCGCCAAGCAGTAGCGTCGTATGATCGCGGGTCGCCGCCCTTCCGGCAAGCCGACGGAGTCACGTGTGGTCAGGGGCCGTAATATTACGCCCACGTGTGTCCCAGAATAGAAGTCGGTATCTTTGCCTCACAGCTGCCTCAGGAATCATTGATCTCCCCTCGATGCTTCTGCCCAAGGACTACTCACCTCACGACGACAACCTCTACTGTTAACAACCCTCAACTACTCCACACACTTCAGACCCTTCAACTCCGAGTTCTGATACAACCACATCGATTCAATACTAATCTGACCAACCCCAAACACCCCTCAATCTCACAGTCTTACAGTCTAGACGCATCAGACCACCCACCCGCTGTCCAGACCCCAAGCGGCCAGCCCAACGTTGGCCCCGTCCGACAAACCCCTCGCCCCGACCGCCAAGCGATCCAACGGCGCGCTGGGGAAGTAACTCACCGTGGCACTCTGCGTCCCGTCGTCCGCGAACACCTCCAGCACCGACCGGTCAATCACCCCCGCGAAGGCCAGACCCCCGTCCACCGCCACGCTGGTGTTGGACAGCGGCGTGAAGTCCGTGTTATTCGCCGCGGTGTAGAGCTGCGTTCCGGCGCGGTCGATCCAGAACAGCCCTGTGTCCAGCACCACCCCCCCGTCGAGGTGGTCGCCGGCGGGAGAGCTAAAGTGGAAGCGGACCTCGCCGGCGGGGTCCGCGGGGAGGCCCGAGATGTCTATCTCGAAGTATATCGCCTTGGATTGGACGCTGGAGAAGTCGACGCTGACTCCGTCTGTGTGATTGTGGTTGGGCAGTCGGCGGCCTTGCACGGCGGAGAGATCGTACGGGGAGCGAGTCACCGTCCAGACGCCCTGCACTTGGGTTAGGCTGTGTTGGCGGGGGACGGACATGCTGCTTCGCCAGTCTTCCAGCTCGCCGGTGGGCACCTCCTCGGCGTAGTCCCAGTTGCTGGCCCATCCGATGGAGATGGGAGAACTGCGGTCCGGCAGGTCGGTGTACCACTGCGAGGCATAGTTGTCTTTGGAGAACTCGTACAGCGTGAAGTTTGCGGTTTCGGGGTGGAAGTGAGTTCCGTTGAAGTTCCCGACCAGGTAGTAGGTGCCGGATCCACCCAGGGGGGCCCCGGGATTGACGGAGATGAAGAGCACGTGCTTGTCAGCAGCAAACTTCACCAGGTTGGGACACTCGAACTGCTCCCCGCGCAGATCGGCCCGTGAGAAGTTCGACGCGTGTGTCCAGTCGCGCAGGTCCGGGGAGGTGTAGAACCCGATCACCTTGTCCGCCGAATAGGCGACGGTCATGAGCCATTGCTCCGACTCGGCGTGCCATGTCACCTGGGGGTCGCGGAACTCGGTCGAGTTGATGTCGATGACGGGGTTGTGGGTGTATTTGGTGAAGGTGTACCCCCCGTCGGTGGAGTACGCGATGTTCTGGGTCTGTGCCTCCGCCGTGTCGAGGGTATATATCGCCACGACGCCGTCGTCCTGGTCCGGGAAGAAGCCCGATGTGTTGTTGCGGTCGAGGACGGCGGACCCGGAGAAGATATACTCGTCGGCATTGCTGGGGGAGATGGCAGGTGGGTGGTTCGTCCAGTGGTACAAGTCCCGACTGGTAGCGTGGCCCCAATGCTGGTTGCCCGCAATCAACTCATAGGGATTCCCTGACAGACTATCAGCTAAGAACGACACCGAAAACAGGCTCCATACACTGATAGTAAAGATGATACAGGTCTCGCTTGGCATCATAGAAGAGCCCATTGGGATCGTTCATGAAATCCGAGGGCGGAGAGAAGTGCACCTGCGGTCGAAGTGGACCGGAATAGTTGGCCGCCTGGACGGCCACCGGGAGAGCGAGAGCAGCTATGGGGAGACGCATCTTGCAATTGCTAACTAGGTATTCCACCTGCTGTCCTAGACATCCTACCCCTCGAGCACGCAGGTATTTAAGTCTCATCGAGCACACTGACTCCGCCAGCCCCCCCGCCCAACAACGAGTCAGTCCAGCACGACCTCCGACACGTAGCAGGTCCAAAACTTCGAGATCCAACCAATTGCGCAACCAAATACACGCCTGTCTGAGACCATATGCGAGATGCGGACTTTCATCGGAGATTTTGTTTCTGGTGGTCTGTTTTCTGACTTGGTCTGAATTGTAATCCGTCCCAAGTTTGCGATATATATTGTTTGTTCCCCGCAGCCCCGGATAGTGCTCGGGGTGGCTTCGGGGAAATTGGGGACCAACCCCGCGAACTATAGCTGTAGTTGTAGCGGACTACTGGGTTTGCTAGGCCTGCACTAGGATGAGTCGGTTGTGAGTCACGGCTATCTAGTGGATAGACACCTTCCGTATTCTGTTAGATGGTTCGTAGTTCAAGACATACTTACTTCACCACAACCACCCGGCTCCGATCACGGCGACTAAAACATTTAGTTGTCCAGGGTATACACCCCCAAGCATAAGCTAATACAAGCACATACATTTTATATTTCACATTCCCCATTCTACAACCCCCATGCTAGATAGATAAAAAGTACCCGGCACCCCGGAAATAAAATCCCCCCAAATCACACCAACCAACAGAGCCAGAAACATATACATCTCACATTCACATTCACATTCACAATCCATACCTAATCCAGACAAGATCCAGCAGTCAAGAACCCCCCCCCCCCCCCCTCCAATCTACAAGCCGCATAACACACATAGCAGCACACACCCTCCACGCAATCTCTAAAGGCCCCTCTCCACCGCCTCACACCCCGCCATAACCCCCCTAACCCTGCCCTTAACCGCCTCATCCGGCTCCTCATACGGCGTGCGGGGCCTCAACTTGTCCTCTGCGCCCTCAATCCCGGCCGCCTTTGCGGAAAAGCACGCCACAGCATACTTGGTTGCCGCGATGCCACTTTTACAAGGACTCTCAGCCAACGCGGCCACGCCCTGCAACGACCTCGCCTCCTCGATCCTCCCCTCCACGAAGAGTCGATACACGCGGACGGCCGTCTTGGGAAACACATTCGCAAACGCGGCAATACACCCGGCGCTGCCGGCCGCGAGCCCCCCGAGCAAAAAATCCGACTGACCGCCAAAGATGGCGAAATCGTCCTTGCTGAACGTCGCAGCCAGTCGGGAGATCTTGCCCACGGAGCCGCAGGTCAATTTCACCCCGACCACGTTCGACACGCCCGTCATCACGTTCGCCGCGGCCGATTCCCGCACAATCTCCGTAATAACCTCACTATCTAAATCCACGCCATTGCACACCCCCGGGAAATTATACACCACGACCGGCAGGGGACAGTTCCGGGCGACGTCGCTGAAGAAGCGCTTGATGACGGCGGGGGTCGTCGCTTTGCCGAAGTACGCCGGCGGGAGGACCAGCACGTAGTTTGCGCCCGCCGCGGCGGCGTCGTGCGCCAGCTCCAGGACTTGTTTGGTGGAGTGCGCGCCGATGCCTGCCATCAGCGGGTAGGAGGGGCCGACGGCGGCGCGCGCGGTCGAGATCAGCGTTCGGCGTTCCGATCGCGTCAGGAGGAAGGCTTCCGAGTTGGTGCCCAGGATGACGAGCCCCGTGAGGCCCGTCGTCGAGAGGTAGCGGAAGTATTGCGTTTGGGAGGTCAGGTCGAGGCTGTCGGTTGTGGGGTCGATGAAGGTTACGGCGGGGCACCAGACGCCTGGGGGTGGGGTGTGGGGGAAGGTCATTTTTTTGGAAGGGGGAGGGGAGGGGGGGGGGTTTGAATGGAATGAAGAGGGATGAGGGAGGAGGGGTTGGCTGGAGATAGGGTAGGATAGTATTGACTATGATTGTGATTGTGATTCTTATGTTGTGTGGGAATCCCAATCTATCTACTTATATACACAAGAGAATGCGGGGAAGCCATCCGATGTCTCGACGGTCGGGATCCGTTCCCGAAGGCTGGCTTATCTGCGGGGTGGGTTCGGGCTCGGTCCGAAGCCGCGAGGACGATGTTGGGGGCCTCTGCCATGGTGTAGAGGATGACACGGAGAAGTTGATCTTGGGCGGTGATTATGTTTATGAATCAGTAGTTATAAGAGTATCAGGTTTTGGAGTGATAGTATAGAATTCGCGTGGGGGACAAATTGGTGAGTTCCGGTTTGGTACTATGATATCATAAACTATATATATCTGCAAACACTGCCACTACTAGTAGTATTGTCTGTCTTTTCTCTCAGGGTGGAAGTAGTAATTGAATTAATCGAATCTGTGAATTGAACTGTACGCCTAGGATGTTGGGTAAGGAAAGTGTGGAACTAATACGGAGACAGTGACCTGGATAATTCCAGTCACCGCATCAGCTGCTCATGATGGATAATCTTCTGATTTTTTTCTACTCATTCTTATATAAATAAACCAGCAACCGCTCCCTCCTCATGCAATCTCGAGTGCAAAGCCGGGTCTCATAACTCGTGATAAGTCGTCACTCAGTGCTGCACACGTCAGTCATACTACATCCCGTTCGTCGTAGAGCACCGTTACTCACCGTAATATCCTCCCACTTCTCCCACCCCCGGCCCCGGACCGCAGCCAGCTCCTCCATGGTGACCTGCTTGCCCGTCGTGAAGTACCCGGCGTTGATCTTGGCGTCAATTTCCACGCGCGAGTCCGTCGGGATCATGTCCTCGGGGATGGGGATGCGTTCCAGGATCTTGATTCCGGATTGCACGATGGCGTCGTGCTTCATATTGGACATGGACAGCATGCGGTCGATCTTCTTGATGCCGAGCCAGTGCAAGATGTCGGGCATGAGGGCCTGGAAGCGCATCTGCATGGGGTTAGTTTTGAGTGTGTGGATCGATGCGATGGACTTCACTTACGTCGCGCACACCGGCGATGTTCTCCGTCCGGGTGAAGTACTTGTCGGCCGTGTCGCCGCCGCGCTTGCGGGCGTTGTATACGAGGTATTTGATCACCTCGCCCAGGGCACGACCCTCCTTTCGGAAGTAGATCACCACGCCGCTGCCGCCGTTCTGCGCCTCCCGGATGGCCTCCTTGATTCCGAACGCCAGGTACGGCCGGCACGTGCAGATATCCGACTGAAAGACGTCGCTGCCGTTGCACTCGTCGTGAATACGCAGCGCCAGCTTGACCTTCTCGTCCGAGACCCGCTCGGGCGGCCCGAAGATGTACACGGTCAGCCCGCCGATGGGAGGCAGAAAGACCTTCAGATCAGGCCGGGTGATCAGCTCGGGGTAGCTACCGCCCGTGTGCTCGAACAGGGTGCGACGCAGCGTGCCCTCGTCCACGCCGAACCGCTCCGCCACGCCAGGCAGATACCACACCGGCTCGACGGCGACCTTGGTCACGCGGACCTCGCCGGACTGGTCCACGACAATGTTCCCGTCGACGTTGAGCGTGCCGTCGCGGACGGAATCGGTGATCTCGGCGAAGTTCATGTTGGCGCGGGTGATGGCCATGGTGGGGCGGATGTCCCAGCCGGCGGACAGCTCGTCGCGGAACTGGTTGACGATGTCATGGCCCCAGGGGTCCATGGACACGATCTTGGTCTTGTCGCCCCAGGCGGGCTGCCAGGGGAAGTTGAAGACGGGCTGGCTGTTGCTGAGGTCGGGGCGGAAGTCGGGCTCGAGGTCGCCGGCGGCGATGGCCAGGGCGTTGTAGATGCTGTAGCTGCCGCCGTGGGCGCCCATGGCGTTGCGCCGCTTGAGCAGGGCGGGGCTGCGGGACACGATGACGGGGCCGCGCGATTTGGCGTCGCCGGCGCCCCATTCCAGCGGGACGGGGTCGATGCCGCTTTGGCCGGGGTAGGTGGTTAACTGTTCGTGAGATGAGGTTTTCGATTAAAGGAGATTAAAGTAGAGGATGGAGACAGATAGCATACCACGATGTGTTTGCTGTACCGCGAATTCGCGAGCGGAGAGGTGGGAGAGGTGGGCGACACCGTCGCCTCCTCGGGCACGGCCTTGGGGATGTCGGTCTCTAACATGGTGGGAATGTGGGGGGGGAGAGAGACTGATGGGAGGGGAAGAAAGAAAGACGGGAGGGGGGGAGGGAGAGGAGAAGGGCAGGTTAAAGAGGGTCAGAGAGGGCAGCGCTGCATGCGCCATGTGACTTGGGCCCGACTCCCAATCTTCCGGCCTCATTGTTGAGGTTGCACGCCCTGCATGCGCTGCATCGCCTCCGGTTCTCTCCCTCCCCCTTTCCCAAACCCTGGGAGAGGAGGGGAGGGGAAGAGGCTGTTGGTATTCCTGTATTCCTGTTTGGTATGCTGTTACTGGAATGTATGACTTATCGACTCAGCAGAAGACCAGCTAACTATGGTTGTGACTGTGGTGGTGGGTGATGCACGATGACGCCGCAGAGAGGCGGATGATCGACCCCTCATTCCCGATCAACGATTCCCCGCCCGGCGATCCGTGGCTCTTCGCCCACTTCGACTGCCAACTCCGCGCGGAGGCGTCAAATTACCGGCTTCCCCTGAGTCACATGGCCCATCCCTGACTGACTACGACTAAACTTACTACTACTCCTCCCGGGCATAGCGGCTAGTAAGCAGCAACATGGTATCTATTAATCTGACTGCATTTTAAGCCACAAAGAAATCCTCATAACTCTTCATACGTAAACCACATGGCCGGCCGTAACCCAATCCTCAACCACCCCCTTATTTCCCAAAGGTCGCCTGGGAACGCGTGCTCTTGATCGTCTTCTTGATCACATCCTCCACCTCGTCCCAGTCCTTCGTGTCGATCCGCTGGATGCTCGTGCTGAAGTACTTCTGGATCTGGTTGAGCATCTCCCACTCCTCCCGGTTCGACACGAACGAGATCGACACACCCACACGCCCGAAACGTCCTGTCCGTCCGATACGGTGCAGGTACGTCTGGAAGTCCGCCTGCCGCACGCGCGCGCCGGGTTGGTACACCTCGGGGATATCCTGATCCCGTTAGCTTGATTCTCCGGTCGGGACGGTCGACTTACGTAGTTGATGACCATGGACACCGTCGACACGTCGATTCCGCGCGCCAGCACGTTGGTCGTGATCAGCACCTTGGCATGGCCGGCACGGAACTGGTCGATGACCGCGTCACGCTGCGAGCCTTCCACACCGCCCGTCAGGGAGGCGACGGTGTGGCCCTCGGCGACCATGCGCTTTTCAATCTCCTGGGCGGAGGTACGGGTCTGCACGGTTAGCGAGTCGTAGCCGGCGGGTCGGGGTACTTACCTTGACGAAGATGATGGAAGAGCCGACGGTGAGCAGACCGTACAGCTGCACGAGGGTCTGGTATTTGTCTTCCTCGTTGGAGCAGTCCAGGTACAGTTGTTTGATTCCCTCCACGGTCAGCTCCTCGTGCTGCAGGGTGATCTCGTTGGCTTGCGGCGCGAACTTGGACGCGTACTCGTGCACGTGGGCGGGGAACGTCGCGGAGAACAGCACCACCTGGATGTCCCGGGGGAGCAGACTACAGACATTAGCAGATACTAAGAGCAGCGAGACAAGAACTCACGCCTTCACACGGATACACTGGTCACCCAGACCCTGCTGGTCCAGCATGTTGTCGGCCTCGTCCAGCACCAGCACGCGCAGCTTGTTGGCGACCATGATGCGCCGCTTGATCATGTCCATGACCGTGCCGGGGGTGCCGACCACCACGGAGCACTCCATGCGGGCCGGGCGAGCGTTGGTGTCGGCGGGGACCGCGGTGCCGATGGCGAGGCCGTCCAGGAACTGACCCATGACCTGGATGACGCCGACGATCTGACGCGCCAGCTCTCGCGTGGGGGCCAGGATCAGGGCCTGGGGGTCTTCTGCTCCTGCTCCGTTCCGAGTTGCAGACGACTAAGGATGTTCAGGACGAAGGCGGCCGTCTTTCCAGTACCGGACTGGGACTGGCCGACCAGGTTCTTGGGGGGGTTGCCCAGCAGCAGAGGAAGGGCGCGCTCTTGGATCTTGGAGGGTTTGCGGAAGTTCATGGCCGACAGGCCCTGGAGGATGCGAGGGTCCCTACTCCCGTCAGCACTGCATCATATAGCAACACGAATGTCGTCACCCACAGGCCAAGGTCTTCAAAGTTCTTCACGGAAAACAGAGGGTTGTTCGGGTCGTCTTGGAGATCGCTGAGCTTGACCTCGACCGTGTAGTCCGGCTCCTGGAGGTCGGAGCCGCCCAGGACAGCGGCAGCCCCATCGGTCTGGTCGCTGGTCTCAGTAGCTTCAGTCTGGTCGGCTTCCTGCACGGGGGCTTCGGTCTGGTCGGGGGTTTCTGGGGACGGTTAGCGCGTGACGGACGAGGTGAGCGGTCGGTGTCCGGGTCGTACCAGCGGGCTTCGCATCATCGGGCTTGGAGATACGGTCGGCGAGCGATCCGCCAGTAGGCTGTTCCGACGCCATGTCGAAGGTGAGGTGAATGGATGGGGAGAGAGGGAGGAGTCAGAGGTCGGATGAAGTAGTAGTAGTGGTGTTCCAGAGGGAGGGGCGGCGGGGTAACAGCGGCGGAGATCAACAAAGCGCTCAGCACGACAGGAGACGGAATCGGACACACAAAAGAGAGAAGAACGCGTTGCCACAGGCTCACAGCAACGAGGGATCAGGGAGGGGAGGGATTGATTGAGAGCTCAACACCGCAAAGCAGCAAAGGCAGAGGCAGAAGGCAGATGGCAGAAGGCAGATGGCGGACAGCAGCTTTCTCATCCGATGCTCGAAAAACCCAATGCGGCTGACCGCCCGCCGCAAGCTAGCCGCTTTGGGCCGGCAGCCGAGCCGCGGCGGCGGACTGGAAGCAGCAGGCGGTCAGTCTCGGCGATACCGTACCTTACCTTAGCTCGATCGGCAATGACGTCGCCTCCGACTGGACGGGGCGGTGCCGGGGGAACTATTTTGACAGTGCCTCCTACTATCAGTGCTGGTGCCTGCCGTGGACTGAAAGCTCTAGCTCTCCTGCTCGGGGTCCTGTGTAATATGACGAAGTCTTGCTGGCTTGCATCATCCATTCCTCGGCATAGCAGCACAGATCTAGTCTCATCCCACATTCATACGCCTTGCGTCCTGACCGTTAGTCAGCATCAGGCCGCCAACGTGGCCTGACAGCCAGCGTCCGGTATTGTCACGGCCGTCCAGCATCTTCCCCGCTTCCTCCAGCCAAACACCAAACAGTCCGCCAGTCCGCCAGTCCACCAGCCTGCTGTTGCTTCTGTCCAGCTGCGACTGCGACTGCCCTTGAATCCGGGCTCATTCGACCTCCCTCCGTCCTACACGGCAAGACTGTCTGCACGAGGAGGTCGCTGTCGCTCCCCCCCCCCCCCCCCCCCCCCCCCCGGTTGCACTCTCCCGCAACTCTCCTGGCCGTGATCTCCGAGAGTTTATCTTCCACCAGCATGGCCTCCCCGGATGTTGCCCCTCATTTTGGGGCGGAGTTGAAGGTATGACATAACTGACACGCCATGGCCCGGTCCAGCTAACCGCCGCCCCTAGGATGCCTTCAAGCCGGTCAACAATTGGGTATGTCGCCCCCGTCCCCGCGAGCATCGTCGCCACCACACTAAGCTTCGGTTCAGGTCTCCAATGGCATCGGATGGCTGGACGAGATACAACAGTTCTATCGCGAACGCAGCGTCATCGAGAAGGAGTACGCCTCCAAGCTGACGGCGCTATGCAAGAAATACAACGACCGCAAGGCCAAGAAGATCAGCAACCTGAGCGTCGGAGACACCCCGAGCATGACCCCAGGTTCGCTGGAGAGTGCGTCGCTGACGACGTGGACCACCCAATTGAACGCCGTCGAGTCGCATGCCGGCGAGCGCGACCAGTTCGGCAACGACCTGCTCGTCCATGTCGCCGAGCCGCTCAAGCAGGCGGCCGCGCAGTACGAGGAACTCCGCAAGTGCCATGTCGACTTCCACGCCAAGCTCGAGAAGGAGAGGGACTCCTCATACAGTGATCTGAAGAAGGCCAAGGGCAAGTACGATGGGGCGTGCCAGGAGGTCGAGGCCCGCCGGAAGAAGATGGAGAGCTCGTTCGACCACAGCAAGTCCAAGGCGCAGGCGGCATACCAGCAGCAAATATTGGAGATGAACAACGTCAAGGTGGGTGGTCTGGTTAGATGGCGCATCTGATGTGCGGTGGCGCTGACAAGGCAGAACACATACCTCATTAGTATCAACGTGACCAACAAGCTGAAAGAACGATTCTACCACGAATACGTGCCGGAACTACTCGACGTGGGTGACCCTCCTGTCTGCTGACTCGTACTAACCAGAGCAGGGCCTACAAGACCTCAACGAAACGCGTGTCGCGAAGCTGAATGGGCTGTGGTCGCTCGCCGCACAGCTGGAGAAGGGCTCGCTCTCGAAGAGTACCGACCATATGACGAACCTGATCAACGAAATCCCTCGCAACCTCCCCCATCTCGACTCACTCATGTTTGTCCGCCACAACGCCACACAGTCGCAAGAGCCTGCCAACGTGGTATTCGAGCCGAGTCCGATCTGGCACGACGACGAGGCGCTCATCACCGACGAGGCCGCCAAGGTCTTCCTGCGCAATCTGCTGAGCAAGAGCAAGACACAGGTTCGGGAACTGCGGGTGGAGACGGATCAGAAGCGGCGCGAGGTGGAGGCCGCCAAACGGGTGCGCGAGGGCATCCAGCAGGGCAAGGACAAGCGCAGCGAGGTGGATGTCGTGCGGTCCATCTTCCACCAGCAAGAGGCGTTGCACGAGGTGGATCGCCGGCGACTGACGGCGGAGGTGGAAACGTCGACCATCATGTCGGTGGTGGGCGATCTATCGCTGGGGGCGCGCAACCACAACTTCAAGTCGCAGACGTTCAAGATCCCCACCAACTGCGACCTGTGCGGTGAGCGCATCTGGGGGCTGTCGGCCAAGGGCTTCGACTGCCGCGACTGCGGCTACACGTGCCACAGCAAGTGTGAGATGAAGGTGCCGGCGGAATGTCCGGGCGAGCAATCCAAGGAGGAGAAGAAGAAGCTCAAGGCCGAGCGACAGGAGCAGGCCAACGCGGCCCCGGCGCCGCTGGACCTGGAGCCGTCCACGACCTCGTCGACCGCCCCGTCCCTCACCCGGAAGGACACCATGAACTCGTTGAGCTCGGGCTACGCCGTCAGCGCCAACCGGACGCTGTCCAACGCCACCAGCCAATCTCCGCCGGCGGAACTCCCCACGCCCGTTGCTGAGACCAAACCGGCTGCCCGGAGGAATCGCATCCTGGCACCGCCCCCAACACAGTACGTCCACCCACCCAGTGAGTCCCCGAGCTCCAAGCCCGGCGAGACGCGGGGCAAGATGATGTACGCGTATCAGGCCGGTGGTCCCGACGAAGTGACCGTACAAGAGGACGACCTTGTGGCCATTGTAGAACCAGATGGTACTTTCTTTCCTTTCCTTTCCCTTCCACTAATACCTTCACAACCCCCCTCGCACCACAAACCCATTCATCCTCCACTACACCCCAGCTAACCAAATCAGATGGCTCCGGCTGGATGCGCGTCCGCATCGGCAGCGAAGAAGGCCTCGTCCCCGCGGCCTACGTCGAGCCCGCACCGGCCGCCTCCGCCTCCCCGGCCCCCTCCCCAAGCCCGGGCTTCACAGCCGAGCGCCCCGGATCAACATACTCGAACTCATCAGCGTCGCTAGGCGGCGGCGCCGGCAAGCGCATCGGGCCGGCGGTGGCTCCGCGGCGTGGCGCCAAGAAAGTGCAGTACGTGGAGGCGCTGTACGACTATGAGGCGCGCAGCGACATGGAGTGGAGCATGGTGGAGGGCGAGCGGTTCGTGGTGGTGAATCGCGACGGCGGGGATGGCTGGGCGGATGTCGAGAGGGGGGGTGTCACGAAGAGCGTGCCGGCGAATTATATCCAGGAGGTGTGATTGTCCTGATCCTGACTTGACTGGCGTGTATCTCTATCGGGGATGTACCTAGGCATCTAGCTGGTGTGGACGGGGTGGACGGGGTGGATGGGTGGATTCGTTTTGCATCGGAGCATGGGATGGCGGCTTGGTTTGGTTTGGCTTGCCTTGGCTTTTGGGTATTGTTAGTAGTGAGTGGGAGGAGATTGTACATAGGGGGAATGTGGATACAATTTTTTCTTCTAATCTGTCTGTCTAGGAAATAGCTACTACATGGCGGATAGGGTGTGAAGAGTGAAGACACCTTGACACGTAGTCTAGCTAGTAACTATCGAGTCTATTTAGTCTCTAGTAGGAGCAATCGTGCTCTGGGACCCTTCCTGCCAGAAGCTTAGATCCCATGGATCGATCAATCCGATCTCTCATAATCATTATCTGGATGGACTGCACTGCACTGCACCAGACACCCAGACCTTCATCCCCAAAGAAAGAAGAGATAACCTTGACGCAGACAGAACCTGATGCATGGGAAAATGATCAAAATAACCGCCGGGTTGGAGATATCTACCTTGGGCAAACCTTAGCAAATAGGTATGTATGTATAGCTACAACAAAAGAAAATAAAATCTAAGGGAACTCGATTATATTTCTGAAAAGCTAAATCAACACAAAATAAAGACAGGCATCCGGGGGAAAAAAGAAAGGGGAAAAAAAAAAAAAGATGGAAAAGAAAGAAGAAAAAACCACGCACCGATCCACAGAAAGTATGTATGTATCTAGTATCTAGATCCTGGGTACTCCGTACGTAGGAAGGTAATGTATGGTAGGGTAGGTGGATCAGCACACAAAATGAGGAACGGCTAGATAATAGGAACTGGTGGGCTTAATATAAGAATATTCTGCTTTTTTTTTTTTCTCTTTTTACATTTTCCCGGGGAACCAAAAAAAAACTGTCAAGTTTGAACCAACCCCCCCACACCTGTTTGACAGACACTCTGGATGGACCTCGGAAGTAGAGAAGTAGAGCTCCCAAGCTACTGCTAGCCAGTTACTAGCCAGTGCTCAAGCTTCCCCTTCCAGCTGCACAGCTACACAGCGCATGCACCCTGCAGGCCAGGCCTGGCTAGCCTCGCAGCGCAGCAATCAGCGCGCAGGCAAATATAATCACGCAGCGGCCATCATGGCTCGTGCGCGGTGCTTGGCGGCCATCATTTCTTTGGATGGCAGCTGCTCAGCCACCTCCGGGAATAACGGTGGATTGTGATTCCATCCTATTTGTTCTGGTGGTGGGAGGTTGGTTACCTACTTATCTATAGTACCACCTACTGGGAGGTAGACTCTCTGGATAGATACATTACTACTAATAGTACCTGTTGTTGCCTGTCTATTCCGTGTGCCTCCCTACCTACCTACCTACTTTACCATCCCCAATACTACTCCCATTACCATTACTCGATCCTCAGGCAGCAGCATTCAACCATCCGCCATCCTTTCTGATTCTGTTGTATGCGGGAATTTGCTGCAAGTCGGGAGGCGTGCCCTAAGACCGATGCGGCAGCTCGAGAGGGACGCCTTCGTTTTGTGGGAGGGAAAATCCCGCATGCTAATCGCTTTCTGGGTAAGAGGAGGAGGACCGGGGCACGGGTTGGTCCGAGGATTCTTGGGGTTTTTTTTTTTTTTTTTTTTTTTTTTTTTTACTGTTTTGTTTTGTTACTACGGAGTGGGGAGTAGAGAGTAGACAGTAGACAGTAGACACCTGGGTTTGGGTTCGGTTGTTCTTTAGGTGTCTTTGGGGCCTGTAGTAGACTGTCCGAGTGTCTGGTTCAGGGCTTCCCAGCCGACAGAAATCCCTCATTCCCGGCCAGAGGAACTAAGCTCCCGCCAACCGAGATGAGATGGGGATGATCCCATCCATGCAGTCGATCCGTGGCTGTGTTTTGCGGCTTGCATCAACCCTACTATCCTCTTCCCTACTACGGTGTACCCTCCTCTTTCCCCACCGACCCCTTGATTAGATGGTCACTTATGATTAACTAAGATACGTACATACATCCATACATACAAATCTTACGTTCATCTATCCCTCCATCCACCCGTCTCGTCTAATTAATCAATCCATCAAAAAACAATATCCCCCATCCAGAGACAACCTATAAATCCGTCTCTCGCCCGCCGGGGATCTACCACTGCCATTATGCTTTTTTCTTCCTCCCTTTTCCTCCTCTCTCCGTTTTTATTTTTTCTCTTATCTTTTCTGTCTCTTGACATCTCACTCTCCAAGAGCGATAGATTCAGCTGAAGAAAAGAAAAAAGAGAAGAGGGGAAAAAAAAGAAAAGAAAACAATGCTCCTCAACGGCGAGAAATGGGCATGCGAGGCATGTGTCCGCGGCCATCGGGTGACGACCTGTAAACATCATGGTGAAGTTGCCCTGCCCTACCCTACCCAGCCCTACTTTCTTTGTTTCACTGCACTGCACTGCATTGCATTGCATTGCATCATCCCATTCATTTACCCCGAAAAAAAAAAATAAATAACCTACAACCCCCAAAATCTACCAATAAACACTACTAATAAATGTTACTGATAAATAGACCGCCCCCTCATCCGCATCAACCGCAAAGGTCGCCCCTTTGCCACCTGTCCCATCTGCTCCCTCACCCCCTGCGCATCCCCAGACGCCCACAATAAACTCAAGCGCGAGGCCGCCGAAGCAGCCGGTGGTGGTGGTGGTGGTGGTGGGAGTGATTGTGATTGTGATTGTGAAAAAGTACGCCTCTTTACCAACCAACCAATATGCGCTACACCTGATGTTTGACACCAGCTATACTATACCCCATAAACCGTGGGATGAAATGTGTATAGCAGGCTGTGCAAAGTGCAGTGCAGTGTCGTGCCATGCCCGCATATAATCATATTTCTATGTTTATATGTGCATGTGCATGGGCATGGGCATGTGAAACGTGAAACGTGAACGTGAATAAGAGAAACAACAGGCTGATGTGGCTTCGCTTTTATCATTATTAGAGAGGAGCCGCGGGCCATCACCATCAGCATCAGCACAGCCTTCAGCAGCAGAAGAAGAGGGAACTTCGTCGCCTTTCGCCCAGGCCGATTGCGCCCAGGCCTGCCACCACCACCACCACTTCCAATACCAACAACATGAGCAATACGGCCTCGTCACAAAGTGGAAGTGTCTCCACACTTCCTGCCCCGTCTTCATCTTCGACTCCGGATCCAGCTATAACCCAACCTCTACAAATGGAAACGACTCTCAGTCTCCCCTGCAACACCGAACTCTACAACCCGTCCATCTCCACCGCCATCTCAGCTTCGGGGATATCCTCCTCATACCCGGTCTTCACATCCACATCCATCTCCGATTCCATGCCAATGTCCATGCCCATGTCCATGTCCATCCCCCCCCTCTTCATGGAAATGGGAACCCACTTCTTCGACGCCAACGCGGACGCGCATGCAACCGACGAAACAGAAAGAATGTACGCCGACTTCGAGTCCGCGTTCGCAGAGAGTTCTGCGATGTATAGCTTCAGCGCCGAGGAGATGCTTTTCCAGGATACTGTGGGCGAGGGGGAGGGTGAGAGCGAGACTGGGGCTGGTGCTGGGGCTGGATGGGGCTGGTTGGATCCAGACGATGAGACGATGCTGGCTCATCCAGCGGGTCTCTAACAGTGGCCTCCATACCGTTGTGGTATGGAGGTATCCTTATTCTTTTTCTTTTTTTTTTTCTTTTTTTTTGTTCGTATGGTTGGTTTGTGTGAGAGGGGGGGGAGTGTGGGAGTGGGTGTGTGTGTGTGTGTGTGTTAGGGCGAAGGGGGAATGGGAAGGGGAAGGGGAAGGGGAAGGGGAAGGGGGGTAGGTGTACTGCAGTACTGGGGACTGGGACTGTAGATATTTGGTTGGGGGAGGAGGGGGAGAGAATGATTTATGAGATGATGGAGTACAATGATTTGGTTATATATGTGTGTGTGTGTTGGGGGATATGGAGGAGATGAAAAGTGCATTTTTATGATAGAATAGAATAAGCTAGCGGTGGTTGTTTTGGTCTTGTTTATTGTGTGTTGGAAGGGGGGGGGTTTATGTAGTTGATTGTGTTGTATAGAATGAGGTACTATACAATATCGGACGCCATTTCTCTATTTCTCCTTCCTGGTTCTGTTTCTTTTTCTGGGTCAACTAACCTGATGTTTGTCCGACTGGGAGGATCTGTAGTTCCATGGTGAAAATACTCTATACTCTACTGACACAAGTTCCATACTACATCAATCCTACCCGGCACCAATGGTAACAAAGAATAAATAAGAAAACATATAGATAGTAGTCTAATACAAGTAGAATAAAACAGCTCCAGACATTGTCCAGAACATGCTCAGACCCATCTGCAAACCCAGTCTGCAGACCGTCTAAGAAAAGGTCGGCCACACGGTCACGTATTGCGTGCTGGTCGCCACAACCACATCCGTGGTGGTGGTCCAGTCCGTCGAGGTCACCCAGATGGTGGTCGTCGACGCCGCCTCGGAGTCGGCGTACGCAGTCACCGCCGCCACGCTGCCCGCAGTCGTCGCCTCGGCCACCTTCACGGCCTCGGTCGTCTCCGGGTAGTCGTCGTACTCGTCGTCGTAGTCGCTGCAGTCGTACTCGTCGTCATCGTCACCCTCACCTTCGCCCTCGTCGGAGCTGGAGCTGGAGGAGCTGGAGCCGGAGCTGGATTCAGAGCTGCTGCTGTCGCTGCCGCTGCCCTGAGCAGTGGTGATGGTGCCGACGGTGGCGGTCGCCTCGACGGAAGTAACGGTGGCAGTGGCGCTGTCGGCGCCAACGGCCTTGACGGAGGTAGCGGCGGCGATTTTGGTGCTGGCAGCAGGGACAGACACGGACGCGCTGGACACGGTGGTGCCCTGGGCGATGATGCGGGCGATGGCAGCCTCAGCGGCGATCTGGACAATCGCCTGGGTGTTGCCGGTCGGCAGGTCGGGGTGGATACTGGCATCGACGACGTACTGCGTTCGTTAGATAAGTTAAGTGTGATGTGTCAGGATACTACTTACCAGGTTCTCAGTGCCGTACACCTTGGTGTTCAGGTCAACAACCGAAGTACCGTTGCGCTCGCGGCCGTCGTCCAGACCCATCTTGGCGGTACCGACGTAGTGGTCGCCGCTGGTGTAGGCATCCAGGATGGCAGAGGCCGTGGTGGCAGAGCCAGAGACGGTGAATCCGCCGGTCGAGTTCTTCATGTCGGTGAGCAGGCCCTCGAGGAACCGGGTGGTGGCCTCCTTGTCGGCAGCCGTCTGCAGCCAGGGATCGGTGGAAACAACCGTCGCGCCGGTGGACTCAATGCCCAGGACACCGCTGGAGGTAGCTCCGTGGGTCAGGTACAGCTTCATCGTGATGACGCCGTCGGTGGTGGTACTGCAGGAACCCTGGTAGAAACGGGTCTTGCCGTCGGTGCCGACGTTGGAGGTCCAGAACTGAAGACGGTGGCCACCCTGGGTCATCACACCGGAGCCCTCATCGAACATCTTGACGGCGGTCGCATCGGAGCCGGGGATAACGCTCGAGGTGTTGAAGTGGGTGAAGTTGCTGTTGGTGTCGACGGTGATGGTGAACATGGGGTGGTCGCGGAGGTTCTCGCCGACGGGCAGGTCGATCCACTCGGCCGAAGGGGGCAGGGTGATGCCGGTGCTGCCGCTCTTGACAGTCTCAATCTGCTCGGTGGGACCAATGCCGGAGTTGAACAGGATGCGGGGAGTCGACAGGGAACCGGCAGCCAGGATGACCTTACCACCCGCACGCACGTTGATGATCTGCTCGGCGCCAGACTCGGACTGAACCTCAACACCGGTGATGCGGCCACCGCGGCGGACCAGACGGAGGACATTGGCGTTCAAACGGAGGGTGAAGTTGTCGTCGTCCTCAACCAGGGGCAGGTAGGAGCGCACGGGACCGGCACGGATACCATTGTCCACGTCCCAGGACGGGTAACTGTACACGTTGTGCTTCTCGTTGGGCTGCTCCTGCGAGTTGACGTGCGTCCAGCCGAGGCCCTCCAGGAAGGAGGACAGAACGGTGTACATGCCCTGGTCGTAGCGCTTGCCGTCCTTGGATGGCAGGGTGCTTCCGGGGTTGCGGCTGTAGAAACGCTCGGCAGCGGCCTTGACGTCGGTCCACTTCCAGCCAGTGGGCCACTTGTCGTCGAAGTCGCGTTCCTGAGGGTAGATGAAGGACATGGCGTTGACGATGGTGCCACCGCCGAGAACACAGCCAGCCATGCCCGCGGTGTCGTCGCACAGGTACTCGTCCTCCAGGCCGACGCTCTCGAGAACGCTGCCCAGGGCCGGCACATCGTATCCGGTTATGGAGCTGTTCCAGGTCAGGGCGTCGGTGGCGCCGGTCTGAACGGTCGAGGCGGGACCACGCTCGATCAGGAGGACGCTCTTCTTGGTCTCAGCAAGACGCTCGGCAGCAATGATACCCGCGGCACCACCGCCCACCACGATGTAGTCGTAGGTGGTGTTGGCAACGGTGGGGACCACGCTGGCGGAGGGAGTGGCGCTGGCAGAGGCACTGGCAGTGGTGGTGGTGTTGGAGACGACAGCCTTGGAAGCCCAGGTGGAGAACTCGGACGACCGGGCGGCGTACAGCTCCGCCTCAAAGCCACCATAACCGGCAGCATGGTAGGGCATCTTGGACGAGGACGAGGACGGGGTGGTAGGGTTGGTGGCACTCAGAGCCCAGCCGAAGTAGTAGGCGGTCTCGTTGGCAGCCCAGGTGGTGGGCTGGCCGACGACGCAGCCGCTGCACAGGAAGGTGTAGGTGAGGTAGGTGCTGTTGATGGACGTTCCGGACGGGATGTTCTCCAGGACGGCATCGCCGGTGTAGACAGCCGGGGAGACGTAGGACTCGGCCTCACGCAGGGTGCCGACGACCGAGTCACCGTTGGGCCAGGCGGCAATCAGCAGCACGTTGGTCATGGACCCCGACATACTGACACCACCCCATCCCTTGGAGCTGGACAGGGGGACGTTCATCTGACCGATGAAGTCGGTGCCGGCCTCCTCGGGGAGGGCAACACCGAAACAGAAGCCGGTGTCATCGTCACACCATCTCTGGAAGTCGATCCCAGTGACCGAGTCGGAGTAGGCAGAAGTGTTGTAGGAGCTGGCCGCGGCACCGAGCGCGCAGCTCAGAGCCACCGCGCCGCTGAGAAAGGAACGCATCTCGTGGATCTACCCGATATGCAGAAGAAGAAAAGAACAGGTAAGGAGTGAAACAAAGGGTCAAGCTGGCCCAGCAGCAACCCAGAAAAAAAGAATGGCGGCAAAAAGCCAAAAGAATGAAACCAACAAGAAAGAGAGTGAAGTGAAGGTTGGCGGGCTGAGGAGAGGCATTGCGCGGGGGGCTGCCATTCATATAGACCGCCGCACGACGTCCGTGGGGACGGTCCACGGCCATGTCATGGCGAGCGGAGCATCAACGGTTATGAAAGGGCGGGCGGAGGGCAGGGCTAATGCCTTGAAGAGATTGAAGAGTGGGCACGCCGTGCAGCACGCCCACCCACGCGACGCCCGGTTGCATCTAGCCCAGGGCCGACGGGGGAGCTGTCAGTGGCCCAAGGCAAGATAAGCAATCTCTGGCGGGCCTAGTTTATCTTCAGCGTTCCAGCAGTGGGACGTGCCAAGCGCGACTAAACGGCACGAGTTTCACGAGATGGCGTCGGTGGTTTGAGCGCGGTGGCCGGTGGTGCTATGCGGCGCCAAGCCTATATAGACAAAACAAGGATGCCCTGGAGTTCGCGCGGCGGTGGGTTGCTCACTAAACCCGCGGCGGCCATTGGATGAGGGTGCGCAAGGAAGGCCGAGTCAGCTAGATAGGTAGAGAGCAGTTGAGCGCCATATGGTTCCACCGAGGGCTGGCGGCTGGTCTGTTAGGCTGGCGGTACAGTCGGACTGCCACCCGCCGCGCCAAGCCTTAATATCCGACAGCGCCTAGATTGTGGCCCTGCAGGTTAGATACTACTAGCAAGTCAGCGAGTCAGCGGAGAGTCGACTGGCTAGTGTGTTGACTGTCTTCAGGGACAAGGAGGGGCAGCCCACACTCACAGCAAGGCCAGGGCGGGCCAGGAGGGGGGCTCAGCGGGCTATACGGAGAACTACCACGGCCAGCATCTTCGTATTCCTGGAATCCAAACTCACTCGATTGGAGGCATGATGGCGACGACACGGTGCATGACTCTGCACGAGTGCTGCAACGCCGCAAGGGGAAAGCAGGATGGGGAGGAGTGGAGAGGAGGGGAGCAGAGGGGAAGCGATCTGAGACGTCGCGAGTGTCAGAAGCGGTGGGCGCAATCTAATTCGGGCTCGGAGGATTGCCGGTCCGCTCGGAGTGGGGCCTGAGGCGGGCTACCCAGCGCGCTACAAGGCGCTATCGAATCAGGGAACAACCGTTGCAAACCTGCAAACCTGCAAACCTGCTCATCGACCACCCGCAGGGTTTCCATTACCTAGATAGATATTCTACATACGGCGCGGGCTAAGGATGTGCCATCCAGCTGTACAGTTCCGAGTGCGACTCCATCGACCCACCCGGCAGCAAAGCCTGACAAAAAAAGATCACCAGTAAAAAATGGAAGCAAAAGAGAAAGATAAAAAAACAGAAACACGATCACCCATCAATCTTGATCACACGAGGACAAGGCTAGCACCGAACACAGTGGACATGACAGTCACCAGGCCCACCACGACAGGGGCCATCGTCAGGGCTGGCGCGTGCAGGCCAGCCGCAGCGCCCTGGGAGCTGGTCGAGGTGCCCTTCGAGCCGGACGAGGTCGAGGACGAGGAGTTGGAGGTGGCGGATCCCGAGCCGGGCGTGGCGGTGCTGGTGGACGCGGTGCCGGCGTTCATGCTACCAGAGCCGGAGAATCCCACGGGCGTGCCTGCACCGTCCTTCATGTACTTCTTCGCGGGCTCGGGGATGGCAGGAAGCGAGTCGCCATCCACATCCCAGTTGGGGGAGTCCTTCGCCGGGCAGGGGTTGGCGCCACCCGTCTGGTTGTAGCCACCGTCACCCTGGGGGTTGCTGGTCTTCGAGAAGGCCGTCTTCAGCGCATCAAAGTCGTCAAGGGTCGTCACGTCGTTGCCGCTGATCTCCACGAGACCGTACTTGCTGGGCTCCTGCGAGTACTCGTAGACCAAGCCACCGGAGTAGACACCCGTCATCTCCGTGTTGTACAGCGCGCCGACCTCCTCGAACTGACGCTTGTTGGTGTTGCAGCCATACTCCGACAGGAACAGGGGCAGGCCGTATCCGGTGAAGTTCTTGACCTTCTGGTCCCAACCCGAGGTCGTGAACGAGGACGGGTCGCACCAGGAGTAGTCGTTGAAGGCGAAGAAGTCGCTGCGCTCGTCGTCCGTGCCGCAGTTCATGTACTCGGCCATCTGCAGACGGTTGGTGTCGATGTCGGCCTGACTCGTTAGCGTGGTCCAGGCTGGATGGGGTCCTGACTTACCGCAGAGTATCCCACGGGGATCTCCCGGTAGTTGCGGCTACGGATGTACTGGCGAAGGTCACGCGTGACGGCCTTGACATAGGGGGCAGCCTGGGACGAGGGGCCATCGTTGATGACCTCGTTACCCGAGAAGAACGCCAGGGTGTTCTTATAGCTGGCGAACTTGTCAATGGTGGAGAAGATGTACTGCAGGTACACGTCGTTGTAGGAGGGCGCGGGGTCCGCACGGTTGAGCGAGTACTTGGGGGTGTTGACATCAAGCACCAGGTAGATGCCAGCATCCGCCAGGGCGTTCATGCACTCGTCGTGGTCCTGGGAGTTGTCCACCGAATACACCCGGATGGTGTTCAGGCCCAGCTCGGTGAACTTGGCGATGTCACGCTTGCAGCTCTCGGCGTCCGCAATGGGATCGGCCAGCTTGGACGAACCACCGGGCTGGTAGTCGACACCACGGATGTAGAAGCGATCGTTGCCCTTGAAGAACGCGTTACCCTTGACGGTGATGGCGGTGACATCGTCGCGAGCCTGGATGGAAGGCGCCGCGAGGACGGAGGAGGCCCCCAGGGCGAGGGCCGTCGCAGCAGCGGAGCCCTTCATGGTGAAAGAAATGAGTTGGATAAGAGTGCTGTGATGTAGCACAGAAGGGGGGGGGACGAAACGAATGTCTGGCCCGGTGTCTAGATGATGGGGGTGATTGGGGTGGGTATAGGGTATAGGATAATGACAAGAAGAGCAGAGATCAAGGAGAGACGGGCGAAGAGTTGAGCGAGTGACTGAAGAATGGGTTGAAGTATGCGAGCGAGTGAAGGAGGAGGGGGCGGAAGAGGAGGGAAAGGGAAGAGTGAAGGGATGCAGAGGAAGGAGCAGCAGGCAGGAGAGAGGAATGGGAGCGGGCAGGGAGGAAGGGGCGCGCCCGCCTTAAAGGCAACCCGGCCATCCCTGCAGGAGCTGGCCGGCATGGCATGGCACGGCACGGCATGGCAGAGTGCGTCGCCGTGAATATCAATTGGGAAACAATCGGCTGGCTGGGGTAATTTGGCCCAAATCCTGGGCAACGCTGGGCAGTCTGGCAAGTCTGGCAAGTCTGGCAGCCAAGCCCCAGGACTCCAATCACAGTGACAGGAGGGGGCCGCCAAGTATGTTGACCGGGCCCCCATCGCGAGTCTCTGCCACCCAGATCGTCGACACCGCCGATGGAGGACAGCCACTGCGCAGGGTGATGGGTCAGGGTCCTGGGGAAAGGCAAATGAGGGCCACAGCCAAGGGTCTGGCACCGGGAATGGACCAGCCAGAGGCGCCCTTCCACGCCCGGTGGGGCTCCCCGGCCGCCAAGGCGCGGTGGGGCGGTTGGTCCCTGAGTCCAGTCCAGTCCCTGAGTCTTGGAGTCTTTGAAGTGGTTTGTTGACGACTCCGTACTTTCTATTGCATCGTAACTGATGCTACTATTTCGTTCCGCAACTCCGAAGAAGACTACACTAAGCAACACTTTTGTCTGAATCCAGGTCCTGCCGCTCATCCAGAGTCTGGAAGCAAGGTGTCCTCGAAACGAACTATCGGGCCAAAAACTGAGAACTCGCCTCCCGCTCCCTGCCGTGCCTGAAGATCATCCCGGTCGCTATGTCTGCTCTGGCTTTAAGGAGCTAGGCATGCCCCTGTTGCTCGATCCTGTGCCATCCCACCACATCTATCCCCAATCATTGCATCAGTGGCGCCAGTATTGTCGTCTCAAGTGAGCAAGGACCCTTGATGACTGGTAATCGGTCCAACGGTTACTTGGGGCAGCTTCTCCCACACCCACCTGCGCGCGCACCTGAGACACCAGACTGTTACTATATGCACCATGCGATTCTGGCCAGGTCCCAAATAGAGCCTATTCCTATTATTAGCGCGCAGCCTGCAACCCTCCTTACTTGGCTGGGCCAGATCTGGCCGAGTCGCTTTGATCTGGCTTATTCATCGACATCGCATCTGGCATGGCATCCAGATTAGACAAAGACAACACAACACGTCTTGGTGCGAGCAGCCCATGGTCCTCAACCAGCCATGTACCCCCATAAGTACTCCGTAATAATGGCGGCTCATCTCTTTCCACTCACTTGAACAGCATCAGCAGACATGACACTGCTTACACTTCAACCGCTGCCTACAATGTCTCACCAAAAATAGGGAGCTGACGTCAACGCACGGATTCCGTGGCCTGCGGAGCAAATCAGCGCGCCCCGACCTTCTTGAAAGAGGCTCCCACATTCACCCGCGAGGCATGTTTCATCCCAACTGCGGTCCATCCGGCTGGTCGGGTAAAGTATGCGACTCCATACCCTGGGATCGCTTCGTACCACTACATCGTATACAATAAGGGGTAGATCCTCTGTAGATAATTATGAAAGGTGAAGACACGCGGATAACAATCGTCTGCGAACTTGATCAAATCGGCTCAGTAACCTTGGGGGGTCTTGGCGGAGAGGGCCACCCAACGCCGAGACTCTTGGCGCTCGCTCCCTGCCTCAGGCACTCATCGAACACTGAAAGGCCGTGCTCGACCACGGACCACTAACTACTGACTTTGAATAACTGCTCGATCGTGATGCGCAAGTTTGAGCCCCTCCCACTGAAATGCCCAGGCCTGCGAAAATGATAAACTTCCGCATCCACTACCACCAGACATATATTGCTGCCTGCCAGTTTGGATTCGAAAACAAACTATGGGAATGAGCTGAATAGATTACTACGATGCCCAATAGCCTGTGCTGTACCTACGTAGGATTCTCAGCAAGGCCACTTGAGCATCAAGAAGCTTCTTTTTGGTACCCATATAGGGAGATGAAAGTCAAATGTGGACGAAATGGAAAACTCTGCCGGGTCAATCCGCACTTGCTCTTCCTGACACAACTGCTATTTGAATCCTCGATCTTCGTGGTATTATCTTGCTCAACAGGCCAGCATAGTATGTCGCTACACGCCATGGCAGACGCTCCTTCCAGAACCGGCTCCTGCCATATCCGCCAGATGTCACGGCTCAAGAGAATCAACCCCTAGAAACGGGGATGCTTCAGACAATATCACCCAGATGCCACTACTAACTACGCATCCGTATCATACACTTACGTCCAACCATCACCGTTATCCCACATATCATCAAGGTAACCCAGTCCCCACCCTCACCCTGGCCAGCAGACTCAACCCTCTGACCAACCCCCAGATGCACCGCACCACACAGATCCTCACCATCACCGTCCTCGCCCTGACCCTCAGCCTCGCCCTGCTCTCCCCATCCCCAACAGCATCCGCATCCTCATCTTTCTCCCCAGCCAACCAATCCTCAAAACTCTTCACCAACAGGCCCGCTTTCCTAGATCACCCCTACCCCACCATCCCAATCACCTGCACCGAACTCGGCCCCTTCGGTGCCTACCTCGACGCCGACCACACGCAAGACGGTGCAGGCTACTTCCCCGCGCTCTCATGGCCATCCCCCTCCCCGGAAACGCAGGAGTACCTGCTCGTGAGCGAGGACCCCGACGCCCCGTACCCAGAGTCGGTTATCCACGGCATCTACTATGGGATTCCCCGCGTGTTCACGGGCCTCCAGCATTTGGATTTCGAGGTCGACGAAGAGAGTTTTAGAGAAGGGGGCAATTTGCTGAGAGGCGGGTTTTGGTTTGGTATGAATCGCCGGGGGACGGTTTATTTGCCGCCTGCTGGGGAGAGGGTGAAGGGGCTGCATCGGTATTTCTTTGAGCTGGTGGCGTTGAATGAGTCGATTGGGTTGGGTGGGGAGGAGATGGGGGAGTTGCCGACTGTGGAGGAGATTGAGGGGAAGGTTGAGGGGAAAGTTGCCGCTTGGGGGGCTTGGATGGGGGTGACGGAGTAGACTGAGGGGGTATTGGAAATATTATCCTTTGGGTGGTTTTATGCTGGTTGCTGGCTACTCTGTGAGGGGGACTGTTAAAACTTGGACATCATTATATGTCGCAGGTTAGGGATAGCCAATCATGATGTTTTATGAGTTACCGGGTTACTTTCAGGGTAGAACGAGTACTAATGTTCCACTGAAATTTCATCCCTGAAGCCCTAACCATTCGACCGACCCGGCAGTACTATCTCCTACTCCCATCATAACACCTACTGCTCTGCAACTGAATCCCTCCCAACTATACCTCACCGAGTTACCCACACCCACACCGGTGATACCAGAATCCAATAGTTACTTAAGACAGATAAACCCCACCGACACATCCTGACCTCCCACCTCGGCACTTCATAAACACTACCCTCTATCTTACGTCCCGCAGGACAGCTACCTAGCAGTGCAATGCCAGTGTTGAGTGACTGAGTGATGTGATTGAGGGACTGGATACAGTCAAAGTCATGTAGCAACGGCAATTCCGCAAGTAGGTACACGATATGATACCTTACCTGGCATAGCATACCGCACGAAGATACTCCGTATGTTATGTATGGTGCCTCAGTACCTACCTATTTCAGGGGAAATATGGGGTACCAGCCTGAGCCTGAGCCTGAGCCTGACTGCTTACCTACACGTACGCAATAGTTACATGTGTGATGCATCGGGGTTTGATTTGATTTGATTTGATTTCGATTTACATGCTTACCTAGCTATATACCTACTTGCCTTACTTTTCTACTTTCCTCATTTGCGAAGCGGGGAGGATACTACATCCATCCATTAATAAGATGCATCCCTTGTGGATGTACCAGGTAGTAAGGTAAATTAGATGCAGCAAGGAAAAAAATAAACAGATACTGCAGACAGGTCCGCATGGAAATTCATAATTTGTTTTGTTTTGCTTTTTTATTTTCTACCTATCCAGCAAAAGAACTTTCATCGCCACAGAAACCTACCTACCCTACCTACTCCGCACCAATACGCCTATGTAGGTGCGGTAGTTGGTGCATGTGACAGCATCGCACCAAATCACCGACGTCACAAGTAAGACATTGTGTCAGCCTGTACGCCATCTAGTTACTCCGTCCCGCCAACTAGATAGCCTCCATCATAAAGTCTAGCTAAATCGCGATTCGCCGGTGTAGGTCGCAGAGTCTAATGTTTAGTAGTGAAGGGGGGGGGGGGGGTAGCGATAAATATAGTAGCCAGTGGCCCGATCGGCCACGTCGTACCGTAGGTATATTTTGAGTGCGAGCCAGAGATCGCACCACCCTTTTTGATTTCATTTGGAAGAACAGGAAGCTTTGCGTTAGTATTGAGTAGTTATCGATGCTCGCTTACTTCAATTGATCCGGTAAAGCATCCTAATAATAACCCGCATGTCTTAGAATTTGGTTAGTTGAAGAACAGCTGGCAGCTGACAAACGTCCATTCATGGCGGCCTGGCCTGGTCTGGCCTCGAATCTGCTGAAAAGAGGCAGAGACTGATGGCCGACCGACCGGCCTCGGCTAAGGCAGCCTCGCTTTTGGACCACGGCCAATCCGATCGCGCGGCCAAG
This sequence comes from Aspergillus heteromorphus CBS 117.55, assembly GCF_003184545.1. NCBI lineage: Eukaryota > Fungi > Ascomycota > Eurotiomycetes > Eurotiales > Aspergillaceae > Aspergillus > Aspergillus heteromorphus. The sequence goes on along the minus strand of NW_020290427.1, from coordinate 302,218 downwards.
AATAGCAGATCTGGATGCGGTGGCGCTAGCCGCGTGTGGACTAGCGCGCTGCCGACGGTAATCGCCGCGGCGCTTGACCGGATGCGGAGGCTCGGAATCCGGGAGTTGACGTTGACAGTACGGAGTAGATAGTGACAGAGCTTTTCCGGGTGACTGACTAGCCAGCCTTGGTCGGAGATGGGGGATGCAGGCCTGCCTTGCATGTCTGTGAGGTTGAAGCAGGAACTGGAGAGAAACAAAGACAGAGCAATGGGGAATAATAAAAAGAGTTTCGGTCGGGAGGAACCAGGGAAGAGTAATCAGGTCCTGGTCGAGCCCCTCAATGGTTGCCAATAGTGCTTGAGGTACAGATGGACGGACCAGGTCGGAGTCTGCACTGCACCCGTACCTGGCTGGTCTGTATCACCATCACGATTCTGTCTGTCTATCTGTCTGTCTGTCAGTATCTGCCTACATACCAGGTCCGAGTGCATGCAGTGCATACCTATGCTGGAATTGAGTTCCTGAAGCGGGGTTAGGATGGATTGTTGATCTCATGGTGGGTGTCATGATTCACCTTTCGTATCGGCGTTTGCGTTCGGGATCGTCCCGGGCGAGAGCCGGCTTTTCAACGGAAGGCGGCCAGCTGAAACACCGGCCAGCTGCCAACCCATTCTTTCATCAACATGTTGGACAACGAGGATACTTATTGGTTACCTGGCTGTAGTCTAGTCTGCTGTAGACTGGTATATTGCTCCAGTACTCCGTAGACTCCGGATGATCTGTATATAGCAAACCTGCAGCTGCATGCGGGCTCGCCGGATCCAGCCCTTCTGGAATGGCCTGGCGCATGGCTGTGCGCTGCTGACGTTGGCCTCGTATGTCGGGAACCAACCTAACGTTCGCCGGTAGCGACCGATTCAACAGCGAGGCTCGCCCACGGTTCGCATGGCTATAATTTCCATTTCCTCAGCAGCTCTGCCCTGGCATTGTGAACCCTGCCTGACCAGGGACCACAAACCACCGAACCACCGGCTGTTGTTCACAAACCTATCCAATCCAATAAGCTATCCGAGGAAGCTGCCCATTGGGGTAAAAGTAAAGAAGCACTAGATGGACGACTGACGGCACTAAGGCACACAGGAATCTTAGTGCTGCTGCTGCTGCTCCACCCAAGCCGGGGCTGCCTTGTTTTTGCCGCCTAAAGCGTGGCCGTGAATAATCGATCGTATTTATCAGGCACCGTCGCCATCGGCCATTTTCTTCTCACTCACTCACTTACTTCCTGACTGACTGTTATTTCCCTCAACCTCGGGTGGCTTGCAGACTCGCATCATAGTCATCTGCTGAAGACACTGCCTCCTCGCTTCAGTCGCACCTTTATCTGCTCCAGTTCCCTCCTCTCTCGCCATCGGACTCGACTCGCCTGATCGTGATCGTGATCAAGATCAGCCTGTACAACCCCAATACCTCCCTCCCTCCACCTCCTTTTCCACCCACTCAATCAATCTCCCTCCCCCCATCGATCTCCGCCATGGCGTTCACCACTCGCCTGTTCCACCTCCTGTGCCTGTGCCTGATCGCCTCGTCGGCCATTGCCGCGCCGGCCGTCGATCAGTCCGACTCGACCAGCGCGGTCGCCAGCTCGTCCGGCTACTTCAGCATCGAGGAAAGCCCGCTGCACAAGGTGCTGCATCTGTTTGGGAAGTTCCGCGATGGGGTGTTCCGGTCGGACGACGAGGCGGTCGAGGCGCTCCAGGGGGAGGAGGAGCTGGCCCATTTCAACCTCGTCAAGCGCGAGGGCGTGAGCAACTCGACGGCGGCGGCGCAGACCACAGCCCAGGCGACGCAGCCCGCGACCACTTCGGTCGAGAGCGCTGCGGCCCCGACCACCACCACCGCCGCCGCCGCCCACACGACTGCTCACACCACCGCCGTGCAGACCACGTCCAGCTCTAGCAGCAGTGAGTCGAGCTCTAGTAGCAGTGAGTCTAGCTCTTCGTCCTCTCCTGTCACGACGTCTTCTTCTTCTTCTTCTTCCTCCTCTTCCTCGTCGTCCTCGTCCTCTATTTCGTCGCCTTCGTCTACCTCTTCTTCTTCTACTTCTTCTACCTCTACCTCCTCTACCTCTTCTTCTTCTTCTTCTTCTTCTTCTTCCACTTCGTCTTCCACATCTACATCATCCTCTACATCATCTCACACCACGACAGCTAGCACGACCAGCATCCCCACCGTCTCTGCAAGCACCACATCCTCCACATCCTCCACCACCTCGACCACCTCCACCACCTCGACATCATCGAAATCAACATCCTCCACCCTCTCAACCACCACCTCCACCACCTCCGACAAATCCACCAGCACCACCAGCTCAACCACCTCTCAGCCCACAACCCCCTACACCTCCACCTACAAGATCACCACCACCCTCCCCGACGGCCAGCAGAGCACCGTCACCGCCGTGACAGTCGTGCACCCCACCGAGACAGCCAAGGAGGTCGCCACGGGCACCAAGGCCTCTCCAGGCCTGCAGACCGACTCGGCCGCATCCCACAGCAACGGTCTCGCCCGCGAGTGGTTGCTCATGATGGGCGGGGCGGCTGCTGTTGCGATGGCGCTGTAATCCCACCACCAATTAACCAATCGACTCCCCGGCTGCTGTCACTTGACCCCAGTCCCTCGATTGAATTAAATTGGACTGCATACCCGGCGTTCATCGATACATCTCTTCTTTATTTCGATTTCAAAACTGGTTTGCTTGTTTTTGTTTTTTTTTCTTCTTTAACTTAATGATGATACCTCACTACGATCCTTCCGCGCGCAACACACGCAACGCAACGCATGTGCATGTTCTGGCGTCTCGTTCCGTCCCATTCCATCCCATTTCATCCTGTCTCTCCTTAAGCTTCAGCGCGGCTTTGAGGGTTGGTTGCTTTGGTTGGTTGCTTTGATATGCTTTGATCTGCTTTGATTGAATTGTTTTCATCCGATTGATGATGATCTGATGACATGTCTCTCCTTTTATTTTTTTAACTGTTCCTGTCGATCGGACATACCATGCCTACCCTACTTACTCTACCTGGTTAGTATCCTACATATCAGACCAGATCAGATCAGATCAATACATATTATATTCTGTGATGGTTGCTACTTACTTGGTAGGACGAGGAATGAAAGTAAGAAATTAAAATGCTTGAAGATGAAGATAAACATACACATAAACATAAACATAAACATACGCATACAGATACATATACATATACAGATATAGATCTAGATCTAGATCTAGATAAATACAAAGATACTGATAAATATAAAGATAAAGATCAAGTATAATTGGCGCGTATATGTGGGGGTATTCATCGCATCGCAGCACAACACATAATAACCATCGCCGCAAGCATAAACCAGCAATAGTCATAGAGAGCATACATAGTCAAGTCAAGTCATAGTCGCTACCAAAGCATAACAAAACCACCAATCACCAACCACCAATCACCAACCAACGTCCCCGTCCTCCGTCTCTCCACACACACACACACACACACACACACACACACACTCTCTCTCTCTCTCTCTCTCTAGAGCCTAGAAATCCACCCCCACCCCCCTGAAGATATCCAATCATGATAAAGAAGGATTCCACCTCTCCTCCCCCGTCCAAAAGCGCACCAGACTCTCCCACCCGGCAACATCCCCGTCCCTCAGCAAGGCCGCCACATCGACGTTCAGCGGACTCTCGGGCCGCGGATCCGTCAGCAGCTGGTGGATGGCGGTCAACGTGCTGGAGAGCGTGTACACGGGGCTCCAGTGTTCGGTTGTCAGCAGGGTGAGGCAGATCTCGCCCGTCGTGAAGCTGATGTTCGGGTGGCTGATGCGCGTCTTGAAGGTGATTTTGGGCGGGAGGAGCGGGTAGGTGGGTGGGATGCGCAGGGAGAGGGACCAGAGGCCGCCTGTTTTGTGAATATATCATTTATTAGTGGGGGGGTGTTTGGAGGGGTATGGGAGGGAGTTAGGGTTGAGAATGGGTGATAAGGAATGCGCAACGAGAATTGGAAGAAGAGGGGAGGGAGGGGATTATGGGTATGGCTATGGGTATGTAGCAAGAACACTCACCCTCATACGGCGTCCCCTTCACACCCTTCAGCACAGCCTCCCAGTGTAGCAGATCATCCTCATCGACAGGTCCCAGATGCAGCAGCGCCTCGTTCGGGGAGTTGGTGTAGTCTTTCAGTTCGCGGAGGAGGCGGTGCGTCGTGGAGGATGACGCCATGGTGGGCTGTGGGAATGCGGCAGATCGAAGATGGTTGACACTGACAGCTCCTATCTATGTCTCAGTGTCTCAGGTCGGTCTCAGACTCCGAGACGAGGTGGAGGGGGAGGGGGAGGGGGAGTGGGGTGAGGAGATCAAGAATGTGAGTGAGGATGAGAAAGATGGGGGACGGTGGCTGGCGGAGGTCCAGCCGAGGCTCGCGTGGGTCGGACAGGCACACGCTACTCCGGTAACCAGTACAGTTAACTAGTTGGCTAACCGTCCCGCCCCCTTTCCCGCATGTAATCAACCCCAACCCCAGCAAATTTCGTCGATCTGCGGAGTGTGACCTTGAAACTTGAAAGTACTACTGTACTGTGACTACAATGCGCACCTCGCGAACGTCAAAGGACACCGCCAGGGTCATGCAGGCTCTGGCCCCTCCGCGCCGCACTCGCTCCCAGACCAGTGTGCTCCGCAGCTTTGCCTACGGTGGCAACCAGAGCGACGACGACTCTTCCTCGCTCTCGTCCGTGCCCACCGATATCGAGGATCTTATGGAGCCGCCGACAAAACGGCGCGCGTTGAATGGGCGGTCTCGCTCGGGGCCCGCTGTCCAGAACGACGCTGTTAAACAGGAGCTAGAAACGCTACCCGCTGTCAAGGAGGAGCCGGTTGAACTCAAGCTTGGGGCTGTCAAACAAGAGCCGGTTGAAACACTACCCGCTGCCATCAAAGAGGAACCGGAACAGTCCCCGAAGAAGGCCAAAACAACCCGCCGCCTCCCTGCTCGCAAAATCAAGGTCGAGAACGGCGTCAAGATCGAGCCGCCCTCCAACTGGGACACCATGTACGCCATCGTCCAGAAGATGCGCGAGGCCAACCCCACGGCCCCCGTCGACACTATGGGCTGCGCCGAGCTCTACTGGCGAGCATCGTCCCCCCGGGACCGACGCTTCCAGACCCTGATTGCGCTGATGCTCTCCTCCCAGACCAAGGACACCGTCACGGCGGTGGCCATGCAGAAGCTGCACACGGAGTTGGACCAGGCGACGACGGTGAAGAAAGAGCCCACCGAGTACGACTGGAAACCCACGGCGCAGGTCCAGGCCAGCACGCTCACCCTGGAAAACATCCTGGCGGTGTCCCCCGAGCGTCTCAACGAGCTGATCCGCACGGTGGGCTTCCACAACAACAAGACCAAGTATATCAAGGCGGCTGCCCTCATCCTCCGCGACCAATACGGCTCGGATATCCCGTCGACGGCGCCGGAGCTGATGACGCTGCCGGGCGTCGGGCCAAAGATGGCGTTCCTGTGCATGAGTGCGGCGTGGGGCAAGCACGAGGGCATCGGCGTCGATGTGCACGTCCACCGCATCACCAACCTCTGGGGCTGGCATCAGACCAAAACCCCGGAAGCCACCCGCATGGCGTTGGAGTCGTGGCTGCCGAAAGACAAATGGCACGAGATCAACAAGCTGTTGGTCGGCCTGGGGCAGACTGTCTGCTTGCCGGTGGGGAGGCGTTGCGGGGAATGCGATCTGGCAGGCACTCGCCTATGCAAGAGTGAGGTCAAGGCGCTGGTGACGAAGAAGCGCAGTGCAGTCACTGTGGCGAAGAAGGAACGCGGTGACGGCGAGGGGTTCGAGGTGAAGACGGAGGAGGAGGAAGAAATGGAAGCAGAAGTCGAAGACGAAGACGAAGAAGTGCATGGATCCCGCCTTTGAGTGCCCAAGGCAGGCCGCCTTCACCGGCGCGTTTGGCTCGATTGCCTTACTTTACTTCCTCGACGCTCCACGCCGCGATCCTCCGTCTCCCCTCTTCTCTCTCCGGCCTCTGCCACCTCCTTCCCCCGTGTCCTTCTTCCACCCCGCCCCCTGGCATGACGTCGTGTCCCATTAAGGGCATCCTGATCGACTATCTCCGTAATCTACTACACTTTGGAGTCGTTTCCGTCCCCCCTGCGCGTCTGACGCGTGACAACACCGTGGGTCCCCACCTTCCCTCTGACGCGGATCCCAAGGCTAACTAACTCCTCTCATCACGTAGATCATGGCGGACTTCGGCTCGGACGACGAGTACTGGGCGTCTGCTTCCACCAGTGCCTTCGACTGGTCGGAATCGGACTCGGGCGATGTCGAGGTGGATGACACTGTGGTCCGCAAGAAGCCATTGACGCTGGTCAATCTGCCTGAGGACGTCAAGGTCAAGATCCTCAAGTACGTGGGGCTGCTGCGGCCTTGCCTGATCAATCTCTCCTTCGAGCAGACCCGCAGCAAGGTCGATCGCGGCCTGTGTGCCAAACCGGAGCACCGCACCACTCGCGGGACCTGGAGCAATACCTGGAGCACCCTCTTCGAGGGGCCCTGTGATCACCCCCGCCTGCCCACCGAGCTGTTCCGCGTCAATAATGACATCCGCCAGGACACCGGCGCGATGTTCTTCAAATACAATCGCTTCAGTATGCTCCTGTACAACAAGTCGGACTTCAACAACCTCCGCTCCTCGATCGGATGGGGCATGGAGCATGTGAGAAACCTGCACCTGGATCTGGGCCCGCGCGACAACCGCTTTCTCAAGCTCGGGGCTGGCATCCACCGCACCATCCTGAAGATGTGGGTGGAATTCTGTAGTATGGCCCGCACCAGCATGCCTCACCTTCGCTGCTTCAGTCTGAAATGCAAGGTCCGCGATCTCGAGGTGGCCAGCAAGCTTATGTGCAACATGGATCCTTTTCCCGCTCTGGCGCAGTGTGCGTTCCATATGAACCACAACCCGGATGAGGACATCCTGCCGGTCATTAAGCGCGCGGCATGGAGACTGACCGACAACCTGTCCAACAAGCCGCGGTTCCCGTACATGTATCTGCCCAAGGAGATCCAGCTCATGATCCTGGAGGAGCTCCTGATCAAGCGGTCTGACCCGTGCCTGCCACCCAGCGAATGCGCCCCCGGAGTGATCAGCCTGCACGACTGGAAGCGTAGCCGACTTAGCATGTTCCACACTTTGACCTGCTGCGGCACCTGCTCGCCCGCCGGCGCCATGTGCTTCTGCCACTCGCGCCAGACCTCCTTCTCGACGACCTGCAGCTGCTTTGAATCGCCTCTGCCGTATTTCCTGGTGAGTCGCGAGTTCTATGAGAACGCTCGACGCGTCTTCTTCACGCGCAACCGGTTTGCGTTCGTGGAGGAGGACCCCGACCTGATCATGCGGTTCATCCATCATATTCCTACCGTGTCGACCATGATGATCCAGCATCTGTCGTTCAAGTTCCCCATGTGCTACCGCTGCGCGCCCCGCACCGGACCCCGCTCGGAGGACGCCACCCTGCTGTCGTGGTCGGTGCTGCGTCGCTTCATCCGCGAGCACTTCGACATGTCGCGTCTGTCGGTGAAGATCGTGGACCACGGGCTGAAGGGGGCGGTGGTCTACTCGGTGGATAGCCGTAAACGCTACCTGCGTAAGCTGCTGCTGGCGTTTGCAGACATGGAGGGGCTGAGAGATTTCCGTGTGTATCTGACAGACGACCGTGGTTTTGAAAAGGATGCGGAATCTGCGGTGCTGGGACCGGCACGCGTGCAGCGCAGGAAGTACGTTTCTGGCCGTAAGAAGTAGGCAGTGGGACAGGACATTCCCCGGGGGACATTGCCAAACAGGCTCGTTGCCAACCGGTCAATCATTATGAACGGGTCGCTGGCAGACACGTTAATTCTGGCAGTGTCCAACTTGAACAGTCCAGTCCAGACCAGACCATGCCACACAATCTTATTTCCCGGACAGCCGGCATCCGCCATTCTTCAGCTTTCCTGTTGCTTCAGCGGGCTTTGCTTATTGCTTTTTTTTTTCTGTTTTCTAATTTCTTCCAAGGTATGATAGGAGATGACTTACAGTCTTACTTACAGTCTTGCATGCCTCTCCCGTCTAACACCTAATATCTGTTTTCTTTTCTTTCTGTGATTCTCCTGGTCATCCCGTGTTGTTTGTTCGCGGGCTTTTTTCCGGGGTATGGACTGCTGTCAGTGGTTCATCATTTAATCACTCTGAAGACTGCCCGTGATGCATCAGTGCCCAGGTAGCCAGGAAGCAGTCTGTATTTAATCACTTAATGCACGTTTTTCTATTATACCCTGTGTCAACTCACCTTGTTGCCTGAGCCATCGATTAGTGTTCAAAGTTCATTTGCAAAATGAACCCTATTCCAGCAGTAAGCAGGGTAGGTAAAAGACTATATTTATCCTTTGAAATATTACTTCCAGTGACACGGGGCCCGCGGTATATATTTCTATCTGTAAAGTGAGGAATCCTTACTAACAGGGCGCTTATTGGTTACTCTGCGTGAACACCATTCATTGCGGCTAGGGGATGGGGGTATGATTTCTTTTTAGAGAGAGTGGGGGAGTAAATTCTGGGGGTTTTCAAATTCTGGGAGTGAATAGTATAAGGATGATGTTCATGTATATAGGCATAATTTATTATGTGGTAGGAAGGATAACTAACTAGTTAGTTATGGTAGTTAACTAGAGAAATGACTAAGCAGTGCATAAGTAACTAACTAGTTAACTATTGGCCGGCACATAACGTCACTGGTTTTCCCCGCGGAAGTCAATCAGAATCAGAGTCAGAGTCCGTGGGTTATTCATAACAAGCCTCCTCGATCTTCTGCCTCGGTAGCTTCAAGCTGGGGAATTACCACCTCAGCACCTCAATCTTTATTACTTCTTTCTTTCCTTCTCAATTCTCCACTTATCTGTCTACTTACTTACACAAGAAGCGACAGACAACCCACCAACCCACCGCATCCTCACCACCGCACTGCATTCCGAAAAACAAACCACCCCACCACCCGCCATGCCTCCAACCCCAATCCCCATCCCCATCCCCTCCTTCTGCCTAAGCCAACAATCCCTCCTCGACATCGAACACGCCACTGAAATCGCCTCCTCGCACCTCTCCACCTCCAACCCCACGTCCGCCAGCCCCAGCACCCGCCGCACCCTCCAAGCGACCGGCCACGCCCTCACAGGGATAGTCCTCGTGCAGAGTCGGACGGGACTCGGGGGCCGCACGGTGGGAGAGTTCGGGGTTGATTCCGCCGTTACGAATACCAAATCCAACAATACCAATAGCGATAATAATACCAAGGGGGGAAAGATGGGGAGCTGCGACTTGCGGCGCACGGGATGAGGGTGGGTGATGTGGTCAGGGTTTGTGAGATAGTTTCGGGGAAGGAGAAGGAGAAGGAGAAGGATAGGAAGGATGGTGGTGGTGGGGTGGTGGGGGTGGGGTCGAGGGCGTGGTTACGAGGGTTGGGGAGAGGGCGGTTTGGGTTGCGTTTGGGGGGAGGGGACAGCAAGGATATGGGAAAGGGGCAGGGAAGGGAAGGGGATGGGGAGGATGAGAAGGTGGAGGAGTTGTGGGGGAGGAAGGTTTGGATGTGAGTCTTTTTCTTCTTCTTCTTTTCTTGCTTGGGATGTTTTGGGGAGGACGAGAATGCTAATGGTTGGTTGGGAATGGCAGGATCAAGTTGGCGAATGATGTGACGTATCGACGGTATGTTCTTCTTTCCATTCTGTTGTCTATGGATGGGGATGGATAGGAGTATTGATGTGGTGCATGCAGAATGAACCAGACGATGGAGAAAATGGCCAAAATCCCCGATGCCGACCACTCCCACTTCATGCGCGTCGCCTTCGGCCACACAACCCCCCTCCTCCCCGACCACGACGCCGTCGGCCCCGTCGAATTCACCGATCCCACCCTCAACGACTCCCAGCGAGAGGCCATCCGCTTCGCCCTCGCCGCGCAAGACATCGCCCTCATCCACGGCCCCCCCGGCACCGGCAAGACACACACCCTGATCGAGCTGATCGTGCAGATGGTCCAGCGAAAGCAGCGCGTGCTGGTCTGCGGCCCCTCCAACATCTCCGTCGACAACATCGTCGAGCGACTCGCCCCGAAGAAAGTCCCCGTCGTGCGCATCGGACACCCCGCGCGCCTGCTCCCCTCCGTGCTGGACCACTCCCTCGAGGTGCTGACCCACACCTCCGAAGCCGCGGCCATTGTTCGTGATGTGCGCAAGGAGATCGACCAGAAGCAGGCCAGCATCCGCAAGACGCGGTCCGCGCGCGAGCGGCGCGCCGTCTACGATGATCTGCGCGAGCTGCGCCGCGAGTTCCGCGAGCGGGAGTCCAAGTGCGTGGAGAACCTGGTCCGGGAGAGCAGCGTCGTGCTTGCCACGCTGCACGGCGCGGGCGGCCATCAGCTAAAGAACCAGAAGTTTGACGTCGTCATCATCGACGAGGCCAGCCAGGCGCTGGAGGCGCAGTGCTGGATCCCGCTGCTGTCGGCGTCCAAGGTCGTGCTGGCGGGCGACCACCTGCAGCTCCCCCCGACCGTCAAGTCGACCAACGAGAAGGTGGACACGAAGGCGATGGAGAAGCTGAAACGGAAGGCGGCAGAGAAGGCGCAGGAGAGCGGGGTCGAGCTGCTGGAGGATGTCTCACTGGAGACGACCCTGTTTGATCGCCTGCTGGCCATGCACGGGCCCGGCATCAAGCGCATGCTCACGACGCAGTACCGCATGCACGAGCGGATCATGCGCTTCCCGTCGGACGAGCTCTACGACTCGAAGCTGATGGCCGCCGAGGCCGTGCAGGCGCGCCTGCTGAAAGACCTCCCGTACGAAGTGGAGGAGACGGACGACACCAAGGAGCCGGTCGTGTTCTGGGACACACAAGGCGGGGACTTCCCGGAGAAGACCGAGGATGCCGAGGTGGGCAAGAAGACCCTGGGCGAGAGCAAAAGCAACGAGATGGAGGCCCTCGTGGTGGGCCGGCACGTCGACGCGCTGGTGGGGGCCGGGGTGCGGCCGGAGGACATCGCGGTCATCACCCCGTACAACGGACAGCTGGCGGTGCTGTCACAGATGCTGCGCGAGAAGTACCCGAGCATCGAGCTGGGCAGCGTGGACGGCTTCCAGGGCCGCGAGAAGGAAGCAGTGGTGGTGAGTCTCGTGCGCAGCAACAGCGAGCACGAGGTGGGCTTCCTCGGGGAGAAGCGTCGGTTAAACGGTAGGACCCCGTCGGAGAGAGCCTGGAGTGCATGCACTGACTGCAGTAGTGGCCATGACGCGGCCGAAACGGCATCTGTGCATCTGCGGCGACTCGGAGACGATTAGCAAGTGAGTGTCCCCTGCAGTCAGCATCCCGATCGATCCTAATGACATCTTGCGTAGGGGCAGCGGGTTTCTCAAGCGGTGGATGGCCTTCCTGGAGGAGCATGCGGATCTGCGATATCCGGACGCGGGCGAATTACTGTGATACATTAGTCTCTCTGCTGTAAGCACCTCTCGGACATTGCTTCGACCGTCGTGTCACGCATCCTGCAATCCACCGGATGAAAGATAATCGGGCTGGCGTCCCTTGCAGCGCCATCCCAGCCAGCTAGCTAGCTAGCTAGCAGGCGGCAGGCCAGAACCAAGACGTTTCCGGCCGAGCATTGAAGATTCCAATCTTCCACGTCGCACTAGACGACCCGTAGTCTCACAATATCACAATATCTCCGACTGCTATGGTTCGACCGCGGGCGAAACAGGAGATCGTGCCGTCTCAGATTTCGCTGGATCTCGATCCGCAGCGGGTCGGGCAGTGTACGACCGAATGAACGAGCTGAGGAGTCCGGACTCAGGCCCTCAGGAGATAACAATGTTGGAGGGAGTGTTCGAGAGCAACAACCAACTCTATCGAGTCTCGAGTCATGACGGGCGCGGAGGTCGGCCACTTGGCGTGTTTCAGCGCGGACCAGCAGTCGTGGCCCAATAAACCCGTCGGACGACTGACGCCGTGACGAGATGGCATCCGCAATGGGGCCGAAGGAGCGCATCGATGAGCTGGCGGGTGAGGCTGGATTCCTGCTCGGGTTCTGGAACCGCCACTGCTTGACATCTGTATGGAAGGATGGATGGAATCACCGGCCGTTCAGCCCTCCTCGTGTCGACCTCGAGCTGTCAGTGGCAGACCGTGTGCTCGACTGTCACTAAACTGTCACTAAAATGTCACTAAAAATACCCCTGACGCGCTGAAACGGATCGGGGCTCCACTCGGGCCAATCCGGCGCTTTTCCGGGCCTTCTTTGGCTGTTCGCTGCAGCTTCATCCTGCTTCGTGCCCCCTTCTCCTCTCCTCTCTTCCCTCTCTCTCTCTCTCTCTCCCTCTCCTCTTTTCCGTTTTTCTCTCTCTCCTGCATTCCCTCCCTCTTCCCCCTGTTCGTCTGATAAGCTCCCCTCATCGACCTGCCTCCATATCTCCATGGTTGCAGTCGATCTCCTGCCATTGCTCCCTAGCATCCCAGTGCACCACCACCCATTGCTTCTGCTCGTGTCGCTCGTTCCCATGGCCCAGTAGTTCCCTCCCCAGTCCACTCCTTGACACTCATCACATCACACCACCACCACCACCACTGCTGCTGCACCCCTCGTGCTGACCCCCCCCCCCCCTCAAAACGAGCCGTCAGCCTATCGACCATGATCTGAGCTGGTCGCCAAGGTCAGCAGCATCTTCTCCGCTGCCCGTGCATCAGTGAGCCCTCCAGCCTTGCGACTCACCCTCACCACGCCAATCGCCGGCCTGCTTCCTTTCGTATCAGTCTTTACCGATCGGTTCGCCTTTCCACTTTGTATTGCCTCTGCTGCCAGCTGTGATTGGACGGCGCGCTCCCTGCCTGCCTGCCTGCATGCGCCACGCCTGCCATTTCGTCCTGCCTCGACCTGCTTCATGTCCGGCACCGATTTAAGTACTACGGGGGGGTCTCTCCCCTCCGATCCGTGTGCAGATGCTGCTCTTGACACCGCCCTGCCGCCCATGAGTTCCAAGCAGCTCGTCGTCAGCACGCGTCGCCCGCGGGCCTCCGAATCCGCCCTCATCACCACCAACTTCCGTGGCAACGGCCGTGCCGTCGCGAACCTGCACTCTCCTCCCCCCGACTCCTCCACCACCCTCATCCGCGGGCCCTCCCATCGCCGCACCGGCAGCACCCTCAAGACCGTCATGCGCAAGATCTTCACCCGCAAGCCCCGCGACGACGACTCCGCCCATTCCCGGTCTGACAACCGCAGCCCGCGATCCGACAAGTCCCTCGACAAGGCCCTCGACAAGCCCTTCCCCCTGTCCAACTCCCTCAATGCGAAGCCCTCCCCACCAGACTCCACCACGCCCACCTCGTGGGAGGAGGCCCTGAAGAAGCTCGAACCGCATCCGCGCCGCCGCCGGGCCACCCTGCCCAGCCTGATCTTCTCGGACGAGGAGTCCCGCGTCGCCCTGGAGGGCCTGGTCAACTCAGGCCGCCCGATCAGCAAGCGCGACAACAGTCCCCACGCGAACAGCGACCCGGACGACGTACGTCGGCGCGAGCTGCGGCAGATCAAGCGTCGTTCACGGAGCGCCACCGCGCTGCGCGGCATGGCCAAGGACCATCTGATGTCGCCAATCCAATGGCGACGACGAAGTCTAGAGTCGTGCGCAGCGTCAACAACCTTCGGGGCAGCCTCCGAGGCCGAGTTGGAACGTCCCCCGACGCGGACCACCGTCGCCAGCGCCCCCAAGCCCACAACCCGGCCGTCGTTCCTGGAGGACGACGAAGACGAAAAGGACGAGCCCGAGCTTGAGGCCCCAGACACCGACACCTACCAAAACGTCAGCGACCTCGTCAACTCGATGCAGCACGACGAGAACGTGACCCTCGAGCAGCGTCTCACCACCCTGGAGGTGAAGATGATCGACCTCGAGTTCGCCATCGCACGCATGCAAAGCGGCCGCGAGTCGCCCGTCGAGCCGAAGAAAACTTCCCCGACCACAGCAACCCGCCACAAGCGCAAGAAATCGGCCGTGCCGTCCGAGACTCGCGCAAAGTCGCCCACCGATCGCCCGGAGAGCACGAGCACCCTCCGTCCCAGCCCGCTCTATCGCTCGCGCACGCTGCAGGCCCCCTCGTCCACCTCGCTGCACGAATGCAACAGCATCTCCGTGGAGCAGTACAGCGCGCTGGTCATGCTGCTCCGCCGCGAGCAGAACGCGCGCCGCGACCTCGAACACCAAGTCACCAGTCTCCGGGACGACATTCAGCAGCTGCAGCAGATGGCGCGGGACTCCATGGGCCTGCCCACCAGTCCAGGGAGTGGAACCATGTACCCGATCCGCAGCATGGACTCGCAGGACATCGTCCGTCTGCGACAAGCCCTGGGTCCGTCCCCGACAGAGACCTCCCGCACCGAGCGCATCGAGAGCGATGACGAACGCCCCGAACTGCCCCCGAAGGAGGGCGGATACCAGCCGCGATGGCCATCTTCGCGCCGGGTCGAGGTCAGCGGGATGATCTGATCTGATCTGATCTGATCGATATGATCTGCAGAGCACTGTTCGCTTCATGTCCAGCCCATACAATACGTCTGGGTCGGTTTAAAAGTTGTTGACCAACTCACCTTCCTTCTGGCTTGTTTCATTTCACTCCACTTCTTTCAGTTTCATTTCTTCCCCCCTCTTAACGACAAACTGATGCATCATACCCATCCTGGATTTTCTATGCTGCTGCTTCTGCTTCTCTGCTTGCTTGGTTTGATGATACCTACTCTTGCCTACTTGCTTGCCTGCCTATCTCCCTATCTTCCTATCTATCTACCTGCCTACCTACCTACCTACCTACCTACCTATCTACCTATCTACCTACCTACGTACATTCCTAGCGCCAACTGTATGACTTGCGCCATGCAAGTCTTTGTATATACTTCTTTTCATTTCTACCCATCTTCGTCTTTCTTCACCTGTCTTCCACTCCTATACGTCTCCTTCTACGTCTCCCATCCCCCTCCCTCTCTTCTGCACCTGCTACCTATCTATCTCTTACGTCTACCTTCTACCCCATCTTCCATCCTCTCTTCTACTTCTATCTTCATCTCTATTTTGCTGCAGCTATCGCACACTGCACTTTTCCTACACACACACACACACACACACACATTACTCATCCTGGTTTGGCACGGGTCTGTTGGACTAGAATAACGAGTATTTGGTTTCGTTCCGTGGATTAGACAGATAGCAGACAGACAGACAGACATTCTTAGACTTATATATAGAATGAACCTAAGCACTTGACTTGATATATAGTACCTTTACTTGAGAGGACCTTTATCTGGTATGTATGTGTGTGTATACTACACTACCCCGTCCTCAGGAACCATAAATATCATTTGTAGAACAGCCACCCTCAATACTAGATAGAATAATAATAGAATATAAGATAAAATAAAATAAAACATTACCCCCTCCCTACCCCACCGCACATCACATCACATATACTACAAAATCCATCCACCCAGCTAGAGCTAGTAACTATCTACCCACCCATACCCATCTATCTATACAATCCACCACAGAACCTCTTCCGCCCGACAATAAGTGAAAATCCAACCCCACCGGCACCCTCCCATAAAACAGACCTAATACCAAAGAGAGAGAGAGAGGGAGAGAGAGAGAGAGGGGGAGAGATGAAAGAAAGAAAGGAAGGAAGGAAGAAAGAAAGAAGGAAAGCTCCCTACTCAACCTTCTTCACCTCCTCCACCTTAGCATTAGCATCAGCCACAGTCCCAGCCAACCCTTCCTCCTCAACAAACCGTATCCTCTTCCCAAACAACACCGTCATCCCGAGAATCATCCCGACCGCCCAGCCGAGATACGCGCCCGTGAGGATGGTGATGGGGTATGCCTGCCACGGACGATCCCTGCACGTATGAACAGTCACAGTTAGCATGAGTACACAAACCACCAAGGACCAACCACCAACCCCCCACTCCCAAACCAATAATAAAAAAAAAAAAAAAAGAAGAAGAAGGAAACCTACCAATCCAACGGAATCGGCACAGCCCCAACCAAGCGCCCACACCGGTCCCGAGCGCCCCTCCCCACACCACATCCCCGGGCCTCCGAATACCCCAGACCTCCTTCCAGACGGCGCCATCCAGACCATGAACGTAGACCATGCCCGTAGACGCCAGGATGGCCATGTGGGCCGCGCACAGCAGCGTCTGCATGTGGTGGGTGGTGAAGGGGGCGCCGAAGAGGACGAGCAGGATGGCGAAGATGGGGGTCGCGAGGGTGGCTGTTAGTGTTAGGGAGAGTAGGGCGGGCTGCAGGTTTTGGTTTTTGCTTGGGTTAGTATTGCGATGGGGATGGAGGAATTGATGGGTTGGATGGATATGATATCCGGATTGGATTGGATTGGTGTGAGGGGGATGGGGATGGGGATGGGGGTAGTAAGGAACATACAATAACCCGTTTCCAACCAACATAGCCATTCGTCGCGGTATTTCCACTTCCTGTGATACCTCCAGCTCCTCCAGCACCAGCACCTCCCCTCCGCCGTCCACCCTTCGATCTTGAACTCGAACTCGAACTCGAACTCCCACTCCCACTCGCACCCCCCAACTCCCCACCTCCCCCCGTAACAGCACCAGCACCAGCACCACCCGGCCTCAAACAAAGCACCGCAAAAACCACCTGCGCAAGCACCTGCACCGGCAATCTCGCCGCCAACTCATTCACCGGATCATCCACGAGTTTCTCAAACCGCCCCGCATAAACACCAAGCGTGCAGGCCGTATGCAGCGCAAAATACGTGGACGCGAGACACGTCGGCAGGAGGGTAGTCGGGGGCGCAGAGGATTTGTCGTGCCATTGTTGCTGCTGCTGCTGCTGTTGTTGTTGCGATTGCGATGGGGGTTGTTGGGGGGTGGTTATTATGGGTGTTGCGGTTGCGGTTGCAATTGAGGGTGGACTGGGATTGTTGGGCATTTTCTCTTTCGGTTCTGCTCTTTTTCTCTTGTAATGAATGGCTGGGGACGTGTTGAGGGGTGGGTGGGTGTGTGTTCTGGTATTGGTGTAGATGGAGAGGGAAATATGCGGACGGACGGAGGAGGAGAGCGGAGCTGACGGATGTGGATGGGGGTGTTTGGCTGGTTTGCATTTTGTTCGTGTTGCTGCCTGAGGTGTCGGTGTAGCCCCTCCCTCAGGTGTTGCCTCAGGTGTCTACATTTGCCTGAGGTCTACTGCTCAAGGTTAACGGCTCAACTTCTGCAGCGATTTCGACACCGTTCTAATTGAGGGACCTCTAGTCATACCGTACATCATAAATCTACACCGGCTATTTAAAACACATGCCAGCAGGCAGTACATCATTCGTGACCCGTAACGCGTAACAGGCCCTCGCCATGGATCATCATATCCCAAAACAACAAAGGAAAAAAAAAACTACGACGGCACCGTTGGCCCCGGCCCCGACTCGACGTCCTCGGCCACGGCCACCGTCTCGAGCTCTCGCTTCGGCTCCATACGCAGCGTCGCCACAGGGCTCTCCGGCGTCCGCGGCTCCTCAGGGATCGCCGGCGGCATCCCCGAGCCCGGCAGCGGCGACACCGGCGAGCTCAGCGCCCCCTCCCGCGGATGGCTGACCACGTCGATCGGCGCAGGCCGGTTCCGCAGGCTGTCCTTGCCCGAAGGCGACAGCGCATGGCTCGACACAGACCGCTCGCCATCCGAATGCACAGGACTCCGCGTCCGGTCTCGTTCGGATACCCCGTCCCGCACCTGCGCCACCTTGGCCTTGAACTTGCCAAACAGGCTGCGCTTCTCCGGCTCCGACGCTAGCGACGCTTCCTTGGACGTGCTGTTGCTGACCTCCGCGTCCAGGCTCAGAGGCTGATACGACGGGTCGTTCGCGAACTGTTGCAGGTCCGACGGGGAGCTCCGGCTGGAGTGGTGCCAGCTGCCGATCGAGCTGGTGCTCCGCTCCGCTCCAGGCATCGTGGCCATGAGCGGCGGCGACGCCAGCCCCAGCCCGATCTGATCGCCGCTGCGTTTCGACGACCGCGGGAACCGCCAGCTGCGCCGATGTTCCTTGCGCTCCGCCCGCGCCGCGTCGTCCGTAGGGTCCACATCCGAGTAATCCGTGAACGAGGAGCGGGAGTTCATCGACGGCGTCCGCGACCCGTACGGCCGCAGCGACGTGTCGCCCATGTGCTGTGCGCTCTCGTTCGCCTGCTTTTCGGGCCGGCCCTCCCGCGGCGGACTCAGGTCGTCTGAGCTGACCGCGTTGGGAGGCCGGGGGGTGGCGCCAGCATCAGGGGTAGTCTCAGGGGGGCGGGAGGCATGCAGGATCGCGGCTAATCCGGCATCGGAGGTCGCCGCCTGCAACGAGTGCGACGAGCTTTGCGCACTTTCGTTCGCGCTGCCGGGGATCCGCTTCTTCTTCAAACGGTTGGGCTGGCGCGCCTCCTTATGTTCCCCGCTTGGCGGCGGCGACTTCGAGAACAGGCTGGAGAGCTTGCGTTCCCTCGTCGGCGTCACCATGGCCGGCGGCGGCGAGGCTGTAATAGGTGGCAGGCCCTCGCGGAAAACGGGCTTGTCGCCGTGCCTTACGGGTCTGTCGGACTTCTCAAGTTTCTCGAGCTTCTCACTGAGCTTCTCGCTGATAGCTGTTTCCGCAACGGCCGGCTCAGGTATAGGCCTATCAACAGACTTTTCAGGGGCTTCGGTAATGGGCTGTACGGGAAGCTGTGCAGGCTGTGCGACAGGCACCTGCACAGGCTTGTCGGCCCCATTCAGGGTTGCCTTGGGCACTGGCCCATGGGTGCTGGAATGAACGTAGACTATCCCCGTGCCGGGCTCTACCACCTCTGTGAGGGACTGGCCACTGCTAGGGGGACTGTTCGGAGCGATACTGGGAACGGCGGGGGAAGGACTGTTTGGTTGGACCTGTGGTGCCTGAGGCACTGTAGAGGGTGCCTGGGGTGCCGCCGGAGGAGCTGCCTGAGTAGCTGCTTGGGGAGCCGGGAGTGTTGCCTGAGGAAC
Source organism: Aspergillus heteromorphus CBS 117.55 (assembly GCF_003184545.1). Lineage (NCBI taxonomy): Eukaryota > Fungi > Ascomycota > Eurotiomycetes > Eurotiales > Aspergillaceae > Aspergillus > Aspergillus heteromorphus. The sequence goes on along the minus strand of NW_020290427.1, from coordinate 283,094 downwards.
CGCCTGAGGTGCTGTCTCTGCTGCTGCCTGAAGCACCACAGGCACTTCCGGCACCGACGGAACCTGTTTTTCCTCGGGCGCGCGGCTCGACGCCCGGGAGTGCTGCGCAGAAGTGCGCGTCGACGAGTTGACCCCCGTAGATTCAATCACCCGACCGTACCGAGACGGCGGCATGGCAGGGGACATCTTCGACGGCAAGGTGTTGCTGCGATGAACGCCCACCGCGCCCAACGACGTCGGCGTTGCCGGACTAGCGTTGTTGGAGTTGCGCGAATTCTTCGACGACACCGACACATTCCGACGAAGGCTCTCATACTTCCGAAAGCTGTCCGCACCGCCACTGGCGCTCGACACCGAGCGGCGAATGTTGGAGTGGGTGGTGGGCCGGCGGGCAAGACCGCCCTCCACCTCCTTCACGGTCTGCTCGTCGGCCGCCGTGCCGTTCATGCCGAACAGGAAGTGGTCCTGGTTCTCGATCAGGAAGATCAGCACATCTTGGCTCAGCTTGTACTCGTCCGGCGCCATGTCGTGCTGCGGATGCGACAGCAGCCCGGGCTGGAAGATGGCCGACAAGTTGGCCGAGGTCATGCGGTTCTGGTCCGACTTGGAGGCGAAGACTGCCAGCAGGTCGAGGATGTACAGCAGCAGTTGTTTGTTCAACGGGGGCAGCTCGCGGATCAGCTGCTGGTAGGCAGCCACCGCTTTGGCATGGTCGAAGGCCTCGGTTTCCGCCGGAGGGGCGTTGTTTTGAATCTGCTCCTGGATCTGCTTCTGGTAGGTGCGCAGCGGCTCGCGGAATCGCTCATAAAAGTCCAGCGGGACGATCGGTTCTGGCAGTTGGTTCAAGTAGCGGCGCAGGACATTCGCAGCATCGTGCACGGTATATCCGGTCCAGTCCAGGCCCTTGCCGTAGCGCTCGGGGAATCGAAAACCTCTTGGAGGTCCTTGATGCGCTTGGCGGATCCGCTCAGGCGAAAGATGCCCTCGACGTCGGTCGCTGTCTCTTCTTAGCCCCGTCTGTACACGTGCGTCATGGGCGCATACCTTTCTCCTTCAGAAACACTCCGCACTTGGCCACCACGATGGGCACGTATCCGTAGATGAAGCTCTCTCCGTTATCGTTCGTCAGGGAGATGGCGACGTTGGCATACTTGATGCTGACGTTGAGGGGGATGCCGAAAATGCCCTGCGGTTTGTCTGCGACTGTTAGACTAGCCTGGATAGCTGGGAATGCGACCGCGGCAGAGGATCGCCGGGATCGCACAACAGGGGCACGCCACATACCTTTCGGCTCCTCCTTCCTTGTATTTCTCTTGAACTGCCTCCACCAGGATGCCAGATCGCGTTTGGAGGGGGGCGAGGTGGCGATAGCTTCATGGGGCGCGGCGGTGGGCGGGAACCGATGCAGCGGATCGACGCCGGGCTGCGACTTGCCAGTAACCATGGTGAACAGTACGCTAGAAGCGAAAGGGCGAGATGCGATGGGGAGGTATAGAAATAGAGCGAAGCGACCGGACCAGGCCCTGCTAAAACCGAGGGCTCCGTCACCGCCCTTGTGTTGGCGCGAGAAATTCCGGGGCTGGGAGGCGTGATCCCAAAATAGCACGAGGACCAGTCAGGCAGCGGGTTGAAGTGCCGCGCCGTCCGAAACACGTACAGAGGTGTGAAACGGTCTGAGGAATCTGGACCGCGGAGAGCGCAGGGAGGAATCGACGAAGGAGACGGAAGGGGGAGGAAGAGAGGTGAAGGGAGGATGGCACCTATGTAGGAGTCGTGGGAGGGGGGGAAAGGGTGGTTGGTGGTGGTGGTGGTGGTGGTGTTGGTGCTGGTCGGCCACGGGGCAAATCAGGCAGGGCGTCCACGAGCACTCTAAGAACGACGACTCCGGGTGAAGGGGGGCGATCGATGGCTGCTGAGAGGCTGACTTGAGGCCCCCGACCGGGTTGGTGGGTGCGTGAGTGAGCAGACGAGGTGCTTCTTGGCCGGTCTGGGGATGAAACCAATGACCATCATCTGAACCAGGGAAAGGGGACCCGGAGTTGATGATGATGATGATGACGGTGGGATGGTCACGATGGTGAGACTGGCGTGGATAATCCCCGAGGAGGGAGGGAGTTGAAGCGGATGAAGAGGAAGAAGAGGAGGGGGGGATGGAGGGAGGGAGGTCGAGAGGAGAGGGAGTGGGAGGAGTGGAGGGAGTGGGAGTGGGAGTAGAAGTGGAAGAAGTGAGAAGTGGAGGGAGGATGAGTTGAAGAAGAGGAAGCGAAAGAGAGAGAGAGAGAGAGAGAGGAAGTGAGGTGTGTGAGAGAGTCTGCAAGTCTATGAGAGTTGAAGGCGGGACCGGGAGCATGACCAGTCATCGATCTATCTATCCATCCCGGGTCTGCTGCTCCTCTTTCTCTTCCTCATCCTCTTCTTTTACTTACCTCGTCCTCCTTCCTCATTCTCCTCCTACGCTGCTCGAGGAAATTGAAATCCACACCCCCCGCCCGCCAAGCTCCCTGGCCGTCTGGAAGAAGGGAGGGAGGGCCCTTTGGACCCGACCCAGGGATCCAGGGCTGGTGTGGTGCCCACCCGAGGCCCTTCTTTTGCTTCCAACAGCCGGCGGTCCTGGTTCTGGCCCTGGCCCTGGATCTAGTCGCCCGAACGGTCCTCGACTAGTTGCACACTACGGCTCGCTAGGCCGTTCTTCAATCTTTCCCCTACGATGGTTGGGGCGCCAGTGAGACATGAGGCTATCCGCCTACGTATACAGTCTTTAGTCTTTATCCGGACGGGGATCGCGAATCCGTCGAAGACTCAGACTCGAAGAACACAACCCTCGAACCCAGATCACTACTGGGCCAGTCAGTCACCTCCACAGGCGATGATCCGCCCGAAAATGAGACCCTCCGCCAAGCTCCATCGACCCGGAAGACCAGCAACCAACCCTCCCCCCCAGAACCGACAGTCGTAGCTAAAAATATGGCCCTGGATCGCGGGCAGTCACCAGATGCAACGCTGAAGGGCCGCGACTCCGACTCCTGGTCTTCGCGTCCTCGATAGTCTCCTGGCGGAGGAGCATGGAGGGAGACGGTGCCGCACCATCAGGGTCCTACCGCGGTTCTCCAACCACGACTGGTGTGGCTGTCATCCCAAACGGCCCGAGAGAAAACTGACCCCGCGTCTAGTGTTAGTTTGGCCTGGTGCTGTGGCAGACGGCTGGAGTCTGGCTGGCCCGGGGGGTTCGTCCGGACGGACGGACAGACCACGACATGCCCCTAGATAGATACATACCTACTACGGACTGCCTGACCGACTGAGGGAAATAGAAAGGGGACGACCCGTGAACATGATTCCGCGGATGGATGGGGATCGGCGGTTGGGGGTAGGGGGCATCAACCGACCGACAGCAACCAGGTGGCTGGCTTTGGTCGTGAAGCCTAGAGTGTCCTCCGTACTAGGGGGTCGAGTCTGCAACATCTGTAACAGGCCAGTGACACCCAAGTCGACGTGATGTCATCCATCCAGGCCGTAAGGAGAGTTCGAGACCAGGCCTGCGGACCGCTTCGAGGGCTGCACGAGCGCGACTCGGTAGTTTCCCCGCTGGCGTCGGTCCCGGTAGGTATAGTATAGTATACTCACTCACTCACTCAATTACTTACACCTCATCGTCCTGGGTCGGGGCGAGTTTGACTTTGGCGCGCCGAACTATTGATGTCACAATGGCTCAGGCCCCATTGTCTAGTGGTCAGGACCAGGACTGGGAACCTGACTACAGGCCTTTTAACTTCTTCCCCAGAAGCCATCCAAGCTTATCGGTCGTCAGGCGAGCACTGTCGGTGTCGATCGCAGCCCGGAACGTGCAGTGCGTAGATATCCCAGAGAACCCCGACAACCTAAGGAACCTAGAGAACCCCCTCGTCGGTGCCCCTGCAGGTCAGGTTACAGGTTACGCTGCTCGAGTCCTTCGTGGCGACAACCATGGTTCCCGGCAGGCGGAAGTCTGGGCCAGGATGCTGTGCTTTTTTTAACCTGCCGCAGGATGGAACCGCGGAGTCCAAGTCCCAGGCTCAGGCTCTCAGGCTCGCTCTGCCTGTCGGTTCCGGAGTGGTTGAGTCAGATTTGAGTCAGCAGGAAATCACACTGACTCAGCACTGAGTCAGCACCGCATCAGTTGGCACAACATAAGTAAGCGCAACAGAAATGAGCACAGCATAAGAGCGGACTGAGTCAGCACGGAGTTACGTTAGTTAACTACTTAACTAACTAACTACATCACATGACCCGGTCCACGTGACCCATCAGAGCCTGCGGCGTCGAGCAGCTCCGGAGCGGTCGTCATCACGACCGTCCGTCCGTCTTCCCGCCAGCTCAATTCACCCGCTGTCTTTAGCTGAATCAACCCCAGACCACATCACAATGGAAGGGTGAGTGTTTGCCTGCGGGCGTCTGCCCGGCTCCTCCACACGCATGTCGCTGACCAGCCAGACTCAACGCCTCGGAACAGCGCGAGCTCGCCAACCGCATGGAGCGGAAGCAGCTGAAGGAATTCATGACCGTACGTGCACCTGCCAGCAGAACATGAGCATACACAATCCACCACCTTGCTTGCTATCCAATCCACATCGAACACATACCACGCAATGCAAACCTACACTCGACCCCTATCCTCCAACCCTTCACCTACATCCCAATCCCCACGCGTCCAACCCACCCCCGACCCATCCCTTCGCTCCCTCCCCCGATCGATCCCCATCCACTGCATCCCTGCCCCCAAACTAACTTTCCCAGATGTACTCCAAGCTCGTGCAGAAGTGCTTTGACGACTGCGTCAACGACTTCACCACCAAGTCCCTCGTCAACCGCGAGGAGGGCTGCGTTATGCGCTGCGTCGACAAGTATATGAAGGGGTCGGCGCGCCTGAACGAACGCTTCCAGGAACAGAACGCTGCCATGATGCAGGGCCAGCTGCCGGGGCGGTAAACTGTCTACTCCGCTTGGACTGCCTGTCTGCCTGGATTGTCTACCTCAAACTTGCCTGCAACATGACATGACCGTGGTTTTCGCTCTTGCTCCGTTTGCATTTTGTTTCTGCGGGTTCTGTATAAAAGATTAGATTTTTTTTGCAATCGTGACATCGCTTCTTCGCTCGGGGTCTTGGCGTGGCGTGGATGATCTGATGGTTGGGGTGGTGGTAGATATGGATGTGGATGCAGCTGTGTCTGCGTCTGCTCTGATTGTATTATATTGGGATGGAATGTAGCATTTGGAGTTATGTACCTTTTTTCTGAATCTATGATCCATACCTTTTCACTGCTGGCTTGAGGGGGTTGTAGTATATTGATATACCACTGGGGCTATCTGTAGACTGTAGATGCTAGATAGTGTAGATGTCTAGAGGAGTACCCTTCACTCCTTCACTCCTTCACAGCCCCCACCTCGGAATAAGCATTCAACGCCAACTGCCCCCCCAAATGCGCAAAGAGGACATTCCCAGACACCTCCCCCCTCCTGACCAAATCCATCAACCCGGCAAAGCTCTTCCCCTCATAGACCGGATCAGTAATGAACGCCTCGGTGCGCGCCGCAAACTCGATCGCCTCCCAGGTCCTCTTATCCGGCACGCCGTACACCCCGGCATGATAGTCCTCATTCAGCTCGACATCGTCCAGGGTGACATCGTCCTCGCGGAGACCGATCTTCACGGCAGTCATCTTCGCAATGCGCAGGACCTGCTGACGGGTCTGCTGGGGCTTCGCACTGGCATCGATGCCCAGCACCCGACGTGTCGGTTCGTGCGGATACAGCTTCTCCAGCAGTTTGAACCCGGCAATCATCCCGGCCAAGGTACTCCCGGTCACCACGCACACGATCACCGTCCCAAAAACCACCCCCATCTCCCGCTCCTGCTCGCGAACCTCAAACGCCCACCGCGCGAACCCCACCCCGCCCAACGGGTGGTCCGACGCCCCCGCAGGGATGTAGTACGTCCGCTCCCCGTGCGCGTCACACTCCGCCTGCAATCTCCTCAACGTCTCCTTGTGCTCGATCCCGAACCCGGACGGATCCAGCCGCACGTCCGCCCCCATCAATCGCGACAGTTGGATGTTGCCAACCCGCGCGTACCCCGCGTCGGACCACGGCACCCAGTCTTCTTGGATGGTGCGGGCTTTCAGCCCCACCACCGCGGCCGCGGCGGCGACCTGGCGCGTGTGGTTCGATTGGATCCCCCCGATGGAGATCAGGGTCGTGGCGTTTTGAGCGAGGGCGTCAGGGAGAAGGTATTCGAGTTTGCGGGTTTTGTTGCCCCCCGATGCGAGGGCCGAGGTGAGGTCTTCCCGTTTGGCGTAGATGGTTGCCCCTGGGGAGGAGGGCGTGGGGGTGGTAGCGAGCGCGGCGGTGATTCGGGGGAGGGCGTGGATGGGGGATGGATAGAGGGTTAGGGGGTGGCGGGGGATAGAGGAGAAGGGTTCTGGGAGGGGGATGTTGGTGATGGTGGAGGTGGTCATTTTGGTTGTTTGGGTGTGAGTGTTGAGGGTGGTGTCGTAGTAGTAGTAGTAGTAGTAGTAGTAGTAGTAGTAGTAGTAGTAGTAGTAGTAGTAGTAGTAGTAGCAGTAGTAGTAGTAGAATAAACCCGTACTTATACCCGACTAACAAGCTCAAGCTCGTCTAGTTGACCAAAGAGGGGTAGATAGTGGCAGAGAGAGGGGCTCTAGAGATAGACAGACAGACAGACAAACCATCTAGTAGTGTACTTTAACTAGTTCAGTGTCTGGCATTGTCTGATGCCCATGATAGTGATAGTAACAGTGATAGTGATCAATCATGCAGTATCAGCCCGATGCCGGAGCGGAAACCAACCCGATCAGAAACCCCTCTCATTCCCCCTCTTGTCGGGATCTGGTCCGTATGTAAGCGCTGACCTGCTCTCGGACGTTGTCCGGATAGCGATTCGGGGCTGTCGAGCGGCTGTTGAATCCATTATGGGGAAGGATTGGCGTTTGTTATCTGTGGGTACTGATATACTGACTGATATGAAAACAGAATATGAGATTGGTTGTGATGGTTGGTTAGAGAGTGTTGTTGAAACAATCAGGTATAGTGTGCTGGGGGTTGGCGACGAGGATGAGGATGAGGATCAGTGCCAATGAGCCTGTTCGATCCCAGTCCTTTGATGTCTACAAGGTCCCCGAGGACCTTGGCCGCTACGTATATTTAACAGGAGCCTTGTCTGCTAGAACATCAAAGAATTGGTTGACCGAAGCCTAAGTAAGCTACGACATATCCACAACACAACGAACACAGTCACCCGCCTTCATCTGCTCAAACGCCTTGTTGATGTCCGACAGGCCCTCGCGGTGCGTGATGAACTCGTCCACCTTCAGCTGCCCGCTCAGGTAGTCGTCAACCAACCCCGGCAGCTGCGTGCGGCCCTTGATGCCACCGAACGCACATCCCTTCCACACCCGGCCGGTGACCAGCTGGAAGGCTGCTCAGGTTAGTACTCAGATTCGGTATACGGAAGAACGGCAGGTACTCACGCCGCGTGGAGATCTCCTGGCCGGCCGCCGCAACGCCAATGACAATACTCTCACCCCAGCCCTTGTGGCACGCCTCCAGGGCCGCCCGCATCACACCCACGTTGCCGGTGCAGTCAAAGGTGTAGTCGCACCCGCCATCCGTCATGTCGATCAGCTGCTCCTGGATGGTCTTGCCGCCCAGCTTGGTCGGGTTGACAAAGTCCGTCGCGCCGAACTTGCGCGCCCACGCCTCCTTGTCGTCGTTGACATCCACCACGATGATCCGGCCCGCCTTGTTCTTGACCGCACCCTGGATGACCGACAGACCGACACAGCCAGCCCCAAACACGGCTATGTTCGAGCCCTCCTCGACCTTGGCCGTCACGACCGCCGCGCCGTAGCCGGTGGTGATGCCGCAGCCCAGCAGGCAGGAGCGGTCGGTGGGGATCTTGGGGGTCACGGCCACGACGGAGATGTCCGCCACGACGGTGTACTGGGAGAAGGTGGAGGTGCCCATGAAGTGCAGCAGGTCCTTGCCGCGGGCCTTGAAGCGCGAGGTGCCGTCGGGCATGACACCCTTACCCTGGGTGGCGCGGATCTTGCCGCAGAGGTTGGTCTTGCCGGACTTGCAGAACTTGCACTCGCGGCATTCGGGGGTGCTGATCCGTTAGCGACAGCAGCGACGGGAGGGAGGGATACGAGCCACATACTACAGAGCGATGACGTAGTCGCCGGGCTTCACCGAGGTGACACCCTCGCCAACGGACTCGACGATTCCAGCGCCCTCGTGGCCGAGGACGACGGGGAAGGCACCCTCAGGGTCCTTACCGGAGAGGGTGTAGGCATCTGGCGGGTCAGCTTTGGTGTGGTGGATCCCGCGGTGTGGCAGACCGACCTGTGTGGCAGACACCAGTGTGGAGGATCTGGATGCGAACTTCGTGGGCGCGGGGAGGCGCGACCTCGACGTCCTCGACGGAGAGGGGCTCTCCGGCACCCCAGGCGATTGCCGCCTAGATTGTGGTATAATTGGTATGTTGTCTGGAGATTTGATGCGGTGGTGAGCTTACCTTGCAGGTGATGGTCTGGATGGGTTAGCACGCGTTCATGGGGAGATATGGTGGGGGGGACACTGGAGGGGGACTCACCTGTCCGACCGTGCTGGCCATGATGATTGAGTTGGGGTGGTGGGTGGTGAATGGGGGAGGAAGAAGAGGAAGAGGAAGAAGAAAGAGAAAGGAGGGATGAAGCTTGGGAGCGGCGGGAATAAATTGGAAGGCAGTCGGCAAATAGTGGAGTTGGCCGATGAGGGGGGAAGAGAAGAGGGGGAGGCGGAGAGGGGCGTGAGGGGCATTTCCTTTCCTCTCTCTCTGCCTTCCCGTCCGTACCACTTCATACCACTATACCTCCCAGCTATCTTCCATTCAGCTGCTGCTGCTACAGCCCCTCATCCCCGCAGCATGACTGATGAGGGAGGGTCCGGCTACGGCTTCCAACAGGCCAGTCCGCTGAGAATAGAGCAGCCACCCACCTACCAGTGACAGACTGACTACTCAGCTCAACACCCTGTTAGGAAGACCATCCCAGCATCCCTAGATATTCCCCTAGGCATATGATAAGGACCAATCCACTCCATCTCCACTGTCGGGTCTTTGATGTCTCCATTGGGACAGGCGATGCGATGCTTAGACTGTCTGCCTTACTTAGGCAATGTTTTCCGCCTTGGCCCGTGCGCTCACCGTTGATTACAAAGTACGGACGGAGTCACACTAACTAACTAGCCTGGGATGGTTCTAGAAAGAAGCCCGAGAAAGAAGCGTGACTTCGATTTGGAGATTCCCCTCACCGTCCCCTCTAGCCGTCGCGGATGCACCGTGTCGGTACGGATTGTGTACGCGTGTCTGCTTCCATTGCTTGGGCGACTGAGGGGATGTGAGTCAGTATAAATCTCCGATCAAGATATATCCGCGCCATGACAACTTGATTCTGGGTACCGTTGAGCCATCTTCTACACGATGGACTGCGCAAACCGAGCAAGTATCAAAAGCTAGATCCATCTTCAGGCATACCGCTAACCTGGATTTTTGTTTACTCTGGCATCTTGCCGTCATACAACAATGCTGTGCCCGAGTATTTCAGCTTCGCCCCTGACAGGATTATCAGGATATCACACTTACACTCTTATTCACATCAAACCCCAACAAACCCCGGCACCTTCTAAACAGAAAGCCTGCCGACAGCAACCAATAGTGTGCACGGCGTCTGAGAATGAGCAACACAGGATTGGGATATACTTCGAAAATCGAACCTAGACGAACTTTGACCAGCCTGGCCTGCTGTTGGCAGACGAGCACAGCCATGCAATGTTGTAGACACCAGTCTACCCCCATATAGGGCTTCCTGATCCCAGACTCAATCAATCATGTGTCAAATATTTTGGCGCATGGTAACCCAAGGTCGCGTGGAATGTATCACAGTCCCTTGCAGACCAGACATGGCACATAGCTCGAGGGCAATTGACCCGATTGGTCCCTGATCAATATACAAAGCCAGAAATAGTATTCCTTTGAAGCGGAAGAAATGATCTCTACATCTATACGAACAATGTGCTGGATTCCTCCCATTACCACATTCCAGTCATGAATAGCAAGGACATCTCAACATCCCATCCCATCCCCTCCCATTCTAGATCCTGAAGTGCTATATAACATGTCCCAATGCATCACGCATCACACACCCCCATCCTCAAGCGCATCCTCGACCTCCTCTAGTCCAGCGAGACCAACCAACCAACAGCCATAATGCTCTCCCAGGCGGTTCTCCTGCCACTCTCTCTCCTCATCTCCCTCTCCCACGCCAGCCAGGTACATCCCCATCCCCATCCCCATCCCCAACCCTTCATCTAACCCCCCATCTATCTAACCCCCCTCCTTACTAGACCCCCCTCCCCCCATCAACGACACCACCACCACCACCTTCACCTGCCCCAACCCAGACCCCTGCGCCAACATCACCCCCTCCGCAACCAACACCACGACCTCCGCCTTCTACTGCAGCTACTGCACCTGCAACAACATCCTCCTAGGGCCCGCGAACTTCCAGCCAACCTCCAACTTCACGACCCTCTTCGCCTCCTACGCCCCGCTCGACTCCCAATGCCCATCGGACTGGCTCTGCACCTGGGCGAATTTCACCTCGCCCGCCCTCTCCCCGCCGCCCTCCAACCCCTTCGCCTACGCCGGCTACATCTACCCGCCCAACCTGGGCTTCAAGGGCTGCGCCCAGCCCGGCAGCCCTCCCGTCGGCAGCTTCGTCGACCGCTTCGGCACCGCCAACGGCAGCTATCTCGCCCCCGCGGACACGCCGTTCGCGGAGCGGTCCATCCCCCCCGGCAACCTGAACAAGTTCGCTAATAGCACCCTGTATAATTACTGGCGGTATCGGGTCACCGCGGAGTTTGATGCCGTCGAGGGCGAGATTCTGCCCTGGTTTGGGCAGCCGGGCGGTGGGTGGCAGTGGTATGTTGAGGGGGGGTTGGGGGGGTTGAGGGAGAATGGCACGTTGGTGTTGGTCGAGGGGAGGAGTTATGGGGAGGGCGAGGGAGAGGGCGAGGCCGAGGACGAGGCCGAGGGGGATGATGATGCGGCTAAGGAGTGGAGGGATATGGAGGAGGTGCGTGGCGGGGGAGGGGTTGAGATGTATCATTGATTGGATTAGGGGGAGATCGCGATGGTGATAGTTGGGGGTGAGATGAGATGGGATCTGTGTTGATGGTGTGTTGTGGATTGGATGGAGAGGTACGTATGTAGTATATGAAGTATGTCTGGACTACATATGAAGTTTGGGAGTAAAAGAAGAATAGAATAGAGTCTGGGCTATATAGTAGTTAAGTTCATCGCAGATCCACAGATCCAGAGATCTCATTCAAAGATCCCTAGATTGAACATTCACGAGATCTACCAGGGTGAGCAGAATCGCACAATAATACCATGATGTAATGAAACAAGCGACAAATAGGTAACTAGAGATAGGGCCCTTTTTCATCCATGAAATCCAATTTTTCATTTCTGTACTGCCTCTGACCAGAGAAGCTCTTCTACGGTTGTCTTCTGCTAGTTGGAGTTAGGTTAGTCGAGTACGTACGAAGGGGGTGTATTGATGTCTACTCCGTACATCATACTTGATCTGAACATTGAAGAAGTGAGTGGCATGAATGTTGGGATCGGCATCGGGGCAGGAATAGGGTATATTACTCTCAAGGGATGAAGTGTGGAAGAAAGAGCATCTACGAATGGCGGGCGGGATTCAGTCCAGAAATACCGTTCAACGATGGTAGTAATGTGGGTGTCCGTAGGAGATGGAGATAGTCAATATCATCTAAGGATGATGTGGATTAATGAGTGGCTATAGTTGGATAAGACTAGTTCGGACAGCTGAAGAATAGCTCAGTTGACAGCCAGGAATCGGCTAGAGTTGCAGAGGCTGCCTCAAAAGGCGCTGCTGTGTAGCAACGCTACAGCTAGAACAGCTTGTGCTCCAACGTCATCTCCGACTCCGGCTGCAGACCCACGCACGCCCGGAAGATGTTGGTCAACGCGCTGCGCTGCTTCGTGAGCGAGTTCACCACCGGAGTGCCCGGCGGGGTCAACGGCGCCTTCAGCATGTAGCTCAGCACGCTGAGCACGCTGTGGAAGCCCTTGTACTCGCCCTCCTCGCCCTTCCAGCTGATGCGCGTCATCATCTCCGCGATCACCACCAGATCGATGATCAGCGGCGACGCCAGCAGGGAGTCCTCGCAGATGTTGAACAGACTGATCGTCTGGTGGCCGCCCATGAAGATCTCCGCGTAGTACTCGTCCAGCGCCCGCTTGTTGTCGCCCACCGCCGGCATATACTTGATCACCACAGTGTGGTCCGGGTGCTCGTCCTTCGCGTACAGGATGTGGTTGGCCGCCACCATGTCGTCCACCACGTTAGACTTGGAGATCTCCTTGGACCGGAACTGCTTCTGAGAGCTCAAGTTCTTGCCGTCGTTGTTGCCCAGGTGGTTGTAGCTGGCAATCGACGTGAGCTTGATACCCGCGTTGATCAAGAAGTCCACCAGCGCCGACTTCATCTTGGTCTGGCCCGACTTGAAGTCGTCGCCGCCGATGAACGCCTGGTGCTTCTCCGCCAGCTGGATCGCGCCGGGGACAAAGGTGTTCTGGGGGGACCCGTTGATGAAGGGCACGCCGTCCAGAATGCAAGCCACTGCGAAGACAGTGGACGGGGAAACCTCCAGGTGGCCCGTCTTGATGGCATTCAACAGGTTGTCCGCCGTGTCGTTGACACCGGGCACGATGTCCGCATACCGCTCGGTGTTGGCCGTCCACATGACGATCACCTTGTCCAGCCCATTCTGAGCCTTGAAGTCGCTGCTCAAGTCAGTATGAAACAGATCATCAAAAGAAATAGACAGCAAACTCACCGCATGTCCTGCTGGATCCGCTCCACGTGCGCCCAGCACGCCTTGGAGCCCTCGATGAGGTTGTCCGCGCGGTCCTCCTGGTTGGCGGCGATGAAGTCGGGGTAGTAGATACTGGGAAGCGGCTTCATCTGGGCCATCTCCTTGCGCACCAGCTGCTTGAGGGTGGGCTCGAGCACCTGGGCCCGGTCCATGGCGTCCGCCAGGTTCATGCTGCTGATGTCCCAGCCACCGACGACCAGGTCGTTAGGGTGGACCATGGGCAGCATGTCGTGGAACGGCACGTTGATCTCCTCGCCGGTCTTGGAGTCAGTACCCAGCTTGATCGTGGAGCCCATAACCATGGAGCCGTAGTAGTTGGACGCGCGGGTGCCCTCGCGGGTCTCCCACTCGAGGCCACGACGGTTACCGATGAGACCCGCTGTCACAGTGGAGCCATTGTTTCCACCCCAGCCGACCAGCATCATGCCGACCTTGCCGACCTTGCGGTCGACCTTGAAGTTGTAGGTCGCGGCCTTGGGGGTGGCCACGAGCTTGCCGTCGGCAGTGCGGGTGATGTCGGTGGTATGGTAGGCATACTTGCTCTTGATCTCGGTATCGGTGTACTCGACGTTGGGAGAGTTGACGGTAAACAGCGGGGCGGAATGAGCGGACCCGTTCACGGCGCCATTGGCGACTTCCGAACTTGCGTGGGGAGCCATTGCGTTGATAGAGAGGGGTGTAACGCGAGTTGTTTACTGGATGTATAACGCGTTGTCCGGTGCTCCACCACGGTTGGAAGTGCGCCGGCCGTTGAACGGGTGGTGCCGCCTGGAAGGAGTTAGCAGAGCTCAGCTGGGAAGGTCCAATTGCTTCCTGCCATCTTGGGGGGGGGGGGGGGGACGTACGAGTTGAGATGTGTGGAGAAAATCTTGACGGTATTACGGATCACGCCTCGGAGAGTGTGATCGAAGGATGAAGAGGATGAGGAGCAATTGAGCTGGCTGGCTGACTGACTGACTGACTGACTGAATTGAGAGAGGTTGGGGGTGGGGGGAGGGGAGAGAGAGGAAAGGGGAAGAGGGAGGGACTGTACTTATACACCCCGGAACTCCCGCTCTCCGCCCTCCGGCAGTCACGTTGCCGCCGGATCCGCACCCGTCCAGCTCCGCATCCCCGGCCAGGCACGAATGACAGCCCGTCTGCTCCAACCGAGCCCGGATTTGGGCCAGCGTTGCGGTGAGGATACCTGGCCACAGCATTGCCATTGATGACCTGGAAAGTGGTCAATGGGTCTCAATGCCTCTTGACTGTCTTGCCCCTACTCACATGCTACTCACATGCTATGTATCCAATGCCCCACTGATAACCACCATCGACAGGTTACTGTCCACACTAACTAACTACCATCACAGCGATGTCCCCCGAGTCTTGACTCCTGACACTGACAGTGCCAGTTGTCAACGTGTCCCTCGGCGCTAGCCAGAGGATAGCCGACATAGTGCCATAAGCGGAGGCCTCATTCCCGACAGCCTGGCTGATAGGACCAGGAGTGAAACAACTCTCTGCTCAGCCCGGGTCGGCCGGTGGCCTGGGCTCCATCGTCGCCAATAGTGCGGGGCTCCGCTCGCAACACCTGAGGGCGAAGACGATTTGTGCGGAGGCCTTGTGCGGCGACACTCGGTACCTGGTACTTGAGACCTACATTAACTAGATAGATCATACACACTGGCCAGTAGATATCCTCCCTGTACTTAAACAGTACGGAGTACGTCGAGGACTCGTCCCGATGTTGCGGTGAGGGCGGAAAGCTCGGCAGGAGGCCCATGGTTGCTTCGCGCCCCTGAATGAATCATCGCCAATGCCTGCATGACAACGGAGAACGATGCTGCCTGGTCCCCACTGCACGGTGAGATTCGATCGCTAGGGTCTGTCGATAGATAGTTAGATGCTAGTACGTAAGTAGCTGAGCAATAACTGCCACCAATCTCATTGCACCAATTTAGACCCTCGTGGGGGACAGGATGGGATCACGTGGTGTGGTGCCCTCAGGCACTGAAGCAACGCGGCCTCGGGCATCAACCAGGCACCAAGGCAGAAGTTGCCTGGGGCCGCGAGGGGATTACGCTACAGCGACTCGGAAGTCGTCCTCCATCCCCGTCGTCTGTACGACGTACCGTGTCTACGATTCGGTTCCTGGCCACTACCACCCCGGCTCCGGCTCGCCCGGCAATGCGCCTGGAAAACCACCCGATTCGACATCGCTCACCACCATGCAGCAGCGATCCGACCATAGATAGTAGTTACCCCTGTCGACATCGAAGAGTCCGTACGCGATCCCACACGACCCATTCCCGTATATTGCTTGCGTGGAAGCGGGTGGAGGAGCCCCTGGGCCAATCAGACCGGGTACGACCGTGTATCCCGTGGAAACGGCTTGCGCATGCGATCATAAGATCCTCTGAAGCATGCCATCCCAATTGTTCAGTTGCAAGCTGCATGAATTGCAATTGCCGCGTTGCGTACCACCGGGCGCGAGCCGTGGTACGCAGATCGTCGGTTCCTGGTGCTGCAGAGCCAAGACCCAAGAGGAGGCTCGATCTGCGTCGCAACCCGGGATGCCCTGGACGACTACCGGCAGTGCTTGCTGCTTGTTTGGGGGCAACCCACCCCCGTCTTTCTCGAAATTCGGGCGATTCCAGCAATGTATCTGCCGCCGTGACAGGCAGGCTGCGACCCGATCGGCAGGCTCGACCATGGAATGACAGCGAAAATCGCTGGCCCCCATGGTCCCCCTTGCCTGGCAATGTTCCGAGTTAGACTTTGCCCGTCGACGATCTGGCGGGGGTCGGGTTGGAGATGATATCTCGAGCAGGGACCAGGCGCATGGCTGCCAGGCAGCCACACGGTGCTGGGGACGGACGAGGCACTCATTCTCAGGAATCGGGATCACCAGAAATCGAGCAGGAAGACCGACCAGCCATGGCAGAACAACGACCAAGGCCGTCCCGATGGAGACGGGGCTCGAGCGCGTGTGAAGAATGGGGCGGAAGAGGTTGCCAGTTGGAGCCAACTGGGGAAGCGGGCGAATGGTGGTGGTCGCGACACGGTTGCCCCTGAAGGAAGATCTGCGGTGGATGGCTCAGGGGCTAGGACGCTGAGGCAGGCACTATCTATCGGGCGAACGTCAAAATCGACGGGAGTCGCACACTGATTGGGGGAAAAGGGGGTGGATAAAAATAAACGTCACAGGCAGTTCAAACTCTGGAAGGGGGGTGGAAGCATGGGGAGAGACCGGGAGACGAAACGCGATCAATAGTCTGGTTTGGGGAGAGTCGGGGGTTGTCAGACCCAGACCCAGACAGTAGACTGTAGACTGTAGACTGTAGACAGTGAGACAGACGGTCACCGTCAGACCGTCAGACCGTCAGAGTAGGGGAGGAGGGACCAGCCTCACTGATGATGCAGAGTGAGCCGTGTCGGGCTAGAAGGAGAGTAGCGAGAGTAGCAGGAGTAGCAGGAGTAGCAGCAACAGGAGAGGCGGCGTAGTGTATCTATCTAGTCAGCGGGCGTGGTTTAGTAGTGAGAGCAGCTGCTTAGAACAGTAAGACCGCCGGGCCAAACACAGCGCGCGCGGCCAGCGGCCAATCAGGGGGCGGGGCGGCGGAAGGGTTCGTGGATCGGCCCAACCGCGAACACACGAGGAAGGCCGCCAGGCTCCACTGCCTCTCACCACTAGACCACTAGCCTACACTATTAGTATTTTGGATGGACCCCCCCCCCCCCCAAGCAGCAACAATGGCTGGTGCTCTCTCCTCTTCAGCTTTCTGTATCCAGCATCTACCACCCACCACTCACTACACACCACTCACCACCACTACACACACCACACACACCACACCACTTCCATCCATGTCTCTCTAACATCATCCTCCCTCCGGATCGATCTCCCATCCTGACATCTGGGGTTGACTCTCCCACACCAGGAGGCCTGCCTGCATTGCCCGGTTGAGGTCCCCGGTGCTGGCTGTGTCGTCCATCCTCAATCTCCTCCTCCTGCCTGTCGACCGTCGCTCATTCCAATGAGTACGCGACCGGTGGATATCCTTCTGTGCCTCCAGACCTTCCCCCTCCCTCTCCCCCAGTATGGCCTCCATCATGGATACGGGCTTTCTGCCCATGATCAAATGCTCCAACTGCGGAATGGGCGTCGAGATCTCCGCCATGGGAGATCACGTCTGTGCCAAACCGGTGTCTGGTACCTATCTCCATTCCCTGTGCCGCTCCCCGAAGATGCTGACCCTCATCCTCCTTGCAGCCCCATCGCCAATTCCCCAATCTCCCCCCCCGCCGCCCCCCAAGTCCGACGAGGCTTTGCCGACCAGGAGACCCAGCGATGGCTGGTCCAAGCCCGGGAGATCGGGCCCGCCGCCTCGTATCGACCCGGCCATAGCCAGTATGTGTCCCTGATCGCGCGAGCGGTGGTCCTGTACATTCTCTATATCCGTTCACGCAATAACACTCCCTTCAGATCGTCCCTTTCTACATCCTGCGAGTCCAGTCAATAACAATGACCCCCTCGTCCCGTCCCCTCTCTCCACCGGCAACCGATCCCCATTTCGTGCCCTCCAACGAAGCCAGACATCTCCCCTCCCAGATGAGCCGCAATCCCCGGATTCGATCAATCTCGAAACCGCCTTTGCGTCCTTTCCCCTCCCTCGATCCATGTCGGACCGACGTCCCAACGGCCTGCTGGATGTGAAGGAGTCATCACCGCCAATGCCATCCCCCCGGTTCGGAAAAACACAGGCACATCCCGGTCCACCCCCGACAGACTTGCCCCCGCCGCCCCTCCCGAAGGACCCCCCGGGCATGCACAGACACGGGGCCTCGATCGACAGCAAGAGCAGCTACCGGACCTCCCTCGCAAGCACCCGCTACGGCGAAAACCGAAACTCGAAACGCTCGACGGCCATGTCGAGCCGTCGGCCCTCGTTTGGTAGCGTCGCCCCTTATAAGTATCTGGACGATGCCCCTCCCGTCCCGTCAGCCGCCCCGCAGGCGCTGCTCCGACCAAGAACCTCAGATTCGTCCGTCACCGGACTGGCGGACAAGAGCGCAGGTCGGGGCGAAATCTACAGCGGCTTCGACTTCGGCACGCCGGACAGGCCGGCGAGTGCCAAGGCGGAGATCGACCATGTCCATGCGGCCGCGCTGCGGGTCTCGCACAGCTCCGGCCGGCTGAGCAGCACCCGCGGGTCCGCCGAGTTGTTCTTCCAGAGTCCCGCCCAGAGCTCGTACGGACCCCCAGTGGACTTCGAACTTCCCGCTGAACCACTGGCTTCGCCCGCGAGCCCCGCCAACGGGGAATACAAAGCGTTCAAACCGCCCAGCTCGGACTTCCTCCAACCGACCGACGCGGAAGTCCCGCGCTCGCATGAGCGGAGTGCCAGCCAGCGGACGAACTCGGATGCGGCCAGCGAAGGCAGTGCCTCCGTGACCAACTTCGCACGTGCCCTGGGCCTCGATGTGCCTGAGGAGGCCGACAGCTCCATCACCTCGTCCGACTCCTCCCCCTCGGACACCCGCAGCGGCACCTCCCTCTCGAGCCTGCCCTCAGAGGCCAGCATGTCGCGACGGAAACCGTCTGACCAACGCCCGGTCATGGACAAGCTGAAAACCGAACAGCCCGTCCTGGGCCGACCGGTGATCGAGAGCCCCACCGCGCTGGAGCCCCCGCGCATGCCCGAGACGCTGTTCAGCCCGGACTCGCCGACGGACCCGGCCATAAGCCAGGGGAGCCTGTCGCTGGTGTCAGAGATAGAGAAGTCCCCCGTGGAAGAGGAGCCGCGACCCATCGCGCGGTCCACGACGGCGCCGATGCCGCGCCCGTCGCCTCGTCCGAAAGGCCCATGTCGTGGCTGTGGTGAGATGATCCTGGGCAAGTCGGTTTCGTCGGCGGACGGCCGTCTCACCGGCCGCTACCACCGGGCTTGCTTTGTCTGCTTCCACTGCCGCACCCCTTTTCAGACTGCGGACTTCTATGTGCTGCAAGACCGCCCCTACTGCGCGCAGCACTACCACGAGCGCAACGGCTCGCTGTGCCACACCTGCCACACCGGCATAGAGGGCCAGTACCTTGAGACCGTTGAACGGCGGGGCCGCGGGCCGGCGGACTGCCAGAAGTTCCACCCGGACTGCCTCAAGTGTCGCACCTGCCAGATCCCCTTGAAGGGCGACTACTTCGAGTGGTATGGGCAGGTGTACTGCGAGCGTGACGCGCGACGAGCCGCGGCGGCCACCCCGCCCCCTCGTCCCCGGCGTCCCACGATGCCTCCGTCCCCGCTGGCCCCGTCAGGCCGTGGATATCCTCCGCCCCCAGGCTACCCAGGACCTGGCATGGGCCCTGGTATGGGCCCCGGCATGGGACCCCCCGGCATGGGACCACCAGGACGCGGACGTGGACGCGGGCTGCGCCCCCCTGGTCCCCCCGAAGGCCCGTACGCGGCAGCCGGGGCCCCCCCGCCGGCTCGACGCTTCCCCGAGCGGCGCACTACGCGCCTGATGATGACATGATAAACTTAATAGCTGCTGGCGAGACCGGTTTCTATTGACAGCTATCGTCTTGACATCTCCAGCGCCGTCTTTTCCCTCTCTTCCATGACTCGCCATATACCCTTTTGCGTTCTGTCTATAGAATTTTTGTGCTCTCCCCTGGATGGGGCTTTCATGGTGATGTTGTGATGTCTCCGCCGCATGTCGCGTTGGTGTAATTGGGGTCGTTACGAGTGATTGGAGGACTCGTAATGGTTGTAGTCTTGATGTATTGATTAATCGATGATGAGGTAGACTATGAATATATTGTGCTATAAGAGTAGAACTGCTAGCAGCCTGAGGCAGTTGTTTGCCTGATGTCTCAGGTCTTGAACAATCCCCTCTCCTCTTCTTCCTCGCCCTCCACTCTTTCTACAACTTCACTCGTCTTCTCCTTGTTTCCACCCCTCCCGCCAGCCACTCACCACAACCCACAGACAACATCAAACTACAACACCGATCCCAACCTCCCCCGCGGCGTATCCCTATAAGCGGACGGCAACACGCCCTCCAACGCGGCCTTAATCTGCAACGCCATCGTCCTCGAATGCCAGCGATGCTGCTGAGTAAACCCGCCAGCGACCCAGAAGTTCTCCATGCGCACATGGCGCTTCCACATGCCACGGATCTCGCCCTCGACATCCACGCCCCAGGTCGCGTCCAAGCGGGCAGCGATGTCCTGCGGGCCCAGCAAGTCCCTACTGTCGGGCTCCATCTCTCCGCTCCCCAAGATCCGCGCGGTCGTATCCCGCACATTCGCGTCCGAGAACCCCGTACACCAAATCACCGCATCGGCGTCAAGAGTACTGCCGTCCGAGAATAGTAATCCGGTGGGTGTGTACGCGATCGGTTCGGCGGATTTGATCCCCGCTTTACCTTCTTCCAGGAGCTTGGTTCCGCCGACATCGACATAGTGCCCGCCTGCCCGTTCGAGCAGGTTACTTGCTAGGAGACAGCTCGGGTCGCGGCTGTCAAGAACATCGAACCCGGCGCGTGCGAGTCTGGCGTACCGATCTGGCTCTTCGGATGCCTGTTGCGAGAGCAGGTTCCGGGCGAACTGGGCGTCGATGCAGGCCGGGATCGTCATGAAGAGGCTGTCTGCGGCGGGGACGGAGTGGTCGTAGGCGCCCAGACTGCGCGGGTTGCACAGATATTCGACTGGGACGATGTACGTCGGGGAGCGGGTTACCATTGTGCTTTGCAGATCGGAGGAGTGGGTGTCTTCGAGGATGTCGAAGGCTGTGTTGGCAGAGCCGATTATCAACACGGACTGGTGGGGTTAGAGGTGCTTGTTTTGTGTTCGTGGTGGTGGATGGGGACTACCTTGACACCCTGCTCCTGCAGCCGTCTGGCATTTTCGTACTGCGTGGAGTGCATGCTGATTCCCCGGTATAGGTGACTGTCCGCGATGTGCGGCATATTGGGTTCCTGGGACCTGATACCTGTCGCCAGCACGAGCTGCTTGGAGATGACTGTGCAGGAGCCGGCTGGGGTCTTGAACCGGATCTTCCACGTCTGGGCGGATTTGTCGTACGATGTTGATTGGATCTCGGCGGATGTGATGATGTTGAGGTTGAAGGCCGCGACGTAGCGTCGCAACTGTGCAGCTAGTTCGTCGCGAGTGAGCATGTGTGCGCCCCGGAGGTGCGAATCATAGCCTAGGGCGGTTAGCGTGGTGGCTGAAAAGGCTGGAATATCGCCTTGGATCGATATACTCACCCATGAAAGGCAGGTCGCAGAACGCCGTCGGGATGTGAAATCGCATGCAGTCATAGCGGAGAGCCCAGTTGTCGCCAACCCGAGCATTTCGCTCGGCCATGACGCTTTCGACGCCCAAGGCCTTCAGACGAGCGGCAAGAGAGATGGCACTAGGATCGAAAATTAGTATTGGACGGCATGGCAGAAGATCTGAGGCAAGGAACTCCGCCCAGCGAGACATGATGATTGTTGCAGGCCACCCACGCATTCCCCCCTCCAATGATAAAGACATCTGTTTCGAACGCCTCCAGTCCATCCAGGGGTCTACCCGGAAGGTGAAGCAGCCCCTCGTCTTCAGGCTGGAGGTCCAAGCTCTCGAGGAAAGTGCTCAAGACCCAGATCTTCCAGCTGATAGACTCGCCGCTTTTGACCGGCAAGAGTATCACCTTGCCCTTGCACGTGGCAGCCGGCGAGGCAGTCCGGAAGACAATGCCACAGTCGATGAATTGCTACTCCGTCAGCTCGATTATCCAACAGACCGCCCCCATGTACTTACCAAACTCGGCGCAGCCGGGATGAACTGCGCGACGCCGTCGATCGCGATATCTGCGACGCCACGCAGCGCCTTTGTCCTCAAAAGCGCCGCAGCAATGACGCCCGCTTCCGAGAATGTGCGCAAGTGGTAGGTCAGCGCCAGCTGGTCCTTCCAGTAGGCCTGCGGGGCGAAGAAGCATCTCTCGAGGGCCGTGGCATCATTTGCGACAAGTGCGGCGTTCAGTCGATCCAGTGCGACGTTGACCTGTTCGGTCGGCAGGTGATTTTCACCCATCGAGTCCGGATCGATGAGTCCGGGCGCGATCGCAGGCAGTGGATTCTGCGCAATCATCTTCCGCAGGTCGGCTTTGGGTGGGTACTCGACCTGCAAGGACGCTTGGGCGTCGATGTATCCTGAACCTTGTCGGTGTCAATTCCCTCCCGACAGAGAGGACAGGGCAACTCACTGGAGGCCATTTTGGATCAGGGGTGTGAATCGTGAGTAGAGAGCAGACACAATGCCAGGAAGGGAGGGGGTGCCAAGTCCATATATAGACAGGGCTCAATCCCCGGGGTTACTGTTAATCACCGACGCAATTCTTCTCCGTGAGTTTCGCCGATTCTTTCTGTCTTGGACCGGCTATCTCAATGGCCCCTCGCTTGGCGTCAGCGGACCATCTCGCAACCCCCGCATCCTAACGAGAAGGCAACGCCCCTAGTCGACGGCTAGTTATGAGGCCAAGCACCTGTCATAAGGAAGTGGGCCGCGCGAACCCACAGACCCTCAACTAGATGCCTCGGACCTATCAACTCACCGCCTGTTGGCAGCCGCCTGCAGGAGCCACGCCGTAGCAGTGCAACGGGCATAGATCAACACTGCAAAGGAGGCCGTAGCCCGGCACAGGCCACAGCAAATCGATGATTGGCCTAGTTTGCCTGTAATATTATGGATGTGGAAATGAACGAATCGGGAAACGAACGTACTTATGTCTTCTGTATCCAGAGGAGCAGTGACACGTCCAGCCAACACCATTATATATCATGATGGCCACCACCACCACCACCACCACCTGTGCACCTTCATGCTTCCCAGGTCACCAATATGTCGCTTTCCCCAGAAGAACTGGCCCGTCTTCTCGCGGCGCCCGCCATGCCGGCCCCGGACGGCGTCACGCCCAACTTCGAGAACCCACCGAATCGGAACAGCTACGCGTGGGGGATCACTACGGTGTGCATGATCATTGCGACGTCGTGTCTGTGCTTGAGGTCGTATGTCCGGCTCTGGTTGGACCGGAAAGTCCGCGTCGAAGATGGTAGGTTGCCTCCTGCCTCGGGGTTCATAATCATAGCATCCGAAGGATTCACTAACCGGTTGCCGGACATAGTCTTCGCGATCTGCGCCTACGTACGTCCCTGACCCATCGACTAGTCGCTCCACATTAACACCCGCAGGGCGCATACTGGGGCACCGCATATGCGGGGTACGAGATGATACGGACCCCGGGGTACTATGTTCATGAGTGGAATATGACGAACGGGGACTTGATTCGGCCTCTCTGGGTGTGTTCACCACGCCAAACCCCAAGCCCAATGTCCCAAACACAACTAACGCCCCCCACCAACCAATCAGCTAATCCTCGTTTACGGCTGCTGCTACTCGGCCGTCCTCCCGCTGATCAAAACCGCCATCCTGATCGACTGGTGTCGGGTTTTTGTCCTGGTCGACCGCACCAAGAGCCTCTTCTGGTACGGCTGCATGGCCATTGTCGCCCTGCAATGCATCTGGGGCATCCTGTGCATCATCCTGCTGAACATGCAGTGTCGCCCGCACGAGGCCATCTGGAACTTCTACGTGCCGAGCAAATGCTACTCGCTGCCAGACGTGATGCTGTGTTCGGCGAGCGTGCAGGTCGTCTCGGATGTGAGCATGTTTGTGCTCCCGCAGAGGCTGATCTGGGGGTTGCAGATGGGGTGGCATAAGAAGTGTGGTGTTTCGGTTATTTTTGGGGCTGGTATACTGTGAGTCTCCTTCTTCCTTCTTCCTTCTTCCTTCTGCCTTCTTATTTCCTGATTTGGTTTGTTATCTGTCTGGCCATTAATCCTGTTCTCTCCCTTCAATTTCATGAAACCAACTAAAACCATTATAAAAAAACCAGCGCCTCCATCGCCGCCATCTTCCGCCTCGCACACACAATCTCCTTCGCCACCGAAACCGACAAGATGTACATGATCGGCCCGCTCCTCTTCTGGGCCTGCGCCGAGATGACCTGCGGCTTCTTCATCTTCAGCATGCCCTGTCTGTCCAAGCTGCTGATGGAGACGGGGCTCCGCCATAAGTTGCGCTTCAGTAATGGGTTCAAGTCGATAAGTCTCCGGTCTGGGGCGTTGTCGGGGGGGTCGTCGAGCAAGAAAGGGAACGCGGAGAAGGGGGGAATAATAGGGGAGGGGTAGGGAGAGGAGGAGGGGAAGGAATGGGAATGGGAATGGGGGGTGGAGGTTGTCGGATCCGATGTATTCGGTTCTTGATGAGGGGGAGGAGGGAGGGATGGGGATGGGGACGGGGATGGGGATGGGGATGGGGGCAGGGATTGGGGGTACGGATGGGGTGTTGTTGATGGAGAGGGGGGAGAGGGGTGGGTTTGATGGTGTGGGTGTGCAAGGCGATGGGATGGGGTTGGGGCTGGGAGAGGAGAAGGACAAGGAGAAGGAGAAGATTCGGGTACTCAGGACGATGGACGTTACTGTTACTAGAGTCGGGGAGGAGGATGAACATGGACATGGACATGGACATGGACATGGACATGGACATCATGAGTAGCCACTGTATGTGAAAAGTTTACTTTCTGTTTAGAGTCATGTATCTACATTACTTTACTTAATACCAACACTTAACTCTTCTCTCCAGAAGCAACAACCAGACTGATCTCTTCGCAAGATTACCATTACGCCCCATGTGAATTAGAAATACAAAGTATCTACCGATCTCTCTATCTATGA
This sequence comes from Aspergillus heteromorphus CBS 117.55, assembly GCF_003184545.1. NCBI lineage: Eukaryota > Fungi > Ascomycota > Eurotiomycetes > Eurotiales > Aspergillaceae > Aspergillus > Aspergillus heteromorphus. The sequence continues at coordinate 258,329 of NW_020290427.1, read as the reverse complement.
ATCCGACGACAATGGGTTCTTCTTATTAGGCCACGGATGCGGGATGCAGCCCATCCTGCGACGACGCAGAGAACACACCCTACCCATTCGCACGCTCATTCTCAAGCACGACGTGATACAGACTCTCATCAATCATATCAATCTCTGGATCCTCATCTCCGGCCTTATCCATCGGACCTGCGTCTCCCGTCCGCGCCTCATTCACCATTCCATCATCCTGCCGCTCACTTGTGATGCCGGATATGTGTTGTCCGGGATCGCTTCGCTGATCACCGGCATCTCGGAGACCCTGGCCATAGCCATTTCCATTTCCGAGTTCAGGTCCGTATCCAGAGCCAGATCCATAATCAGATCCATACTCGGATCCATAATCGGATCCATGGCCGGACAGATACTGATATGCCGTTCGGGGAGGATAGACAGACCTGAGTCCAGGTCCAGGGTGATATCCAGATCCATAATCAGATCCATAATCAGAGCCATAATCGGATCCATAGCCGGGCTGATACCGATATCCCGATCTATGGGAATAGAAAGACCTCGGTCCAGGTCCGGGTCCAGGGTGACGTCCAGGTCCAGGTTCAAGTCCATCCAGATACAGAGATCCAAATTGCGACCTAAAATCGCGTGTAGAAACAGGTCCACCTCCGTGCCCTGCCCCCGACGCGGATCCAAATCCAAGCATATTCCTGATTCCAGGCTCAGGTCCCACCCCCGAAATCCATTCAATCCCCTGCTCGGGAGGCAGCTGCGATTCCCGCGGCTGTGCGAATTGTGGTCCAAATGCAGGAACGGAGCCGTGAGGAGCAGCAGGAGCATTCAGCCCTGTGTCCCGGGGCGACGTAATCTGAGGGTTTGCGCGGACGATGGTGCCGTTGGTCACGAGGTGGGTATTGCTGGGAAGTGAGGGGAGGGATGTTGGACGGCGGGGAGGTGGCGCTGATGATGTTTCTGACGCTGGTGACGCTGGCTGTGTGGAGGCTTGGTTGTATGGTGGTTGCCGTGAGTTTGGGATGGGAATGGGAATCAAAACAGGGCGGTTGCCGATGCGCGGGTTGTGGTTTGGGTCTTGCTCGGCGGGGGTGGTGTGGTGGGAGCGTATTTCCTCCCTGGGCACTGATGGCCGGCGCGTGTATCTTCTGAACGATAAGGGATTAGGTATGGTTGGGGACGGTGATATGGCGTGGGGCATTCTGAGGACTTCGGTGGTGGGAGTTGAGGGTTGAGTTGGGATGGAGTATCAGGATTGAGTATCGAGTAAGACGGTGGAATGAACTGATTGGGAGTCGATTGGTAAGTGTGGATAGCTGGCCTGAACGAGCGAGGAAGATTCTGTCTGATACTCGTGTCTGATGGCTGCAATCTGGTAGGGTATGATGACGAGTGCAATAGATATAGATATTGGCTTGGGAATGAGTGACTGTGCTGGCTAGGCTGGTTGCCATGTAGTAATAAGGATGCGTGTAAGAGTGTTGTTTCTAGGGATTGACTACTCCTGGGTTGCTGGGCTGGTGGGGAGGGTCCCTGGTGCTACTGGGGCAGGTACATCTGGGGTTGCACCCTCCCTCGACGTAGGGATGGGGGATAAATATGTCTACGGTCGGCAGCTGCGGACTCCATTCTAAAAGGTTGGTCTTTTTCATGATCAGAGATGTACATTTATGCTCTGGGAGGAACCTAAACAGGGTACCTAGCATTCTTGCCAGTTCGTAGTCCGCCGAGTTAGGGTTACAGACATGCACTATACAGACACGCTTAATCCAACCGTCTTTGTACTGACAAGCAGCTGACCGAGTAACCCCAAAAGTACCCTCCTTTTTGTGCGCCTGATTTTCTTTTTAGTTTTTTTTTTTTCTTTTTCTAGACTGCTACCTTTTCAGCGCATCCTTCCTTTCCACAATCACATGGCCCAGACGGCTGTGCCACAGCAGATACTCACCCAACTCCCAGAATCAGCATGAACCTGTTACACCAGCCAACCCACAAGATGCGTATCCTCCAATACCCTCCTTCCTGCATGCCACCTCATCACGCATGGACATTGATGCCGATCGCAGCGGGGGAATTCACGGACTTCGGTGAGTAACGCGACCCGAACGCTTATATAAATGCCCAACCCCTCCACCTTTTCGACCACATTTACCATACCATACCACTACCACTACCACCTGGAACCCACAATCAACAATCATCATCATCATCATCATGTCCACATCCACCCCCCCTCCAACCTCCCAAACTACACCCGCCACATCACCACCCACAACTCCTCCGGCCTCGCAACTATCCACTCCTCCAGCCCCGCCCAATGGACACAATTCGAGCAGGGCACCTTCGGCTTCAGCGTCGCCTACACCACCAACGCCTTCCCCGCGGACCTCAACAACAACACCGACATCAACGCCCACGAGTCCCTGATGACCGGCAACACCCTCGGGCTCGTCAACCCCAACGGCACGGTCTGTCGTGTCGTCGACTTCGCTCCGGACAGGGAGCCCCTCATGCACCGCACGCGCAGCCTGGACTACGGCATCGTGCTGGAGGGCGAGATCATCATGGAGCTGGACTCGGGCGAGAAGACGCTGCTCAAGAAGGGGGATATCGCGGTGCAGAGGGCCACGATGCACGCGTGGCGCAATCCGAGTAAGGAGAACTGGACACGCATGTTGTTTGTTTTGCAGGATTGTCAGGCCGTGAGGGTCGGGGAGACGGTTCTGGGGGAGGATTTGGGGAGGGCGGGGAGATTCCGGCTTCGAAGTAGGGTTTCTGTTGTTATTGGGGGAATTGGATCAGATTGATATGTTGTTTGAATTATCGGATACTTTCTAGTGATGGTAATTAATCATGTCCTCGCTACAGTAGTAGTAGTATTCATTAGCATTCACTACAGCCTGCTATGCAGGTGTTCTCTTCACTCCAGAGATAAGACTTTCCCTTGGTATGTATATATAATTCCTGCTAGTAGACTTTTCTTATTATAAAAAAGCTTTATCTTATCCCGAGACATTACGATCCCTTATAAAGTTATAGTTTAACTCTATAGTAACTACATACGTTAACCAGGTGTCTCCCCGTTGTGCATGATCGCCAGAGATATGGGTTGCGACCCTGTTTTTGCTCTGTAGCCAGCCCTCGTGGCCAGTCATTCCAACTAGCCACGCCTGTCCTATCTCCCCTCCACCCATCCATTGCAATAATAAGTCTACTTGGTCAACCCGAGCAATCTCCTTCCAAATGCCTGGATCACCAAGTGTCCGGGAATGTGTCCATCCAGAAAGCTATCCGAGTGAATGCCCTTCCCTGATGAGAGGCAAGAAACCTGCCTGGTGATACTGATAGGCATGTTTGCCCTCCCTTTTCCCTCGCCATTCTCCATGACATAACGTGACCGCTTTCCTACCCAGCGCACTACCGCCGAATACGCCATGGTTCTCTCCCAAATGCCGCTCGTTCGGCCCTGAGGCAAAAGGAGCTCTCCATATCCTCCTTACTAGGGCTATGCCACCAATCCAGTCGTGCAATAGGACATCTCCTCTCCCTCCTCCACCGCATCCCCGTCAAGGTCGGAGGCTTCCACCCACAGGGTTGATGAAGAGTAAGGCAGTTTCCATACTTACACACGCCTGGGGTCAGAAGAACAAGGCAATCCCCAGACTTACACCCGTCTGGGGTCATGAAATACCGGTCCTCTCCGATTATAAGCAGACAACCTCCCGAAGGAACGTGACCTGATACAATTATCAACGCATCCTGAACTTCTATAGGAGCTTGCCTGTCTCTATTCTTCAATGCCCAGGGAGCTCCCCGCCAAATCCTTACGTGTCTAGCATGAAATTCTCCTTTTGCCTCAGTTTACTATTATCCCTCAATAGAGATTCCTCATCAATTGAGCCGGTATCCTCCTCCCCCGGGTGGAGAATCCCTGGGATACAACTCCAAGATGGCGCGGTATACTCCGTCCATCGCAAGCTCTGTCCAGATTGATGTTGAGAATCTGGACTATTTAATCACCTCTTCCCTCCTGTCCATCAAGTTTGAAATCACCAACCGTCGATCCGCCTTTCTGGTAACTTGTCCAAAAGTCCACTCCCAGATCGAAACACTTGTTCCAGCGCTCGCCAAACGATCTCTCTCGTCCAGCCGTGAATACATACCCATTGACCGACCACCTTCAACCGCCTTCTTTTCGATTTCGAACGGGCAACATGTCGGCGACTTACTTGGACCATGAGCAGGCGCACCTTGGTCAGGGTATAGGGAACATGCCCCTGGAGTTGTGCCTACACCTCACCCATTGCAAGAGAAGGCCCACGAGGGACGAGGTGCAACTGAATCCCGGGGTGACTTATTTCGACCTGGTGAATGAACAGGCAAGAGATATTGGGGTGCGGGGATTCATCCCAGGCAGTTGCCCCTTCGAGTATGACTTCCATCCCGATAAACCCATCATCAACGGCCGGCCCGATCTCCTTGACCGGCATCTCCAGGCGGGGTTGGATCCCAATTCTCTGACTCAAGGAGGGATCACGCTTCTCTCCCTTGCTGTTGCGCAGGAGCAGCTTGAATGTGTCCGGGTGCTCATTCACCACGGGGCCCATCCAAACAATCGAGGGAGGTGGCGCGCTCGGTCCCTCGACTACGTTTCCCTCCTTTACGCCAACAATATTGCCGGCGAGATGGTCCGGACTCTCCTCGTCAACGGAGCCATCTTTCGATACCCGAGTGCGTTTTCTTGGTTCACGCGGGCGAATTCCAGACGCCACATGGAGCGGATCATAACCAACGGAGCACCCCTGGCAGATATCAGATACAGCAATGGGGACACAGTCCTTCACTACGCTGTCAGAACCTACACTGAGGGTCGGTTGTTTCTGGATGCCCTTCTCGAGGCTGACTATGTCCCGGAACTTGTCAATGTCGGGAATGAAGACATGGATACCCCCGTGCATCTGGCTCAGCACGTGCCCGTCTTAAGAAAACTACTTTCAGTTGGGGGTAGCCCGAATACTGTGAATATCCGATATGAGACGCCGCTGCACATGGCGATTACAAACGCGCGGCATAATGTGATCCAGATGCTCATTGAACATCCGAGAACTGATATCCGACGAGCGCAAACCCGTCGTCGCGAGGTCACCTTGACCGCGTATGCTATCCAAAGTCGCAATCGCAACGTCATGGGCGTCATCCTGCGCCATCGCCGCATGGTGATCACCGAGCCTGATCGGCGGCATGCGCTTGAATTGTTGCGTACCGAAAGACTTCCCCAGGGGTGGGAGGATACGGTCCGAGCGATCCCTGGAGTCTAGCCTGCGCTCGATCTTCTCGGGTTTTCTCCTTTTTTTCCATACTTGTCTTGCGTTGTTCTTTTTTTTTTTTTTTTTTTTATCAAAAAATCACTGTATCCTCATCTGTGAGACTGTGTCCTGCACACTCCATACGATGGGTCAACAACTTGTATTTTCGGGTTTATCTCTTGGTCTTTTTTTTATCAAAAAATCACTGTATCTTCATCTGTGAAACTGTGTCCTGCACACTCCACATGATGGGTTAACAACATGTATTTTCGGGTTTATCTCTTGGTCTTTTTTTTATCAAAAAATCACTGTATCCTCATCTGTGAGACTGTGTCCTGCACACTCCACATGATGGGTCAACATGTATTTTCGGGTTTATCTCTTGGTCTTTTTTTTTATCTTTCGGGTTGATTTTTCATCTCTCTATCGTGGTCTTTTTTTCATATGATGTTGATGTTGATGCACGTCTTGTCTAGCCCTAGATTCGCAGCCACGATTGATTGTCAGCTGCCGATCAGGAATTAGAATCGTCCATCCGTCGTATTGCATTCAATTTCACTATCGAAAATGGTTTTGGTTTTTTTTTTTTTTTTGCCAAACTCAACATTGAATGAAATTTGGTTTTTTTTTTTTTTTTCCCAAAATAATCCTCACTCTCATCCTACCTAGCCGTAGAAGTAGTATTTGCCTTGAGGGGCATTTGTTGTAGTGTAATTTCCGATTGATCGGGGAACTCAATCTATGAGTAGTGGTGGTGGTGGTAGTAGTAGTAGTGGTAGTAGTACTACTGCTCATACCCTTTCAACGCGTCTTACGGGCCGTTACGCTAGGGGGGGGGAGGGTGATTGCCCCGGAAGGTACACTAAACAATAGTCTATGTCTTTATATGACGCTATCCGCGCGAAGCCCTAATAGTCCCCCCCCCCCCCCCCCCCGCCACCGTCATCCAGCCGATAGGCAGTGAATATTGACTGCAAAGGCCATATACCTCTCTCTCTCTCTCCTCATCCACTCCCTCTCCACCCCCATAATCCCAGCAAACCTATCCACTCCCCTCCGCGGCAAGCAAATCCGCCAAACTCCCCACGGAAACGACACCCGAATGGAACTCCTCCGACGCCGGCACCCGGACGGTATACTGCTCCATGACAGCCGCTTCAACACGACATCCCCCCTCGCCGGCCGAGAAATCCAGAACATGACCCCCGACGCGCCGATCGTCCGACAGAAAATGCACGTGGAACCCGCTCAGACTCATCCCCATGCTGTACGCGGGCGACCAGAACCCGAACAGCGTGCCGGAGATGTTCTCCGCCGTGGGCTGGTCCTGGCGCTTGGCCAGGTCGGCTAGCCCCTCGCCTGGATGCGACTGCGCGGGGATGACGCGGAGGGTGACGTGACTGAACACGGAGGTGACTTTGACGGCAAGGAAGGCGTTTTGTCGATGCGGGAGGAGCGGGGAGAGTGCTGTGGACAGGGTGGCCATGGAGAGAGAGGGGAGGTGGTTGGTCAGGGTCGGTCGGAAGAACGTCGCCATGGCGAAGGGGAGCGCGTCGTCCGGGTCTTCGCTGCAGGTGATCTGGCGGGGCGACGCCTTCCCGTCGCCCGGGTAATGGTACACCTCGTGGTCCAGCATGATGATCTCGCCGTTCAGGGAGGTGATGGTTCCGATGCCGTGGTCGCCGTGCGTGCGGATGTCGGGGATGGAGATCCCCGACTGGGTTCCCGCGATGCCCTGCATGAGCGCGCTCAGCACCGAGTGCTGGTACAGATGGTTGGGTTCCATGGTTTGGGGGCTGGGGTGGAAACCGGATAGGATTGAGTTAAAGTGTCCCGGACCTTTGGTTCTAGTGCAGGCTTGCGGGGGGTTTGGTACTTTATATCCCTCCGTGGCAGGTATTTATGGTTCAGGGCTGATGTCTGGTTACGGTGGCTGAGCTCTTCTGTCCATTTTCAGGATTTTGCAGCAGTCTATGTTACGCCACTGGAACAAGATGCACGTCTCCTGATCTGGGGTGGTCTATGCATTGCAGATTGACGTACCCTTGCCAATTGAGGTACATCGCATGCATACCTGAGACATCCCTTCGGTGTCACGTTCGGGATACTTGCCACGGAACGAGGTGCAAGTCACCGAACAGAGCAGTATTTGCCATTTCAGACGTGGCATGGTGTGGTATGTGACGTGTTGTATCTGCAAGTCGCTGACTGGAGCGAGTCCCTTCAGACATTGCCCTGCAGCTGCCAGCCCTGGGGATGAAGATAAGGTTTGGATGGCATCATCAGCCCAGAATGCACATTCCAGATCATTGCTGCATCGGGTAACCCACATGCAGGCTGCCCTGACAGGGAACCGAGGGTGCCCTATGTAGCTGATTCTTGCCGGATACAGTATGTTGACCTGAATGCCACCGTCGCTTGTGCAACTTTCCTGAATTATCCTGCTGCGCATTTCACATCGGAGTGGAGCAGAGCTCTTACCCAAAGGGCAATGCTCGGGCTGGCTGTTGTCATCTCAGGAGTGTGCAGCCGCCGATGTTCAGCAAGGACTGTTCACGATATAAAATCCATGCCTTGGTCTTGCGACCTTGAACAGCACGGATACAGACAGCATCAGCATCAGCATCGTCATCGTCATGGCAAACAATAAGTTTCTCAATCGGACTGGCGGAGAAGTTCTCCGAGAACTGCTACTGGCTCACAATGTCGAGCACATCTGTACGCCTCTCCCCCCCTGGCACTCCTTCACCTGTCCCCCAGATATCTAACCCTACCCCACCAGTTGGCTACCCGGGCGGTGCAGCCCTGCCCCTCTTCGACGGGGTGTTTGCCAAACAACCCGCGGCCTCCTCGCTGCAGTTCATCCTGGCCCACCACGAACAAAGTGCCGGCCACATGGCGGAGGGCTATGCCCGGGCATCTCAAAAGCCGGGGGTGGTGCTCGTAACCTCCGGGCCCGGCAGCTCCAACACGGTGACTCCGATGTTCAACGCGCTGCTGGACGGCACGCCCCTCGTGGTGATCTGCGGACAAGTCGGCACGGCCGTCCAGGGCACGCTCGCCTTCCAGGAAATCGACATTGTGTCTCTAGCCAAAACGTGCACGAAATGGTGCACGTGCGTGCAATCGATCGCCGACCTGCCCGGCAGCATCGACGCGGCCTTCCACCACGCCACCACCAACCGGGCCGGCCCAACCCTGGTGGCCATCCCCAAAGACATCGGCAAGGCGGTGTTTGACGAGCACGCTCTCCGGCAGTCCTCCCAGTGCTCCCAGTGCCTCCCCAGCCCCCCCTCCAGCGGCGCCTCCAGCGGCGCCTCCTCCCCAACCCGGATGATGTACAACATCGCCAGCCAATACGACCGCATCGAGCACATCGCCCATCTCGTGCGCCAATCGCACCGCCCCGTGATCTGTGCCGGCGCCGGCATCCTGCACGCGCGCCACGGGCCGGCCCTGCTGGCGCAAATCTCCCAGATCGCCTCCATCCCCGTCACCACCACGCTGCTGGGCCTGGGCGGCTTCGACGAGGCCCTCCCCACGGCCCTGCACATGGTCGGCACCCACGGCACCCCCTACGCCAACATGGCCGTCCAGCACGCCGACCTGATCCTCGCCCTGGGCGCGCGTCTCGACGAGCGCGCCGTCGGCAACCCGTCCCTCTACGCGCCGCACGCCCGCCACCCGGCCACCGGTCTGGGCGTCATCTACTTCGACTTCAGCCGCGACACCATCGCCAAGGTCATCCCCGCGACCGAACACATCGAGGGCGATCTCGCCGACACCCTCCCGGTGTTACGGCAGCATCTGACCTCCGATCCCCGTCCGGGCTGGATGCAAACCATCGCCAGCTGGAAACACAAATACGCTCTCAACGCCCCCCCCACCCAGCCCATCCACCCCCACACCCTCCTCACCACCCTCCAAGCCATCCTCCCCCCGCCCTCCCACCAACCCGTCACCCTGACCACCGGCGTCGGCCAACACCAAATGCACACCGCGCGGTCTTTCACCTTTGCCCCTCCCTCCTTCGCACCAACCTCATGTCTGATCACCTCCGGCTCCCTCGGCACCATGGGCTTCGGTCTCCCCGCCGCGCTGGGCGCCAAACTCGCCGTCCCCAACAACCTGGTCATCGACATCGACGGCGACGCCAGCTTCTGCATGTCGATGGACGCGCTCCTGACGGCCCAGCAGGCCGGGGTGGACGTCAAGGTCATCGTGTGCGAGAATGGCGGGCAGGGGATGATTCGCCAGTTGCAGGAGATGGACTACGGGGGACGGGTGTTTGGGACGGGGGAGCGGGAGGGTGGGGGGGTGGTGGATGCGGTGGGCGTGGCGAGGGCTGTGGCGTGCCGGCGAGACGGTGTGCGGGCGGAGAGCACGAGTTGAGACGGTGTCTGGAGTGGTTGATAAACACGGAGGGGGTCGCGGTGTTGGAGGTCGCCGTGGCGGAGGGGATGAGGCCGTTGGTTAAGACGGGAGGGGGCTGGGGGAGATTTTGTGGTGAGAGAGGTGGTTTGGGGGGGTTGGGTTGGGTTGGTACGTTCATATTAGATATTTCATATTAAATCAGGAAATGGTAGAGGAAGGATTATGAGTATATGGTGGATGGAGGGAGATGGGTGGGAGGTGAAGGAAGGATATTCAATTCGATTAGACCGTTTAGGTTACCTGATGGTTGGTTGCTCATAAATTCATATCCTTATCTAGAACACTCCCACGATCCCACATCAGAGCATATATACATCCGTAACGGGATGGTAAATCAGCTTATTCATATCTTCATCACCTCCTCCCCTTCGACCCATTCCAACCGACACACGCATAGCCAACCCAGCTGTATACAGTATCCGTCCGTCTACTCCCCCGAAGAGATCCCCATCCCCATGCCCACCGCATTAACAATATCACTCGCTATAAGAACCAACGAAATCCAACCCCCCCCGGCCCATCCCTCAACCTCTCCGTGGGCACATCCACCGCCCTAATCTGCACGCCCTCCCGTCGATCCCTCGCCCGATTATCCCAGAACATATAGCCCCCCAACCCCGCCGCCAGCACGGCCCCGACCGCCCCAAACGCCGCCACGGTCACCAGAGCCGGCATGTACTTGGGGGCATCCTGCTCCCGAAACACATTACTCGCGACCAGACCCATGAGATTGGCCAAGGGCACCCCGATGCTCGTCAACAGGACGCGGCGGCCCTCGTGCGCGATATTGTTGTTGTACCAGGTACTCAGCAGCACGGACGGGGCGGCGGTGCCCCAGGTCATCATGAAGGTGGCGAAATAGGCGAGGTGGATCTGGCGCGCGACGTCGGTGATGGAGGCGTAGAGCATGAAGCCGGCGAAGGTGAGGAGGAAGGCGAGGACGATGAAGGGGGCGCGGAGGCGGGCGGCGTCGGACGCGAAGGCGAGGAGGAGGAGCATGATGGCGCCCGTCACGTTGGGGGCGACGGTGTAGAGGTTGGTTTTGACGGTGGGGAAGCCGAGGCGTTGGATGATCTGGGGCATGAAGAGGGAGACGCCCTGGAGGGGGACGCCGAGGCAGATCTCGATGGCCAGGAAGAGGTAGGTCGTCGGGTGGTGGAAGATCCGGCATGCGGAGCGGAGGTCGAAGGGTTCGTTGACCACCGCGGAGCTGTCGACCTGGATTCGGTGGTGCGCCAGCGCTTTCTCGTCGGCGTCGAGGAAGGACGCGCTGGATGCGGAGCGGGGCAGGTACCAGTAGGCGAAGGTGGAGAAGAGGACCGTGATGCTGCCTTCCAGGATGAAGAGGTAGCGCCAGTTGGGGATCGAGGAGTGTTGGATCTGGAAGACCCCGAAGGCGATGAGTCCCGAGAAGGCGTTGGCGATGTTGCTGGCCGCGTAGAAGATGGCCAGCCGGCGCGCCAGCTCGCCGCGGCGGTAGAACGTGGTCAGGTAGTAGATTACCAGCGGGAAGAAGGCCGCTTCTGACATCCCCAGGAACCACCGCAGAGCGAACATGCCGCTGAAGTTTGTGGTTGCGGACGAGAGCAGCGTGAAGCATCCGAACGAGAACATTAGTATCGGGAGCACTCGCGCCGGGCTGAAGCGTTTGCCCAGCATCGCGAACGGCGGCGCGAAGAGCACGTAGGGGATGAAGAAGATCGAGAGGAGGAGGTTGTATTGCCCCGGTTGGAAGTGCAGGTCTGGTTTGTTAGCGGAGGAGGTGGTGGGGGAGGGGAGGGGATGTACCGTCGCTCATGCCGGCCGTTTCGGCGTTGCTGAGGTTGCCTTTGTCGAGGGCGTTGAAGAGGTCTGTTTTCTTAGAGGGGGGGTTGTTGGATATGGAAGATGGAAGAGTGTGTGGACTTACACATCAGCGCCAGCACGGGCAGCAGTCGCAGGTCGAAGCGACGGCACAGCCGCCGTTCCGCCTGGTGGTCGATCACCGCGACGACATCGTCGACGACGCCCGGCGCGGACGAGTAGCGGTGCAGGAGCTTGGCGGGGTCCTCGCTGACGGAGGCCCGCGCGGACTTGGAGTCGCTTCCCGAGGGCTCGGGGGTGAGGGAAGCCATGGCCAGATGGTGATCAGGTCCGGTCGAGGGGCGAGCGGGTTGATAAAGGCACCCGACGCAAGGAGGGATCAAGGGGGGAGGGACCCTGGTTTAAGTGAATCAAGGATCGGGCGGGTTATCACCCGGCCATGATGGTGCTCGCTCGATAACAGGAAGTAACCAGAAGGAAGAAATCCCCACGTTCTCCGCATATCGGTGAACGACGGATGCGGCAGGGTTGCATCGCAGTGAAGCGGAGCTTATCTGGGTCGGTCGCGATGTCGGCCGTCGCGCAGGATGTCGATCGCGATATCAGCACCCCTGTCCTGTCCCAGGGCGAGATAGCATGTCTTGGCTTCACCGTGGCACCACTGGTGCTGCTGGCTGTCCAGGATCAATCGTTCATGTTTGGAATTAGGTGAGAAGGTTGGTGTTATCGTTGAAGTTTTCGTTCCAGCAAACCCGCAACTCTAGGGTTACACCGGCCTCATGTGATTTCCCCGCTTTAAACTCGGCATGACGCGGACATTTCCATCACGAAGGCTTGAAGCTGTGGGATGGACGAGCCGGTCTGTGCAACTGTCAGGCATTCCTAGGAAGCCTCCATCGATGGGTTTTTCTTCTGCCTCGGTGGTTTTCCATCGTGGGCCGATAGCTTGCTATGCCGGAATCCTGCCGCTACCCAGCAATAGTGAGCCATTGGCTTCCTCAACCCGGAATGCGATCACCTTCTCTGTTGTCAAAAGTGTCCAGACATCTCGATCAGTGTAACGACACTAGATCTGGCATCCATCATGCCGCAACAACCTGCGCATACTCAAACCCACCCCTCACAACCGCCAGATCCGAATTACGCGCAATAAGGACATCCCGTTGATCCAAAGCGACTATAATATTGCGCATCCCGGCAAACCATTCATGCGGCACAAAGAAATGCCGCACATACAGGATCCGGCTGTCGTCCGGCTCATCCAGATCCACAGTGCTGACCCAGGAGCGCGTGTCCAGGAAGACAACCTTGTTTGGACCCCGTAGGCCAATGATGTGAGCCACGTGGTGGCCCAGGACAGCCGTTTTTCGGCTGAGAGACTGCATCAGGACCGCGTTGGAGGACTTGTCCATGCTTGTGTCTAGATCATCTTGATCGAGGGTGATTATCTCGAAGCCATCGTGGCTTGAAGACTCAGGTTCGCTCGCTAGTGGCGCTGCATCCAGAAGGCACACCCCGCGCGACTGTGGCGGGCCGTCCAGCTCGGACGTCTCCAGTAGCAGGTGTGTCGTGTTTGCGGACATGCAGGGGATGACCCTCTTTATCTGCAGTCCGGTCATGTCAATCGTGAGATCGACTGATGCAATTTCGGACCAGTCAGTCCAGGTATAGATACGGGCCTCTGTGTCGTCCAAACAGATCACTAGATGCTCTTCGTGCGGATGGTCGAACCACTTCCGGGTCCCTGGTCGGTCTGGAACCCGTTCGCTCTGCTCTTCGCCCCTCATGTTCCACAGGTGATCCGACTGTCGCGTGGATAGGATGAACTTTTGCGCTACGTCGGTAGATAAAATCTGAGTGACCGCGACGCCGCAGTCGAGACGCGATTCGAATAGCTTTTCGCCTGCGACCCAGCCCTGCTCCGCTTTCTCCAGTTTCCATGTGAGAATCACGTTGGCAACGTCGACGCTCATGATGATATTGCTGTGCGACACGGTCAGGAACCGAACCGCGCACTTGTGACGGTAGAGTGTCCGTCGCTGCATGCCGCAGTCGGAGTCGTAAAGGGATACCGACCCGTCGTCCCCACTGCAGATTGCCGCTCCGGAGGCGTGTATCACGATGCCTGTGATTTCCCCTTTCGCGTCAGTTGTCGCCGACTCGATAACCTTCGGCGCGTCTTCGCTGCTTGATGCCAAATCCTGCAGCAAGCCAGGAGGCTCCCAGACGTTGCAATGCGAGCCTCTGATATCCGCGAACCGAAAGCCGTCTGGACAGAAGGCTATCTGTTTGATGTACGTCTTTGACAACTTCACCCGATAGAGCAGGCTCAGGGTTTCGAACTCGTAAACATGTATTATCCCAGATCCCATCACTGCGGCGAGGAGATGCCCGTCTGGACTAGCCGTGAGGTTTTGGCAATGGCTCCGGAGCTGTATTATGACCTCATCTTGGAAGGGGTCGAGGAGAACGAGATCTCCATCTTGATACGCCACTGCGAGTCGATCGATCGCTGGATTAGGATTGAACACGAGGGCAGCGATCGGGTCAGCGCTTGTTGCGCCACTCACGCCCCTCTTACCGCACGCCCCATAGTACGCGTCTTCCTGAAGGTCCCAAAGAATAACCGGCTTCCTGGGATAGGCCACAGCCAGCATCTGGTGTCCAACGGAGATTGATATCGCGCAGGGCCAGCGATGTGTATTCGGGCCTATTTCGTCCCTATAATTCCAGTGCCGACCAGGGCGGCGTTGAACACCGTTATTACCTAGTTCCCAGGTCACGAGAAAGTTTCGAGACGATGCAAGGACCAGGAGGTCGTTGTGCAATATCATTTCAATGGGGCGGGGCGGTGCCTTGAAGTTGTGCACCGTCTGTCCGCTGCGGATATCCCAGACTCGGACTGTTTTCAGTCCGCAGGATATGAGTAACTCTCGCTTGCTCATGATCTGTACGAACAGCACCATCTCGCCATGGTGAAATGACTTGTGTTCCTGGCAGGATGTCGCATGGTAGACTGTGACACTTCCCGAGAACAGGCCGACGGCGAAGAACTCTTTCCCATAGCAGAGGGCTGTCGCCCGCCCGTGTCGAAGCTCAATGCAGCTGAGGCAATCTTCCCATTGGGAACTTAGCTGGCCCGTTACCGATATACTCTTCCCGGGAATCACGGTCTTGTGGGCAGTAGACTCCGTCGGACAGAAGGGCCGCAGAAGGGAGTATATCGCAGAGGGCGAGACGGTGAGCGCGTCGGCATATCTGGCCGCAATGCGCACGAGGTCCGTAGTCCAGCCTTTGATCATTTTCATTGAGGAGTCGCTCTGCGAGCGATGCGTGGTGCATGCGTCGAAGTACAATTTCAAGCCCCTGGCAGTGGAAATTAACGGGGCCAGAGTCATTGATTGTGCGATCAATTCGATCCATGACAGGACGTTAGCTTTCAGAAACTGGCCCACTAACTCGAACACGTCGTCTGCAGCAGGGCTAGCCTGCCCTAGGTGATAGGCGAATGCCGAACATGCGTATACCGACAACGGGGCCCTTTTCCTTGCAGATGCGATCGCACCACGTCTTGTTCGCGGAGGCTTCATCTCCTCCCCGGTAAGATACACGAGACAAGCTCTGGCGATCCTGGTGTGCGACTCTTCTCTGTCGATGGCAAACTCGGAAGTTGGGTCCAGTCCGAGGAGAAACTCCCGAACAGTCTCATGCGCCAGCTGGACCCTCTCGTACTTATCCACCGTCACCAGGTGACCACACAGCGTCACGATGCTGTTCCGGAGATTGGGAAACCTTTCTTCGATATCAAGGCCTAACGCGAACTGTAGCTCGTCTGTTCCCAGCGGTCGAGTGGCACAGACAGTCCACATGAGAATGGCCTTGCTCAGATCTTTCCCTCGGTTGGAGTGGGCCATAAGATCGAGGGATCTCTGGTAATAGAGTTCCATATTTCGGGGGACCTCTTCCAGGACTTGATTGATCTCGTGATCACTGTGGCACTCGGACAGGTCTTTGATCACTAGGCTTGTCCAGAGAAATGAGCCCTGTGACTTTTCGACTATTCGGTCCACGAGTAATGCGCGTTCATCGCCCTTGAACCCCAGTAACTTCACTCTCTCCTGAAGAAGACGTCGTACGTCAGGCAAAGTATCCTCTGTGGTAATCGATACGGACTGGCACGCGCCGTCGCCAAGAGCAGCGAAATACCGTGCTATTTCCGGCGTGCTTCTGCTCGTGAACAGGACACGCAGCGGGATGGACTTGTTCAGTGTAGCGAGGACGGTTTCCAAGCCGGTGGACAGATCCGTGCACTCATCCAGGGCGTCGATCACCCAGTACTGACTTCGCAGCTTTAACTTGAATATCCCGTTCAGGAATAGCGTTCGCCAGATAATGCGGCCATCGTCGCTGTCAAGTTTGGTACCATTCTTTTGCATGTGCGAGAGTAACGATCGCACTTCATCGTCCTGGCAAGCCATCTGGAAAGCGAGAGATCGAAGACAGCTGCCAAGCTGGGACTTGAGTTTCTCTCCGTGTCTGAAGAAGTAGAAACTGCAGTCTGCGGATGAGCTTTGCAGCTGGCGAATCGCATACCCCGTCAGCACGGTCTTCCCGGAGCCAGGCTTTGCATTGAGCCAAAGAATGTCTGAACCGTCTGCATCAAAGTCCTTCCAGCTCAGAAACTCGGATCTGGACGCGAGCCATTCACAGGTCCCTGCCATGCGCGTATCTTCGACCAGCATGAGACTATCTTCCAGGCTTTCACGCACACCCAAGTATCCCTGCAAGTGGTCCAGCTGACTACGCAGGGAAGTTTCCCTGAAATCCAACACTGGGCCTCGTTAATAAAACCCTTCCGCCGCAGTCAAATCGAAAGACAAACACACCTTGCTTCTCCAGCCCACTCACAGCCAAGGCCAGCGCATTGCGCGCGGTAACATAGTTCGGATCCGCCGTCGTCTCAAACTTACACACCGAGCGATGATCGGCATGCAGCGGAATCCGATGCTCCTCCGGATATCCCAGCGTCGCAGAACCCGGATCAACAATGAGCACCCCAAGCGGCCCAATCGCAAGCTTCTGTGTCTCATACAACGACCACAGCTCCACACCATCCACATACTTGCGAAACTCATCATTAATGGCCTGCAGCACCGCAGAGCCTTTCTTCAACTCCGACACATACTCCCTGGGCGAGTACGTAATCCGCAGGATATTCTCCAGCAGCTTCGCAGAGTCTGATCCCCGGTGCGGCGTGCCGAAGAAGAAAATCGCCTGGATCCGTCGCGCGAGTTCCCCGTACATGGGATCTTGGGAGGCAAGGATGTACGCCTTTTTGATGACCAGGCCGCCCATGCTGTGTCCGACGAGGACGATCGAGGTGTCGGAATTGGCTATGCAGGGAGAGGTGAAGAGCTCCCCCAGCAAGGATCGCGCGAAGTGGTGGATGTTCATGCAGTTGCGTTTGCCGTTCGCCCAGTCGGAGTCGTACCCAAAGGTGTGAATGCGGACGTGTGCGAAGGCTGGGTCGTTGGGGAGCCAGGATTGCGGCCAGAAGTCGGAGATTGAGGGGCTTTTGCTCCATGTTTTTCGTGAGCCGCCGCCGAGACCGTGGACGAAGATTATATCGATGAGAGGTGAGGGGGGGGAGTGGAGGAGAGTCAGTCCTAGGGAGCCTTTCCAATCGTCTATGTGGGTTTGAGAAGGATGAAAGAAGTTGGCGCCGCGATGGGCTAGATCGTGTTGGCTGTCGGGAGGGATTGAGGATATATCCTTGGTTTTCTTTCCGAATGTTCTAATCGACTGTGTTGTGTTTTAGCAGTGGGGGACAAATCGGCGCTGCTTCTTCGGCAACTCACCATTATATATAGTCATGCTTCGATGTCTCGATCTATACAGTTGTCAGAGCAGAATTCACTTGACTATTTATTTCCTCCCCCCCATCCTGAGAGCGCAACCCCCCCTCCCGAGCAGAGGGTCTGATTGGCGGCGGAAGCGCCGCGGGATAACGGCTCGGACCGGAATCCAACCCGGAAGGTGTAGCGGCCCTGACGGCTTGAGGCAGCGCTGTTTACCGGGCCATTCATTTCTACCCCCTCCTCCTTCTATCTTCCCGACACGATCAATTCCCCTCTCCACATTCAAGCCACAACACGGCAACCTTCGCTATCACAATGCCCCCTTCCCATCCCACCATCGAACCCGGTGACCACAAAGCCTACATGGAATACGCCCTCACCCAAGCGCGTCTCTCTCTCCCCCCGCACCCACGAAATTCTGCGTCGGCGCGGTCCTCCTCGACGCAGACAAGAACGAGATCCTATCCACCGGCTACTCCATGGAACTCCCCGGCGACCGACCCGGAGATCCCGGCAACACGCACGCCGAACACTGCTGCTTCATCAAAGTTGCCGACAAGCACAACTTCCCCGAAGAGCGGATCGGTCAGGTGTTGTTTCCGAATACGGTCCTCTCTACCACGATGGAACCTTGTAATAGGCGGTTGAGTGGGAATCGGACTTGCGTTGAGAGGATCCTGGGGCTGGCGGGTGCGATTAGAGTCGTCCATGTTGGGATGAAGGAGCCGGAGACGTTTATTGGCGAGAATGTGGGGATTAGGAGGCTGAGGGATGCGGGTGTCAGGGTTGAGGTTGTGGACGGGATGGAGGAGAGGATTGTTGAGGTGGCTACTGCTGGGCATTAGACTGGACGGGGTTCTGGTCACTAGGGTAGGACTTATGATCGCGATGAGACATCGCTATAGTGGCGGATTTTCGGTTATAGGTTCATCGCTTTTCAGTGTCCAAGACGGGATACGGCGGCTTCGAGTATCCGGACAACAACAAGAATCAGTCACAGAGAAGATACTTTGCTTCATACCCCCTTTATCAGTACACGCCGATACCTTGAACGACAAGTTCGCCTTTCGCTAGCTTTCTTCGACTCGCCGGGTCTGGGATAATGGTTATTGCATCGCACCAAGTCAACTCCAATTGGTTGCTCTCTTTCTTATGGTCGTTATACGTCGTGCATCCTTAGCAGCACTTACATGCTGCCATCCGATACCAATGGACCCTTGCTGTCAATAATTCGAGGAGCCATCTCTACTGCCCGCTGTTCAAGTGCAGTGTGTCAAAGTGACTCGTCGCATATAACGCCGTCCTTCCCTTTAAACACCTGTCTCACTGGTCCCTAGATCAGATGGCCCCCCAACCAGCCAATTGAAGTCACGGTGCGCGACAGCACCAATCTCAAACCGGGTCATGGTATCTATGTCCGAATGCTGGCCACGCAACTTCTTCTTTCTTCGGTTGTTAGTCTAAGCAGCGACCGAGGTACGCGTCATCAAACGGCGGAAATACGTGCCGTATATATGAAGCAGAAGGTGGAAATTCGCACCATCCTATTCCAGGGCCGAGGGTGCAAGCACGAGCACCACGGGAAGTCGGAGATAACCTTAGATCTTTTGCCCCGACCTCCGCGGGACCCCGTGGATCAACAGCGACCCTTTCCCGTCTTGCTCGGGCCTCATACAGTCTACGCCGAGATGTTGCCGCGCGGCTGCCTCCACATAATTCCGACTGTACTCCCCGAAGAAACGGACTTCCGTCTGCATGCCGACTCGCTTGCCCGTTGTTTTGCAGTATATAACCGTCACATTTTATCTACATGATGGCAACAACCCAGACAAGCTTGAAAGTGACTCGATCTTTCTCCTGCCTCTTTCCCCCAAGATGAATCAGACCCGACGTGCGAGACTTTCTCTCGCTGCCCTCATTCCAACCCTTCTGGTTCGGGCCAACGCAGCTCTCTACGACACCGTCGTCGACACCCAGTATGGCAAGTTGCAGGGCTATCCCGCCTTTACCAGCGAGCCGGCTGGCAACTTGACCCATTGGAAGGACATCGCCGTCTGGAAGAACATCCCCTTTGCTGCCACCACCGGCGGCCAGAACCGTTGGAAGGCTCCCCAGCCAGCCAGTGGATGGAACGGCACGCGCGACGCAAAGTCCTTCGGCAATGTCTGCCCCTCAGCTACCTCGGGCGACAATGATTACACGATCGACGAGGACTGCTTGAACCTGAACATCTGGAGTCCCGCCAACTCGACCGACGCCAAGCTCCCGGTTGTCATGTGGAGCTACCCGGCTTTGTCGACGGCTGCCGACGCTCTGTTCGACGGTGGCGGCATAGCTGATCAGGGTATCGTCTTCGTCAACTACAACTACCGTACCGGATCTTTTGGCTGGCTGTCCCACCCGGAGCTGTCACAGGAGTTCGAAGCCGTGACGGGATCCAACAGCTCCGGTAACTGGGGTATGCTCGACCAGTTTGCCGCCTTGAAGTGGATTCACGAGAACATCGCCGACTTCGGTGGTGATCCCGAGCACATCACCGTGATGGGCCAGTCTGCCGGGTCTGCTGCCACCCAGCACATCGTCAACAGCCCCTTGACCCAGGGCCTGATTGTCGGGGGAATCATCGAGAGTGGGGTACGCGACCCGCACGATCCCCTCTGCACCAGCCTTGCCGAGAACTACAAGACGCTGGACTACAACCTCGACCAGGGAATTCGCTTCCTTGAGAACTTCAACGTCAGCTCCATCGCCGAGCTGCGGGAGCTGCCCATGAACGACCTGATCGTCTCCGGTGGCACCTTCGGCAGCGACAGCGAATGGGACTTCACCGCCACGCTGGACTACTACGCCATCCCAGACACCTACCTCAACACGCTGCTGAAGGGTCTTGCGCAGGATGTGCCCCTGCTCACCGGTAACACCAAGGACGAGAGCGGCGCAACCTACGGTCTGAACATCACCGTCGCCGAATTCATGGAAGGAATGGCCGAGACCTTCAGCGAGCCCTGGCTGGCCCGGTTCCTGGAGCAGTACAACGGCAACACCTCCGTCACTGCGTCGGCCGCCTACAACGCCCAATGGACCGATCGCTCCAAGGTCGGCACCTGGCTGTGGGCCTCCCTGTGGGCCACCGCCAAAGCCAGCCCCGTCTACACCTACATCTGGGACCATGCTCCTCCGGGCCAGGACCAGGGCGCCTACCACGAGTCCGAGATCAACTACGTCCTCAACAACCTGTACGGTACCGATATGCCCTGGACTGCCTTGGACTACGCCATTGCACGCAAGATGAACACCTACTGGGCCAACTTCATCAAGACCGGTAACCCCAACACTGAGTCTTTGGCCGCGTGGCCTGCTGCCGACACCAACGGCACTGTCCAGCATGTGGGTAACGGCTGGGGTCAGATTCCTCTGACCTCTGAGGCGAAGATCGAGTTGTTTGAGGCTTGGTTTGATACTTTGGTCGCGTATTAGCGTGGCGTCTGCTTGTACGTTGTACATTATATCTGCTCCGCTGCGCTGTGTATATAATGCTCCTGTCAATTCTGCCTTCCGTGAGCACTCCTTCTGTGCATACTATCCTGTCAACGGTGTATCAAATATCGGCAGGATGACTACTCCGCTGCTTCTTTGCATGTATATAGCCGATAGACCATCAGATGACTTGGAATAGTTTAACCATCCAGCTAGGTCTACTGAGATATCCAGTATAGATTAGGGATGCGGGGGTGTGGGAGGCTTAATGGATTCAATTCGTGAATGGTGGTATATCCTGACACCAGCCATTGTGGATGCCAATAGTCGTTCGGACAGTTAAATGGTTGAATCTTGACAGATTCACTTGGAGAAATACTTCTGTCAGTGATATCTGAGGTTAGCGTCTGTTAGTGACTACTCTTACCACTCCTAGTACATCAATCTCTGCCCCTGCAGTCCCCTCTTCCCCTCTTTTTCTCTTTCTTTCTCTACCTGCTGCTGGCTGGCCTATCACCCGGAATTAAACAACAAGCATCCTACGGCTTCGTTTCATTGCTGTGGGTTCGACTCATCTGATGTCTGTCTCATGGTGAATCTGGGAGGTTCCAATTTTTGGTCGACTAGTCGAAAGCAAAAGGCGTCGTGGAAACCCATGTCGGAAGGAGAAGGTCGGCCTCTTTTGCTTCTCGCTGAATTATTATGTTTCTTCGCTTTGAACTTGGCCTGTGAGCAATGTGAATCGCCAATAGTTGCTTCATCTTGTTTCTTTGTTTTTCTCAGCCCGGAGAAGGATATATACTTGAAGACTTTTAAATTTGACTGTACAACTGAATGAATGGGATATCGCCCAACAACCACTCAACTTCAGCACTGATGCCGTTATTATATTGACCCGGCCAGCTCCCAGGAAAGCCCAGGCGGGTACCCGTTTTGCCGCAGTCGTCTCCACTTGATAAATTCGATGAATCGCACTGCTGATTGACCAGCCATTCCCCAGCCCTCAAAACAGGGACTAGATCCCTCGGTTCCCCACACGGCAATTCTTTCGGCTGTGGGGAACCGTATCCGGGAAATTGGGGTAGGCGTGGTAGCCGAGCTTACCCCGGATTGTCTCTTTCCCCAACTTTCAACTCCCACCTTCCAGTCTCGAATACAATCAGGATCATGATGCATGCTGTCAAGAATGAGCGTCAAGAATGAAGATACACGACTGTCCGGCGACGAAGTGTTTTCCGAGGCAGCTCATCCGACAGCCGAGGATGGCTCGGAAAGCTCGGAACGAAAGCCGATGCCGGAGGGAGGGCTGGAGGGTTGGTTGAGTGTCCTGGCTGGGTTCTGTGTGTTTGTTAATTCATGGTGCGTATACCCTCATTTCCTGTCAGACATTGTTAACAACTCCCAGGGGGTTAATAAGCTGCTATGGCGCGTTTCAGGAATTCTACGAGACCGTCCTCCTCCCGGGCAAGTCCCCATCGACGATCTCATGGATCGGAAGCATCCAGGCCACGCTGATCGTCATGGTTGGCATCATCACCGGTCCCATGGTTGACTCGGGATACCTTCGCCCTTTGATCATTGTCGGATCCTTCCTGGTCGTGTTCGGGATGATGATGCTCAGTCTAGCGACGGAATACTACCAGGTACCACCGCCAACCACCCACCACCACCCCAACACAGTCTAACCATCCAGGTCCTACTCGCGCAAGGCTTCTGCGTGGGCATGGGCGGTGGCATCACCTACATCCCCGCCCTAGTCGTGATATCCTCGCACTTCACCACCAAGCGTCCCATCGCCATCGGCTGCGCATCCATCGGCTCCAGCGTCGGCAGCGTCATCTTCCCCATCATGTTCCGCAGACTCCAGCCGCATATCAACTTCCCCTGGAGCGTCCGCTGCATCGCCTTCATCAACCTGTTCCTCGCCTTTATTACATGCGTCATCCTCTGTCGTCGACCCGGCACCAAAACCCGCACCAGAAACCTGATCGAGTGGAAAGCCCTAACCCACATCCCCTTCATGCTGCTCTCCGTCTCCATGACCTGCGTAATGCTAGCCTACTACGTCCCCATCTTCTACATCGCCACATATGCCCGCTCGGCCCTGGGCACGCCAACCAGCCTCTCCATCTACCTGGTCTCCATCACGAATGGCGCGTCGGCGTTCGGCCGCACCGTCCCGTATCTCGTTGGCTCCCGCGTCAGGCCAATCTGTATCCTGATTGCTTGTACGGCGGCCGCGTCCGTGGCAATGTTCACCTGGATCGCGACCACCAACACGGCTGGCTTCATCGTCTGGGCCTGCTACTGGGGCTTCTTGAGCGGGGTGCTGGTCACCGCGCCGACGTCGATCGTCGCCCATCCGGCTTTCTGTCCTGATACCGATTACCTCGGCACCAGGATGGGGATGATGTGGGGGATCAGCTCGGTAGGGTCATTGGCCGGTACGCCCATTGCGGGCGCCTTGGTGGATCTAAATACCGCAGACTTTCTGCGCGCACAGATCTTCGCGGGATGTTTGATGGTTGCGGCTTTCGTGCTGCAGATCTGGCCGACGCTCGTCGTGGTCAGGACGGACCGCATCCGGAATCAAGATGGGGATAAGGATGAGACGAGCTAGTTCCTTGAATCGCAGTACCCATGGCCAGAGATATCCGACCCGTGTTGCAGAATCCAGATTGATAGAGGGACTAGCTAGATAGATTCCGGATCAGAACCCTACTTCCCCGCCCGTGTGGTGTGTCTGTCGAGATATCTCCCCCTCATCTAACTATTCCGATCTATATGACGATCCCTTATCACAAACCATCTATCTAGCCAGTAACCCTATCCCACACCCTACCTAAAGTACCATAATATTAGCCCTGCCGTAGTCCGGCTTACTGTACTGTTTTCCGGAGCCTGCATGAACCCAACCCGCCCCCGAATGGCTCGGAGTTCCCTGGTCATGCCATACGCAATGCAGCTGACACAAGCCTTATCAAGCCTTTTGTGCCCCACCCACCCATCCACTCACCTCAAGTCTCGCAGATGCGGGAAGGGCTGAAGGGGTCTGTGTGTGCCAGTCAGTAGACAGGGACCAGGGTATGGATCGCTTATCCTCCCCCCTATTATTTGGCCTCATCACACCATACCACACCATACCACACTGGCACACCCCATCACGACATATCACCACCCCTGCCAAACAACTCCAACCCAGTAACAACACACATTCGAGCCCCTATCTCATCATTCTAAGGTGACAGAGCCACAGAGAAACAGACCCATCTCATCCGATCAATATTCCAGACTCACCCGCAGCCCGCAGTAAGCACAGTAAGCACGCCACAAGACACAACACACAAGACACATCAATCATATCACGGCCTCGCCGATACGCTAGCTTCCTATTCGACAAGCCATGGGATACAGACGGTAGGTGGGGCAGAGTGTTAAGCATTTCCAAGCATCTCTTGGCTGCGCTGGTGGGAAATGGTTTTCCGGTGAGAGAGATGCGGGATCGGGATCCTGGTTGTGGCGTTTGGGTGCGTGGGATGTAAATAGGTGTGCGTGGGATTGTGATTGTCATTATGATTATGATGATGATGCCGAGGTTATGTGGTGTGTTCCGGGATTGTCCGGGTGCTGGGTAGATGTGGGATGGGATGGCTTACAGGATGCTTGGGCTGGTAGGTTTCGTAGCTGTAGTGTGATGTTGTGTCAGTTGGCTTGTATGTATCGTTGAAAGAGAGTTTATTTGAACATGACGATTTTGATTTCGTTATGATTGGGTTGGTTAAGGTTGGTTAGCGAGGTTGAGATTAGACAGTAAACCAGAGTTATAAACAGGGTTATTTGCGGTTGGACTTCAAAATAACTCTTTTGCGATTCGGTGTCTAGTTGCAATTTTGACAAAGGCTGGGAAATAACTCCGCTGCCGTGGTCATATTGGTCGGCCGTCGGGGAACGGGCAAAAGCCTCGAACAGTGCTGGGATTGGGTATAGGGTGATAATCGATCTATTAATTAATGACTCAATCAATAAATCAATCGACAAGTCTTCCTGATGATGATTCACCGAAATAGGACACTTATGTACAGGACAAGATTACTCACATGAGATATTCCTCACTAGATGATTTTGTACCAAAAGCAAAAAAAGAAAAAAGAAAGGAAAAGAAAAACACTAGAACCTCACAGAAGCAGATCGTCTCTGCACGCCATAGCGAGCTATTATCTCACCGTGGGGGCAATATTGAAAGAAAGAAAGAAAAAGATGTTTCGGATGCTCAATATTGCCGGATCGGCGGGGATAGCGGCTCTACGGGGTTCGAAGAAGGATCGGTCACATGGTCTTTCATCACATTCATGGTGGTACAGGGCGGATTGGGTAGATAATCTATCTGCATCTATTGACGGTGCAGATCGGATCTGCAGTTGGGTGAATGTCTCGATTCGGGTGTGGGAGTGGAGTAGTATATATCAACAATAAATACAGACAGGCGGGATTGAAAAGGAGAGAAAAGCAAAGCGATCCTCTTTAATCCCTCTCCTGTCGATCATCTCTTAAAAGAAATATGACAATGTCTAGAAGGTAAGAGTCTGCCCGGCCGTGCCAACGACAGCAGCTTCGACCTTGTCCGATCCAAGGAGTGTGTATTCGTAAGGAACGGAAGTCAGACTCCCCTCTTCGGCATTGTTCTCGGCGTCCCCGAAGTCATTATCGTTAGACACAGCGTATCCGTCATCGGTGGAGTAGAGCGGCTTCTTGGAGTCGACAAATTGGTTCGACTCGACGAGGAGCTGCGCGCCATCACGCGCGTTGATCCCGTCGCTGACGTCCAGGTAGTAGCTGTTGTACATGTGGCCGGTACCGAAGCGGAAGGACGGACCACGCGAGTTGATGTTCTGCCAGTAGTTGTTCGCGTAGGTCACGGTCAGGTGGCCGGTGTCTTCGTCGCCGTTGCTGTCGGAGTGCCCGATCAGAGAGGCTTTCCAGTGGTCGTGGATGAAGGTGTTCGAGACGGTGACGTAGTCGGAGCCGTGGGTGATCTGGTCTTGTTAGTGGGTTCTGGTTGTGGCTGTGGTAGATTATATCGGGGGTACGGACATCGATCAAGCCATCGTAGTAGTCCTTGTCGTGATCTCTGTCGGACGAGACGTCGCAGTGGTCGATCCAGACGTTGGTGGAGTATTCTGTCGATTCAGAAGCTATTTTCGCCTGGAGAGGGTAGGGCTACTTACGCACGCCAATGGCATCGCCATTGTCAGCTAGGACCTTGCTCACTCCGACGTTGCGGATAATCACATTCTCTTTTTCCTTGACGAGACTGGTGGATGTTAGTTGGGTTTGATGCTTTGAAGGGGCTACCTACAGTCCGAATCCCTCGAGGATGGCGGTAGAGTCCTTGCCAATGATAGAGGTATTGCTTCCGACCTTCACCTGGTCCGCAGCCTCCTTGATAGTGCCGTCGATGTAGACCACCTTGGCATCATCGCCCGAAACGGCGGAGGTGAAGGCCGCGTAGGATGAGACGGTGGTGGTGGTACCGCCAGATCCGCCAGTCGTGCCGCCATTCAAGCTAGCATAGCCAAAGGCAGCCTGGGGAGGTTAGGTTTAGGTGTGTTCGGTTCCTGGATGGAAAACTTACATCGTTGACGGATGCGCGCTTGGCAAGTGTGGCGGTTGGGGCCGCCAGGACCTGTGCTGACAAGAGGCCAGCCATGGCAACTATCCACTTCAAATTGGTCATTGTGAAGAGAAGGTTGTTAATGAATGAAGGAGTTGGTTATGATAAAGAACGACGATGTTGGGGATTGATGGGAGAAAGTCCTCCTGAGGGGACCTTTTATATCAGTTGCACCGGCATCATTCGGCTTGAAGCGCCAGAGTAAAATCACATCCAGCATCAGGACCGACTCCATGCTTGGCTGGACCACGATCATGGTGGACTGATACTGAGCTCTGCAGGCAAAGAGGAACCCTCGGACGGAGTGCCAAGATACCGGTCAACGCTCTCTGCAAATGGACCTGGCACCGCACCAATCGGATGGTTTCGAGGTAGAGGTCGGGATAAAGCCAAGGGCTTGTCAGGGCAGCGGTTGGTATAGCTGCGACAAATGACTGCCACGAATGGCGCTGGTGTTTCAGTGGTGCCGCCAAGAGAGCGCTGTCTGGTTCATCGTGGCTGTGCTGGCGGAACGGGTGGACTGGCCCAGGAACCATGCTTGGCGACTTGGACTTGACGAATGGTGGAGTTGACAGGATTGAGACGAAGATGGAAGATGAAAATATCTTCTTCGAGAAAATGACCACTGCCATCTGACGAGGAGCATTGTGCATCCACAAGGGTTAAATGGATGTCTGTCGGGAAGTATCCCCCCCCCGAAAGCCCTAATGGGCGAAAAAGCGGCAGAAGCTTTTCTCGATCCGGAGTGAAGTCTTCTTACATCCGGATGTCTAAAATACCAAGAACTCGGCGTGTCGGGGATTTATATTGCTTGGTTAATCTTTAATGTTGTCTTCGCGGTTCATAGCATTCATACCACAATATCCTCTGGGGTGTGGAGAAGCCAAGGACGTGGTATCTCTCGGCAATGGAGCTGCTAAGTTTAGCCAGGGGAGGTGAATGGCTCCGTTTCAGTCACTCCTGTTACGGAGGATCATGGACCAGAGAATCCATGCAGTGAGTCCCTGTGTAGTAAGCGACTTAGTTGGGGGGGGGGGCATCAGGATAGTAGTCAAACATTGGGGAGGCCAAGTCAAGAAAGAAATACTTTGTCATAAATGAATGCAAAAAATCGGGAATGTCAGGAATGAACTCAGTGCTTATAGGGGTTGTGCTGAGTTTGAGAAAATATCCTCGTTTTTTGGCAGTGTGTACTTTCAAGTTAGAGAAGAAGATATATACTATTCACTGGACATCAAAATTACCGGGTATTGAAATACATGTGGTATTATTTGAACATCAGGACCTATTTTGGCATGCATGTTTCTGCGATGGTAAAAACGCACCCTGTGAGATGCAATACATTATTTTATGGCACTCGGACAAACTGATGGTCAACTAAGATGGCCATCCGAGCACGTCATCGCAGGCGTGAATAACCTCGGCCTGAGTCAGCGACATCCCTCCGAATCCCCTCATCGGGACACTCGACCCACACAACTCTATCGACAACATTACCATCAGCACATCATGTCCGACTTCACCTCCATCCCCATCATTGACTTCCGCCGTCTCCGGGACCCCGCAACCAAGCCCGCAACTCTGTCTCAACTCCGCGATGCCATTTTCCTCGTGGGCTTCCTGTACCTGACGAACCATGGACTTGAAGTAAGCAGACCCGAAGATGCACCATCAAAGCTAATGGCTAGTCCCTCACCAAACGCGCCCATTCCGAGCTTCCGGGGCTGTTTGACCTCCCATCCGATGTAAAAGAAAGCGTCAATATGATAAATTCGCCCTCGTTCCTCGGATACACCCGTCTCGGGGCGGAGACCACCGCATCGAGGACGGATCTGCGCGAGGTATACACCCTGTCTATCTGTAATATTCGTTTCTCACGACAGTAGCAATTCGACTTTGGTTCCCCCGGCATGAAGGAGTGGACACCGGACCAGCCGATCTGGGGTCGTCTGGAAGGGGATGGTCAGGTATTCCCCCCCCCCCTTTCCAGACTCCATCGGGACGTATCTAACGGATACAGTACCCAACGCCTGAAGCAAAATCGTTAGTAGAGGAGTACATGACCGCTTCCGCAACCCTGTCCAACGAATTTCTGCGCTACGTTGCAGAATGTCTATCCCTTCCTTCCACCACCTTCGATACGTACCGAGGGGGTATGGACCGTCTCAAATTCATCAAGTACCCGCCATCCCCGGCGGATTCGCAAGGCGTGGGCCCGCATAAAGATTCCACGGGTCTATTCACGTTCCTCTCCCAGGACAGTATAGGGGGTCTTCAGGTGCTAAATAAGAGTGGCGAATGGATCAACGCACCGCCCATTGAGGGCAGCCTGGTCGTTAATATTCAGCAGGGATTTGAGGCAATCACCGGGGGCGTGTGTGCTGCTACGACACATAGAGTCATTGTATGTCTACTTCCTGACTAGTATCGCAAGATCAGGCTGATGGATTAGGCTCCAACCGACACCACTCGCTACAGCATCCCCTTCTTCATGGCTGTTCGCCTGGACCTGACACTGTCGCAGCTGCGCGAGTCAGCAAAGCATATCGTCGAGCGGGTTCCTGTATCCGACAATACCAGAAAGAGGGCCGAAGACGTGCCGAGTGAGTTTCTATCTGAGAAATTTGCATGCGTATGTCCCCCATTTCTCTTACTTTAGTCCAAACACTGACAACCCAGTTTGGCGAGGCTTATCTCCGCAACCGTGTCGTCAGCCACCCTGATGTCGGAAAGCGATGGTATCCGGAGCTATATGAGCGGTATTCTCGGGAGGTGTTGAAGTAACCATTATGACCATGTGCATGCGTCCACTATAGTTTCCACAAATATTGTACTAGACCGTTTTTACCGTCGTCCACTCCTCTTAGACCTGCCCGTCATCAAAGATAAGAACTTAATTCGATTTCTTTTTGAATCAAATGGAGAATGGGATTTTTTTGAGCCATTGTCATGCTCGCGATCATCTTTACCAATACATACATATGATACCAAGGAAGGTAGGTCTGTTACCGCTCGTTCCGTGTCGGAAATATTCCGACAACCATGCAGCGTCAGCATATGGCAATCGGCACGTCAGAACTCGTTGATACGGTAAGGGAATACCGGGAAGTGCCGGGAGGAAGCCCAATGGGGGACTTGATCGGAGGGATGCACGGATGCCCGGACGCCCGTTGGGGACAGTCCGCCCTATAGGGCAGCAGGGCTCGATGGGGATGCGAGCTCGCTAAGGCATCCGAGATGATGACTGCGACTGCAGCCTTCATTGGCGGCCTTACGCGCATCCCCAGGAGCTTAGTGTGATGACTATATGCGCATCCCTATCGCCGAGCACAGCTTCGAGTCTTCAACTAGTCAAGCTTCGCTGTCCGCTGTACAGTCTTACTCTCTCGGATCTAGTCCATGCAGCATATAGTATCTGCGTACGCAAGCCAGAGCTTAGTCGAGCAGCGACAGGGATGGATGCCGAATCTTGATGCCTAGAAAGGCACCGGGCCTGTAACCTCAGGCATGCATATATAGGTGCTGGTTGACCGGGTCGGTGGCGGTGATTGCTCGGCGTAGAGAAGTACATCTCAACACAATGGACCTTCTCCTCCTCCTTTTCCTCCTCCTTCTCCCCCTCACCTCTGCTCAACCCAACTTCACCTTCAACCACCTCTGGTCCCTGACCACCCACTTCTGGGACAACTTCCTCTACCCTGCCAACCTCGCCCACATCAGCGATAATGACACCTCCATCTTCACAGCCAGTGTAAGCCCCCTCTCCTCTCTCCCCTCACCCAACCACCACCAACAGCCCAGGTCCAAGGCCGCGTCGACGTGACTCGCACCTTCACCTCCCGCGACCTCAACAACGAGTATATCTTCGGACTCTTCTCTCAGCCCAATCACCCGGGGCTCTTCGGCATCCCGATCGACTACAACATCACCCAGTTCGCCGCAACCCAAGACACCGTCGCCTGTACCGCCGTGATCACCTTCAACATCACCACCTTCGACCTGGTCGCCCCGGGCGTCATCACCGCCTGGTTCCAATTCAGCTCGACCGGCCGCATCGCCCAATATGATGCCGTCTTCCGCTGGTTGGACTTTCTCTTCGTACCCATCATGCAAGCTGCCGGACGCAAGTTCAACGTCTCCGATCACGCCCTGATCCAATCCCGCGTGGCAGATCTCTTGGCTCGGACGATCTGTGAGACACACGAGAGGTACTGTCTCGGAGCAAACAGGCAATACCCCTCCATGGAGGCGTGTTACGTCTTCCTGACCCGGGATATCCGGTTCGGGCAGCCGTACGAGATGGGACGGAACACCCTGCTGTGTCGCGAGGTGCACGATAACATGGTCCGCTACAACCCGGATGTGCATTGCCCCCATATCGGCCCGACTGGAGGCGCTTATTGCGTCGACGATCAGACGTACCAGGAGGTGGTGTTGGAGCGGTATTTCCGGGAGTCGTGGGTGCCCGAGAATTATGCGGAGGATAATGTGTGGGTGGCGTTGTGATGAAATATGGAAGAGGAGGGAGAATAGGAAGAGAGGTAAGGTACGTATGGAGATTGGTTTGTATGGAGGAGAGGGTCTAATCACGGCTATCTAGCGAGCTATCTACTTCTTGACATGCCAGAAGGTGAACGCGACCGCGATGACGAACTTGATGCCCGCGATGATCCACAGTGACGCCCAGATGTTGCCCGTGGCCTTGCTGATCCCACCACCAGCGATGGCACCCAGCAGGGTCAGAATGAAGGCGACGACGCGACGGTCGCGCTTCTCGTTGCGAAGCAGGAACAGCTTCGGGTCCATCATCAGGTCGCACAGGAGACTGGTGATCACAACGGTGGGCACCTCGTTGTAGCCCAGCACACGACTGGCGACGGTCTGTCCGGCCGACTGCATGCTGAGCAGCACGATCGTGGCCTCCTGGCTCCAGTTGGTGATGTAGGGGGTGGCCTTGGCCTCGGCCAACGTGCTGGTGATGACCGAGCTCTGGACCAGGGCGGCGGCAATGATGAGCAGGATCACCTGCAGCAGGAAGGAGGTGATGAGCGTGCCGCGGCGTTTAGGGCCCAGGAAGTTGTTGATACGGGCGAAGAGGAAGCTCCCGAGCGCGTAGCAGACGATGGCCGTCAGGGATCGGGCCCAGTCGTACGGTCGGGAATCCTGGCCGGAGGCACCCAGACCCAGGAAAATGGTGTTTCCTGTTTGCATGGAAACGAAGGTGTTGTACGCTGTGGGGGGTTAGAATATTCGACGACGCACACAGACAGAGCAGGGGGGGGGGGGGCGCACCGTTGTACATGGTGCTGTCCAGCAGACCGGAGCAGAAACAGCAAGCCAGCAACAGAAAGTCGCAATATTTGAAGTTCAACTCGGCCCTGACGTGAGACGTCAGGCGAGACTGGCCTTTGGAGTCCTCAGCCATGGTAGTGGTTGTGGTGGTTGAGGAGTGCATAGGGGAAGACAATAGGGGCGGCGGCAGAGAAAAAACAACAACAACAACAGCCGGGGCAGGGCAGACAACAAGCGACGGAACGGGCCAGCGTCAGTGTCGAAACCCACTCTGATTTAAGAGACGGGCAGGGCTGAGGGACGGACGGATCTTTGCTGAAAACTGCCACCGAAGATCGCCCAGACGGCCAAGCCGGACGAATCCGGAGCCGGAGACCCTCGACGGGGCACACGATCTAACCCTACGCGAGTCACCTCCTCGACTCCGACCTGCTCCCCTTCGAGCCACGGACAAACCCCCAAGAAAGCCAGCACAGCTCCTGCTCCTGTGGCCCGGCGGCCAATCGGCTGATTTGCGCCTCGCCGCTGCTAGCCTGCTAGTACCAGCCGGATAGCCTTGGGCACAGCTCCAGCCTACAGCTGATAGTCCAATCGATCCTCTCGATAGTCGCTGGCTCCTCTTTTCTTCACCCGCAATTTCTGTCAGGCCCAGGCTTCAACTGCCCCGCAGACGACCCAGTCCGGCTCGGACTGAAATGTCCATTTGGGCCCAGCCAGCCACGCTCGCGACGGTGACACAAAATTGATCACACTTTCGCTCCCAAGGCCTCCCAAGAACGGAGGATGACTTGCGGGGCGAGACACCCGCCATTAAGCAATAGGCAGGCAGGGCACTCGGCATTGTACGGCATGTAATCTGCTATAGCACAGACAATAGCAGCAGGGGCCAAGCACCACATGCTAGGGCTCCAGGCTCGACACTAGCCCCCTCCCCGGCGCCAAGCCACTTGGCCTTGCAGCGACGACGCACTTAATATGTGAACATCGGCGATGGGAGTCCGCAGTGCAGCTCCCCACTGCTCCATCGGCGTGTCGTCAACTCGTCTGTACAGCTATCAGTGGCCACTGGTTCTCTATGGTGCTATCGGTATCTGATCCATCCAGGCTCTACCCGGACCCCTCCCGCCACGTCTTGGTCAGCGATAAGTCCGGCGCCAATGTGCTCCGGTTTCTTCGCCAGTCAGGGTTTCAGATTATCCAGAAGAGGTCCATAGCAGCATGCCGTTAACTTCCCGGCGCATCAGACGGGTCTATCGCTGCAGATCCAAGCCCGCCAGCGCCTATCACCCCGGCTAGGCCGCCTCACAGGAGCACACACCGGAGGCTGCTGCCCGGCTGGACCGCGGCGAAGAAGAACGGCCCCGTGCGCGATCGGAGAGTCTGACATGCATTGCCTATGTCGCGATAGCCCTGAACTCGTGCTGAAGTGTGACAGAGTGACACTCCAGCACACATGGCCACAGTACTCCCGGGATTGTCTTCCACCCACCCGACGGAACCGTAACCTGGTTATCGCTGCGCACCGCGCGGCTGAAGCCTCCTCCATAGGCCCAGCCATTTGGAGGAGGTGTGGGATGTGTGGGATCGAGCTTATCTCCTTCTCTGCCGTCTTGCATCGGACATGCTTTGCTCTGGCACAGGGGCAAATCACAGGCCGATCCCTATCGGGGAAGGTGGCCAAGACGATATGCAATGTTGATGGCGCGCCGGGTCGACGAGGGCTATCGGCCAAGGGCTTGAGTTACAATGGCGTTTACTCCGAGAGGGGGCGCCGCAAGAGGGTAGGGATAGTCTCATCCCCATGTAGTAATGGGATTGAATCTTGGTAATGGCCGACGGCGAGATGTTCCCCCGAGCCAGCCATGCTCCGACTGCAGGTTTCACATCCTCCGGGGGAGGGGGGGAGATATCCCTGACGAAAGCTATATAAGCTGCCGTTCATCTGCCACTTCAGCTACCTTCTCATCATCAACAGCTTCCATTCCATCTCTCCTCTCCACTCCACTCCAGTCCATTTCACAATGAAAGTAGCTGATACCCCTGACTCTGCCTCTACCATCAGCATGACCAACACTATCACCATCACCGTGGAGCAGGACGGCATCTATGAGGTCAACGGCGCTCGTCAGGACCCTGTCGTCAACCTCCAGCTGGTCATGGGTGCTACCAAGCTGCGCAAGCAATTGCGTGAGACCGACGAGCTCATCGTCTGCCCGGGTGTGTATGACGGTTTGTCTGCCCGGATTGCGATGAACCTGGGCTTCAAGGCCATGTACATGGTATGTTCAACATTCCTTCTACACTGCTGCAACATTATCCCTCCACACTTTAACAATCCTACCTTTTTTTGACACTTCTTCACACCTCAACCAACTCCACCCCAACCACACCCCGTATTCCGCCCCCCACAGCCAGCTAACCACCCCAACAGACCGGCGCCGGCACAACCGCCTCACGCCTTGGAATGGCCGATCTGGGACTGGCTCAGCTCTACGACATGAGGACGAACGCGGAGATGATCGCCAACCTGGACCCATACGGGCCGCCCCTGATCGCAGACATGGACACCGGCTACGGAGGTACTTCCCCTTCCTCTCCACCCTCAACCAACCCCCACTAACCCACCCCTCCTAGGCCCCCTCATGGTCTCCAAGTCCGTCCAACAATACATCTCCGCCGGCGTCGCCGGCTTCCACATCGAAGACCAGATCCAAAACAAGCGCTGCGGCCATCTCGCCGGAAAGCGCGTCGTCAGCCTGGAAGACTACCTCACGCGCGTCCGTGCCGCCAAGATCACCAAGGACCGCCTCCGCAGCGACATTGTGCTCATCGCCCGCACCGACGCCCTCCAGCAACACGGCTACGACGAATGCATCAAGCGCCTCAAAGCCGCGCGCGACCTGGGCGCCGACGTTGGCCTGCTTGAGGGCTTCACCTCGAAGGAAATGGCGCGCAAGTGCGTCCAGGACCTCGCCCCCTGGCCTCTTCTCCTCAACATGGTCGAGAACGGCGCCGGACCCGTCATCAGTGTCCAGGAGGCCAAGGAGATGGGCTTCCGGATCATGATCTTCTCGTTCGCCTGCATCACCCCCGCCTACATGGGTATTACGGCTGCGCTGGAGAAGTTGAAGAAGGATGGTGTGGTCGGGTTGCCCGAGGGGATGGGGCCAAAGAAGCTGTTTGAGGTTTGTGGGTTGATGGATTCCGTGAGGATTGACACCGAGGCCGGCGGTGATGGGTTCGCTAATGGGGTCTGAGTTTGAGAGTGAATTTGGTTGAGTTGGTGTTGTCTTGCTGGGTTTTAATTCTTTTTTCGGGCGTGCGATTTGATTTTCTCTTCGCCATATATCATATATCATCATGTCTTCAATGGTTGTTGTTGTCTGGATGTTGTTGTCTACCTAGATTGTCTGTCTGGATTTGGGGTCTAGAGGGTTGTTTGGATGAGTTGCCTGTTTTAGTGCGATGGATGGGATCTATCTACCTACCTACCTACCTACCTATATCCAATATCCACTCTCTATCCACTACCTACTGCTACCTACTCCCCACCCCATCCACCCTCCCTTCAAAACAAACACTCCGAAGTACTTTTGCCCTTACATTATCTTTCACCGGGGTGGTTCACGAACATCCCACCCAAACCACACTACTGCACCCCCATCCGACCAACCCCGAGATTAGTCGATTAGTAGATTAGTCGCTCCGCAGGCCGACGTTAGACCCGATTATGCAGTGATTACTGATTACCGATTACTAACTAGTGATACCTGACGGAGAATGGTGTCAGCCCGGGCCGGCCCCCCCGAAAAGCAACGTTTTTATTGGTCCTAGTCGTTCAATATATTAAATCTATGCCTGGTCATGCACTACGTGATGGTTGCTTATGGGGGATTGGGTCAGGGCCAATTGGCGAGGGGAAATAGGTTTCTGCTAGTACTTCTTGAGATAGTAGATGGTTGATAGTAGATACTGCGTGGTGGACACTAGGTTGGATTGGGTTGGGTTGGGTTGGGTTGGGTTGGTAGTGTGGTGTGGTGTGGTGGATCGTCTCATATCACGTAATATTCATCATCAAAGTGACTCAATAACAGCAGCAAGAATGTACTCACTCAACGACTAGATAGATAGAACCCCCAAGACATCGAAATGGAAATAGAAGTCGAAACGAATCGCCAGCGTCTGTCATATCTACCTGAATCCCCATCCCATCCCATCCCTAATACAAATCCTCCTTATTCACATTCACATCAGCGTCTCCTGATGCACCACGATCCTCCACTCCCCATCACTGGCCTGACTCCACGTCGTCGACCCCGTCCCGTGGTACGACTGCTCCCCGCGCCGCGCGTTGATCTTGTACGTGACCGTGCCCGCCATCAGATCGATCACGATCACCCGCACCTCCTGCAGCTCGTACTCCTCGAAGTGGTGGAAGGGGGGCTTCAGCGCCTCGCTGATCGAGGGCTTCGAGTGCAGGTGCAGGATGTCTCGCTTGGGGAATAGGAGGTTCGCTTCCTCGTTGCACATCTTCTTGATTTCGGGGCCCGGGTCCGCGGACGTGAGCGCCGTCCAGAGCCGACGCTCTTTGGCCAGGAGGTCTTCGCGGATGCGTTCGTGGATGGAGCCGACCATTTTGGTGGGTGTGGGTTGTGTTTGTGGTTTGAGGGGGAAGGTTGGGAAGGTAGGTGTGTCGTGGAGATGGAGGGAGGTATGGAGGCAAGGTAAGGAAGCGGTGATCAAGTCAACCTGTCACTGTTAACTTAACTCCCCCTCAACACAGATCAGATATCTATACGCGAGACAGAAACTCACCTGGGTATCTCAGTCTATGGACAACAAAACAGCACGGCGTGGAGGGCAAGCAGGAAAGCCGGCTTGGAGCCAGACAGCGTGGGTATAAAAGGCGGGCGGGAGGAGGGGAGGTGACGTCATGGGGTCGGACCCCACGTGCATGACGTCTTCCCGGCCGATGACATCCTCGTCGTCATGCGAAGGAGATATTTCCCGAGATCGGCGTGTCGCGAGTGGGTTAATGGTGTGAGTATGCCCGGTGAAGGATCCAATCCATCTAAAGATAGATGCGTGATAATCAGTGGCACGAGGTAACGGTCGGTGGGACAAGTCTATGAAGCAGGATGATGCATTCAGACATCCAGGAGTATATATTTGGTCCAGATAACCACTCAGCTGGAGGACCCAGCTGATGTACTGGCACTGCTTGGCTGCTGCTTGGCCGTTGCTTGGCCATTAGTATCTCCTGTATCTCCCATCTACTACAACCGCTTGACCGTCTGCCTGGATATTCATACGTCTATACTTACGCTTTATCATCCATGCGTCCCCTAGGAAAGAACCAGTCATCACCCGTGAAGCCCATTCTACGGATTGCTCCACTTCGTCGTGCACCTGCAGGATTCTCCGGATCATCTAACCGCAGTATGGCAGCGTACACGACTGCTGTCCACTCCAAGCGTGGCTCGCGTACCCGACATCACGGCGCCGCTACAAAGGTCGACACCATGGTACGCTCCATCGACAGATTGCGACCTCACCGATAAAAGGTGCGCGGGCGGGTTGACAGCGAGCAGCGGAAACCCACCAGAAGAGTACCAGAAGCCAGGATGTCACCGGTCCGGCACGCCGGGTGGACCCGATGAGCTGCACTTGCTCACAGGGTCCTCCCGGGTCCACCATCTCATCCAGGCAGGCTTCCGCGTGGACTGTCCACCGATGCCTTGTGGCGCGCAGAATCCGCCATCCATGTGCGGGGATGGTCGGAGACCGACCAGGATGAATCCTCTTGCGCGCGGGGCCAGGGATCGACCATATCGGGTGAATATTTAGACACCCGAAGCCAAGCAACACATCCTCTGAGGCTGGGATGTGGACCAGGGAGAGAAGGTCGATCTTGGCATGCAGCGGGCTCTGCTGGTGCGTTTAACGGTTTCCGACAGTTGGGTCTCCGGTATTCCAGGGTCTTGTTGTCCATGTGGGCTGCGATCGACGATCTTGCAGGGGCTTGGATTGTTAATTGAGACGACGGATATCCTGGAGAGGTAAGTTAAAGAAGTATCATTCAGAGACACTGATCCAGGGGTAGTTGCGCGACTATTCTGGGTTCGTGCAGGCAGTCCCTGCTCCCTGCTACTCAACATCCAGACATGGCAGAGACCCTCGAGGGCATTGTTGATCCTGAACCAGAGGAAAAGGGGGAGAGAGGGGAAGAAGAAGACGGCCATGGCCAAGAATGGCAAGTGTCACGTGCCTGTCAGGCGGAAGGATAGTCACATGATCTTTCATTGTCTCCCTCCGCATTCCTCCGGGGTTTGCCTTGTTTGCAGCACGGCAGCCGGTTCCTTCCGGTCCACTCCTTCTATCGCCTGATTGGCTGTGCAGCAATCCTCGGTCGCGTCTGTAGAGTCAAGGGAAAATATACAAAATATATACCCCGGACATTCACATCTCATATGGTCGCAATAATCAAAACTAGACACTGTATGGCTTCATCCATTTGACATATTCGACTGCCCGGCCTTGTCTTGTTGGGGCGACCGGCACGTGCTCTCGACCCCGCCTTTCGCCTTCTTCGGCTTCATTTTCTCTGCTTCTGCTTCTGCTTCTCCTGATTCTCCTGCTTCAGCTTTGCCACCTTCCTTGCTGCACGATATTCTGCTGCCTGCCATCCCCCCTCACCATCGCTATCAGACCCTCCCACCCATGCAATGCGACAATGCTGGACGCACGGGGTGAAAGGTCTTCCGGTGGGGACCGATATCACTGGGCTGTTGGTAATAGGCCACCCACGATAAGCCAATCTAAATTAATTTGTTTCGCCCGCTAAAATCGCTCCCCGATAGCCCGCTATCTATCACTCTTATCTCCTGCCGTCACGATACGCCATTCCATCGACTATCGCGAGCCCTCCAGCCGTCTGTTGTTCCTGCGTTAGCCCTCGGATCTCGCCGCCGGCAAGGCCCTCTCTCTATCTGCTATCAACGCTCGATGGGAGTTGACCATGGATCCGTCCGATGTGGTTGACGTGCAGGACGTGTCGTGTGGTCATGCCTTCCAAGTTCCGCCGTGGTCCGCAGCCCCAAGTCTTCACGTTGTCGGTGGGCCCCCATTGCAACCACCCAGCAACCGGTTCGGTTCGCGGATGAGCTACAGCTCCGATGGGGTCAATTGCCGGCTATCATTGGCCTGTCCGTCCCTTCTCGAAGGCTCCAACTGCTCAGTCTCCGCTATCAGCGCGGATCCTTCCTAATCAGCCAGCCTGGATTCAAATTTTTCCAGAATGTGGGCAGCTGGATGTGGATCGGCCAGCGCCGATGACTCCCCATGATGCGAGAAAAAACCCCTCACGCGCGGTTATAAAAGCTCCTCCTGCCCGGCCCCGGCAGTCACCAGCCAGCCAGCCAGCCAGCCAGCAACGGTCTTCTCTCCAGACAAGCCTCGCCTCGCCCGCCCACCATGCAGCTCCTTCAATCCCTCTCCACGGGCCTGCTGCTCGCCAGCAGCTGCCTGTCCTCCCTGGCTGCTGCCCGTTCCATCCCCGCGGCCAAGGGTCTCGCCGTGAGACAGACCCAGCCCGAGCAGAAGATCACCCCCAAGGTCTTCATCGTCTCCATGTTCGAGCCTGAAGCCGAAATCTGGTGGGGCATCGACGAGTTCGACATCCTGGCGCACAACATCACCATCCCCGGAGCGTCCCCTCTGTTCCCCGACGTGCACTGCACCGCCGACTACAGCATCTGCCAGCTGGTCACCGGCGAGTCCGAGATCAATGCCGCTGTCACTGTCTCGTCCATCGTCTTCAACCCCATCTTCGACCTCACCCACACCTACTTCCTCATCGCCGGTATCGCCGGTGTCAACCCCGAGGAGACCACCATCTGTAGTGTGACCTTCGCCCGCTACGCCGTCCAGGTCGCCCTGCAGTATGAGATCGACATCCGCGAGATGCCCGCCAACGCCACCACCGGCTACTTCCCCCAGGGCTCCTACTACCCCTGGCAGTACCCCGGCAGCATCTACGGCACCGAGGTGTTCGAGGTGAACGACAACCTGCGCAAGCTGGCCGTCAGCTTCGCCAGCAACGCCACCCTGGCCGACAGCGAGGAGGCTCAGGCCTACCGCGCCAACTACGCGACCCCCGACGGCATCTACGCCGCGGGCACCCGCGCCCCCTCCGTCGTCGAGTGCGACGTCGCCACTAGCGACGTCTACTACAGCGGCGTGATCCTCGGTGAGACCTTCGGCAACTACACCTCGCTCCTGACCAACGGCACCGGCAACTACTGCGCCAGCGCCCAGGAGGACAACGCCACCCTGGAGGCCCTCCTCCGCGCGGCCAAGTTCAACATCACCGACTTCAGCCGCGTCATCGTCATGCGCACCGCCTCCGACTTCGACCGTGAGTACCCCGGTCAGTCCGCCCGCGACAACCTCCTCTACGCCAGCACCGGCTCCTACGAGCCCTCCGTCGAGAACATCTACCGCGCCGGTGTCAAGATCGTCGAGGGTATCCTCGCCGAGTGGAACTCCACCTTCGCTGCCGGCGTCAAGCCCAGCAACTACATCGGTGACATCTTCGGCACCCTGGGCGGCGAGCCCGACTTCGGTCCCGGCCACTACGAGTCCCTCGTCGACGCGGGTGTCCTCAAGAAGCGCGGTGTCGCCAAGCGCTCCATGCGCCGCAACTAAGGAGATATCCAATCCTTTGTATATCATTTTACGTCTATATGACTGTTATATAGCAACGAACGAGTAATAGATCAATGTATGAGTGACGACATGTCAAGTCGATTATCAAACCTGCAACTCCCATTTCGTAGCCACTATTCCATATGTTTAGGTGTTTAGACTGAGTTATCACAACATCCACCTGCTTCCCTATCCATGTTTTACTTTTATTGCTTCGCTTGTACGTTCACTGTTTCTTCATGGGCCCCTTCCCTTTACCTCTTGTTTATCATGCACTAAATCTTCGTGAACTATCATCCAAGGCCGGCTGGCCCAATGGTAAGGCGCTTGACTACGGATCAAGAGATTGCAGGTTCGAATCCTGCGTCGGTCATTCTTTTTTGCACATTACATTACGGTCTCTATCAGGAGACTGGAGATGCCAATCCAATGCCAGGCAGGCCAGGATGGAATCCCCGCAACAAGATCACACTCCGCCCTCCTCTATTCTGCTCTTCGATGCTTTTTTAGGTCGCAATGCGCAGTTGTCGGTTTATAGCAAGGAATTCAAAAAGAGAAATGAATCGAATCAATATCACGGTGGTCGTGCGTAAATCTAGTAAACAGGGAGAGAGAGAGAATATATACATATACTATATATAGTATATATATATATTAGAACGGCCAGCGTCGTCTACAAAGTAAAGGAGAAGAGCAAGAACATTTTTATCGTAATCATAGACCATCCATCCTTGGAAAATCCAAGCCGTCTTGTCATGACGACTCCTCTTCACCATTAACTTCATCGTCTTCATCTTGTAGCGCGGCGCCACATATCTCCTGTTCGAGTTAGTACAAGCGTTGCATATCGCGTCCGTCACAGCAGACCAGACCAGATCAGACATACCTGTCTCCTAGCCGTAAAATCACTATAAATCCCCAGCCAAAGCTCCCTTACACGACAATCATCGCGCTCACCCGTCACGGGATCAATCTCACACGGCGGCTGGCTCTGCTCAATAATAAAGTGCGTGGCCGGAACCCACGGCTATAATCACCACCAAACAAGCCCGTTAGCACACCAAACATACCACATCGTTCCTGGGGGAGGGAAAAGGGAGCTGAGCTGTGAGAGTGAGAAATACCTTCGGCACCGGCCAATCCGAAAAATGCAAATACTTCGCCTGCCCCAAAGCCCGCTGCGCGTCCCACTCTTCCTGCGCATTACCCAGATAGGCCTCGTGGTTCTGGGAACGGAACTCGCCGGTGAGAAGGAGGTACGGACGGTGCGGGATGGCTGCAGCGCTGTCGCCGTAGAGCTTGTTCATGATTTCCATGTCGTAGATGGCGGGGGAGGTCGTCTCGTCCCAGACTTCGTCCATTAGACGCAGGAATTCGGATGTGGAGGGCTGGATGAGCATGAGGCCGGAGGTGAAGATGCGGTCTGTAGGGTCGAGCCAGTAGGCTTGGGGCATGGCGACGGGGGTGGGCGGGAGGAGGAAGAGTTCGTCCATTGGCTGGGTGGGAGATACTTAGCTCGGGGGGAGAGATGGGGGGGGGGGGGGATATAGAGAGACAGACCTGGAGGAGGGTTGCGTCGGAGTCAAGATTAAGCACGCGGTCGTATTCCGTCTGATTGAAGGCGAGGAGCTTGGTGTAGCTTTGCGACCAGGGGGCTGCTCTCAAATCATGTTTAGTGGGGAATTCTAGAAAAGAACGAGGAAATTGGGACATGGTATGATGAGATGAAATGCGACAACATACCACCGCCCCCACCCTTCAGAATCGCCTGCACCGGCGTGAGTTTAACAGCATACTCATCCCTCGCGAAACGAAGCAACCGCGCCTCCGGTGAACGGTCATCTTCCGACTTCATGAAACTCGACGGGTACATCAACACGCGATCGGCCTTGCTTTGTAGTCGGTGCAGGGCCTCGAAGATCATCAGCGAGTTGCACAGGTACGACCGATCGGTGGCATATTGGGTGTATGCGAATCGCGACCAGTCAATTTGCGTCCTGGAGTCGCGCAGAGGTGGTGTTGCCGGGGTTGGGAGTTGTGATAATGTCGCGATCCCGAGGAGAGAGGATATGACTAGGAAGAGGGCGCGGAGGATTCTCGGGGATGGCGAGAGCATGGTTATCATGGTTGAGGGAGGGAACGGGTTGCCATTGAGGAATGATAGGATTGCGACACGTTTGGGAAGGTAGGAGGAGAAGAGGGTGATGTCTTGGGGGTGGTCGGAGGGTCTGACCGTCTGTAGCCCTAGGGCAGCGGGTGGCCTCGAGGCATGAATGGGCGGTTAGGCGCTGCTCATGCAGGACCTGACACGCGCTAAGGCTCGTGGCGATGGCAGATTGGGACAGTATAAATAGGCGATAAATGCAGGGCGTATTCTGGCTTTCTGATTGGTTGATCTTGATCGCTTCCGTTCTGTCTCCCGCTGTACCCCTCTACTGTCTGCCCTATGTGAGTTTGATAGGATTGATCTGGAGTTAATACCCGGACTCCACCTCAGCGCTAACATGCGTTATGTGTTGCATGGAACCACTATTCTTAGACACCGACCCTGCGCTTTTCTCTAAACCCTGTCAGCTAACGGTCAATCGTTGATTCCCATTTGTTTATAATCCGTTGACTATGCAAGTCCATGCTTGGATCATACAGTAGTTTCTTCTGTGCGTGTGTGCTATATGGGTTCTGTGTTCAGGATGATCACATTCCCATCGTTTCGTCCACTTAGGACGTTTTCGCAAAATGCTAACATGAGGGCCCAGGCGGCTAGGTACAAACAACCAACACATTAGGGGCGCTTAGTGTTCCTGATATAGGTATCCTATGCCATGGTATGCCCGCCAT
This sequence comes from Aspergillus heteromorphus CBS 117.55, assembly GCF_003184545.1. Lineage (NCBI taxonomy): Eukaryota > Fungi > Ascomycota > Eurotiomycetes > Eurotiales > Aspergillaceae > Aspergillus > Aspergillus heteromorphus. The sequence goes on along the minus strand of NW_020290427.1, from coordinate 214,953 downwards.
CGATCCAGGTTAACATCCTTCCCAGAAAACCTTCGGAAACTTCCAAGTCAGCCCTCTGCCAAATGTTCGAGGATAATCTCCCCGCCTTACCTCTATGATTCGAGTGAGCCTCTTCACATAAATTCCTGTTAACACATACCCTATATGATCGCCAACAGACAATTCAATCAGGAAATGAGGCTCCCACAGCATCATGCCCTCCTCTGGATCCTCAGCCTCAACCGCGCCCTCTGCTCCGTCCCGCGACAAGTGACCTGGTCGGACAAACAATTTGGACCCGACGGCCCGTGGCAAGCAGTCACCGTGTCCATGGGGAGCAACTACACCGAACTGGTCGTGCCATCATCCGAGGTGGCACTGTATCCGGGCGGGAGCTGGGAAAGCAGGATCCTCCTGTCCTCGATCTGCGACAACAAGACGCTCTCGTCCGTATGCTATGGGGATATAGCCGGTCTCTTCGACAGCGATATATCCGTTACCCTCGATAACACCTCGATCGAAACAGCCCCAGACGGAAACTGGGGCGACTTGTCCTGGGGATACACGGACGCGGTACCGGTGTACGCCCGAGCAACACGCGCGATAGACTGGATGACCATTGATGGATCCGCCGTTCCGGAAGTCGACCTGATCACGATAGCCGGGGGGTGGCAGACCTATCCCGGTGGACAGGCGTATCCGCTAGAGGTTGGAATTCTATCGCTCGGGAGTCCTGATATCAACCAGACGTTCGGGGCGGTGATCAAGATCAACGCCACCTTCATCACCAGCTATTTCTATGACCAGTCCGGGTCGCTGGAGATCCCGTCGTATTCATACGGAATGCACATTGGCTCTGCCCCGCTGGGGATCCCAGGCTCGCTTTTACTGGGTGGTTACGACCAGAACCGCGTGATGGGAGACGTATCGGCGCAGGCGTTTTCGAGCGGGAGTTTTCCGATCGAGCTGTTCGATCTGGGCATCGGCGTGGCAGAGGGCGGATCGCCCTGGAACTACTCCAACAAGTCCGGTCTCCTGGCGCAGGGGAATTCCTCCCTCGCTTCCGGGCTTAGGGTTATTGTCGATCCAGCAAATCCGTACCTGTATCTGCCTCAGAGCGCCTGTGATGCCCTCGCTGCGGAGTTGCCCGTCACGTACCAGCCGGATTATGGTCTTTATTTCTGGAATACCTCCGACCCGCAGTTCGATGCCATCGTCACTTCTCCGAGTTATCTGGCGTTCAGGTTCGGCAAGAATAATCTCAATAATGAATATATCACCATCAAGGCGCCCTTTGCGCTGTTGAATCTCACTCTGCAGGCCCCCCTGGTGGAGACACCAACGCAGTACTTCCCTTGCATGGCCACGAATAGTACACCTGCTCTGGGTCGTGCGTTTCTGCAAGCAGCCTTCGTTGGCGTGAACTGGTTCGGAGGCAAATGGTTTCTCGCCCAGGCACCCGGACCGGACGGATCCTTCATCGTCGACACAGTCACAATCGGCGACAACGACTCCACCATTTCCGGCTCAACAAACAGCTGGGAAGACACCTGGCAGAACACATGGAAAGTGCTCGCCACGCGCTCAACAAACTCCACGACATCAAACACCAGTACTCCCCAACCCACCACCTCCAGCACCCCCACAAAGACCAACAACGTTCTCTCCCCGGTCGTAAAAATCGGTATTATAATCGGCAGCACAGTCGGCGGCGTTCTAATCATCTCCCTTCTATCCGCCCTCTGCATCCGCCGTCGTCGACAGAGGAGGGACACAGCCATCCGGGACCAGAATCAGATCTCAGAGACACAAATGCACCAAGGCCCCGGGTCTTTAACGCATCAGCTCGTGCCTGTAGAGGCCCCGGATAGTATATGGGACCAGCGGAACGAACTGCACAGTCAGGAAAGATATGAGATGGGGGCGGAGAGAGGGCCGTTCTTTGAATTAGAGCCGGGGAAGGGTCCGATGGTTGAGTTGGATCCCGGGGAGGGGGTGGTCGTGAGGCAGTGTTTGAGTTGCCTGGGAGGATGTCGGGCGTGTCTTTGAACGTTATTTGATGGTTCTTATGGACTATTTTCCGGGTGGATTTGGGATTGTTATGCTGGTCCAGGTGTTTGGACACCTGGACCCTGGTCGAGGGGCTTTGATTCATGTGTCCATATATTTGCACTCTATAGGGCTAGCGTCTATTCTGTTTGTCTTTTCATCGATGGATCCCAGGGATGCCTAGAGAAGGGTTAATGTATATAGGTATGGTTTATAATATAGGGGGGTGTACTCGTCGCCTGCCCTGCTAGCGCATCTTGGCCGACCAACCTGGAGGATGTTCGACGTTGATGGAAAATCGCAGACGGAGAATCACAACTGCAAAAGGATGCTGGAGGGCAACCAGGTATTGAAGAAGTACAAACTCGATTGCCCCTACATTGAGGTTATACATAAACCCCCACGCAGGAATCACCCTCTCCCAACCATCCACAGCCCCCTAAGCCACCCCCCAGGAATGTCAATCAACTCCCTCGGCGACCCCTCCTCCACCAGCCGACCCGCATCCATCACCAACACTTTATCGAACTCCTCCACCATGTCCAACCGATGCCCCACCATAACAACCGTATACCCTTCAAACTCACTCCAGATGAGATCATGCATCATCCTCTGCGTCTCCACATCCACCCCACTATCGACTTCATCAAGGAGCAAAACCCCGCCGGTTGGCACGCGAGGGGAATCTATTGACACTGATACCGATCTTGATTTTGCAGAAGCGAGATTATCCACGATCTGTTGCTCCCTCGCACCGTCACGCAGACGGCGCCGCAGCACGGCGCGTGCCAGGCTCCACAGCTGCTTCTGCCCGTGGCTTAGCGTGTCAGGCGTCAGCGCCGCGCTGAGCCCCCCGCGCGCAGTCACTAGGGTCCAGAGACCTGTCCGCTCCAGGACCGCCTGGCATTCAGCGTCAGTTGCCTCGGAAAATGGGTCGAGGTTCGTCCGGAAGGAGGTCCCGGCTGGGAAGAAGGTGGCGTCTTGTGGGACGGCGATGAGACGTCGACGCAGAGTGGAGTGGTCGATTGTTTGCAGGGGTATACCGTCAATCGTTAGTATCGTGTTCCTGTTGGTATTGGACGACGACTGGACTGGGTCCAGAAGACGAAGCAAGAGGAGAATCACGGATGATTTACCGCTATTGGATTTTGATGATCAGTGAGTAATGTGTTGGCCCTGGATCCGGTTTAAACTGACCTTCCGGTTCTCCCACAAATAGCCACTTTCTGTCCAGCTTCAACTGAGAATGTAAGATCTCGAAGGGCCAGGTCCTGTGAATTGTCCACAGTTGCACTCATTGATTCACCGCTGCGCATATGATTCAAAATTAAAACTCAGCATCAAAAATACGAAAACGCAAAAAGGAAACTTTACCTATACAAAGCAGAAACATGCTGGACAGTAATTCTACCCCTATCAGGCCAGGTCGCATGGAGTCCCACGCTATCATCCGCCTCCCCAAGTGGCCGATTCTCCTCGCGGGGGCCAGTTTCATCGCCGAACGCTTTAATACGCGCTACAGCACCAATAGATGTCTCAAGGACAGTGTACATCCGCACCAGGCCAGCCAGCGTCTTACCAAAGCTCATGAGGGAGACTAAGCTGGCGCCGGTGAAGCCGGGGCTGGTACGAAGCTGAGTGGTCAGGGTCACGATGAGCACGGATAGCACGGCGACGACGATGTCGAGGACAAAGGACAGCCATCGCTGGATCATATTCAAGAGATAGGCTGGGCGTTGGGAGGTGTTGAGCAAAGTGTTGTTCACAGAAATTGAGTGCTTGATCCAGTCGAAAGCTCGGAGAGTGGCTGCGCCATTGATCGTGTTGAGATGGTGCGTGTAGAGCGGGCTCTTGGCTTCCAGATCTAAGAGGCGGAGCTGGCGGGATGTGCGAAGGTAGAATCGTTGGATCGCGTAGAGGAGTGCCAGGATGAAGGGGTAGGCGGCTATGATGTAGGGCGAGGAGATGGCGATCACCGCGGCCCCTCCGATCGCGATCCAGAGCTGCAGGGAGGTGTTGATCAATGCCTGCGCAAGTTCACCATCGATCAGGTTCAAATCCTGCGAGAAGAGGTTGGTGATTATACCAGTGTCGGTCTGTGATAAGGTGGACCAGGGGGTGGAAATAACTGTTCGCAACGCTGCATCGTGCAGACGCGATCCAGCCGTGCGGATGATGGTCAGCATACCGATGGCTGCCTCGCTCAGAACGCTGGTCAGGGCCAGACATTGTAGGAGGGCGTATATCCCCATATAGAAAGACTTGGATTGGCTGAAGGCATCGGTGCTCCAATAGCTTACCCAGATCGTGGGGAAGTTGAAGAGAAACCCACAAAACATGCCAAATGCAGCAAAGCTAACGAGCAGGACAGGGCCAATGCTTCGGCAGTAATAGGCAAAAACAGTAGTATCACCCATAGTTCTGCTCGATTCGTTGACTTTGAGCTTAGTACTGAGTGCTTTCTGACCAGCAGTTGGAGATTGGAGTGTGGGTGGCGATGAGACTGTTGATGTGGATGGTGGAGGAGATATTTCGCTGGCGGCGGCCTGCGAATCGAGACCGCGGAGAGCGTGGCGATTTGCGACAAGCTCGTTGTAAAGTCCCCTTTCCACAATTGTACCGTCCTTTCCCAGCGCGATGATGAAGTCAGCCGCTGGGAGGTGTCGAATAGCAGTTGTGCAGAGTATCACAATCGCTCCTCTAGCCTTGAGAATACCTGAAGGGCCGAACACGGCACGAAATATGTGCTCCTCGGTCGCGGTGTCCAGTCCGCTGAGAACATCGTCCAGAATCAACAGATCGCACTGAAGATACAATGCTCTGGCCAGCGCAATTCGCCGTTTTTGACCGCCGCTGAGGGCGAGTCCCTCGCTACCGATCTGGGTCTGGTCTCCTTGGGGAAGCAACTGCAAGTCGCGAGAAAGCATTGTTGCGTCAATAATACTCGCATATCTTTCCGCATCAAAGGCGTCAATGCCTTGAATGATGTCGCGAATACTCGCGTTGGGGAGGAAGGGAATTTGCTCGCAGTATCCGACTTGGCGAAACTTGGTCCGTACGAAGACTTCGCCGCATACAATCGGAGTCTCTCCTAGCAATGCTTTACAAAGTGTGCTCTTTCCACAGGCAACAGGACCAAAAGCCATGTTCAGACCTGCGGATATTGAAATATTGATGTTCTTCAGCGTCAAAGCGTCGGTCTGCCAGCCGAAGCCCCCAGCTGTGATTTTCACCAGCGATGGCAACTTCGCCTCGGAAGCCTTTTCGTCCCGGGATGCATCATTCCGAGGCGCATTTGTCACCACGAGTTGGCGAAAATCATACCTAGGCTCTTCTTCTAAATATATCTGGATTCGACAGACATGCAAAAGCCGAACGCAGCTGCGGGGCGACTTGAAAGAGTGTAGAAAACGGCCCGGAGAGGAGCTGGAGATAGGCAAGGGAGGTGAAGATGGTAGTGGGATCCAAGTTGCCAAAGGTAAACGCGAAAGCAAATACGGGGCCCAGAAGCAATGGTGTAAATCCAATGCCCACAGAGGTGACGAGAAAGGTTCGAAATTTATCTCCAGCGTTGAGTTCGTCCTTGCGCAACCTTTGAATTGATCCCTCAACCGGCTGAGTCAGTCCTGCTATCCTCAAGTGTTTCATGGTCCCGATCACGGTGGAAGTATGCCCGACTCGCTTTTGAATTGCCTGCATCCAAGCCATTTGCTTCGGGCCAACAAATCGCATCACGAAACTAGATGCGATGGCGCAGAGAACGACAACAATCAGAGGCGCTACAAAGGCTGTCCCGATCTGGCGCTGGAGGAGCCAGCTCACAATTGCCACTTGGAGGGGATTGGCCCAGAATTCATGCAGCTGCATGAGGCCCATCTGAACCCTTTCAACGTCAGTGCTCATCAATGTGACAGCCGCCTTGTCATCTTGAGCGGAAATCTGCTTCTGGGTTGTCCTTTCGTATATTGCCGAGACCAAGCATGCCCGCAGCATAAACAAAGCGCGTTCATGGAGATACCAATAGAGGGCAGTGACAATCGGCATCCCTGCGTACACCAATCCCGTCGCACCAATCAGGCCATACCCCTTCTTGATTGTTAGGTCGGTGTCCGGATCGGTGAGCCATTTTAATATCGTCTCAATGAGAAAGGATTGACAAAGTGTGAATCCGACCAGGGCGAGTCGAGGCGCAACTGGCAGAAGAAAGGGTATCGCTAATGTGCGAACAACTGCTTTTGCCAACCCATTCTGGTCTCCGTGAAAGCTGCTGCGCTGCGCATACTTCGCGAAGGTCTTCTGTAGGTTTTCTACCGCCACACGTCGTTCGAGAGGAAAAAGATCTGATAAATCCAGTGTCTTCTTATAGCCAGACATAACAAGGGGAAGAAGCCAGAGAAAGGTGCCAAGCCCGTATAGCCCTGAGGTTTCTTCGGGGCTATGTGCCTTCCGGTCGCACTGTGACCGCCTCTGATGGTGCAGGGATTCCAACAGAAGCAGAAAAGCCTTCAAAACAATCGCCGCAGTGAAAAGTCTGACAAAGATTAACTCAAAGTGAGTATGAGCTAACAGCCAGAGAGATCGGACTCGGGCGATCTCAAAGAGGATAGTCAGCGAGAGAAATGCGCTCAGTAGAATTGACGGTCGAAGAGAGCGAGAATGCTCGAGAATGGCCAGGAGGGAGATGCTTATCGACGCAATGAAATCTAGCGAGTTGGCCGTGGTGGACAGGATAGGCAAGGTAAGTGACTCGATACAGCTCAGAACCAGAAGGACAAGCCATAATATCGAGAGAATCACAGCCGCTGTCTTCGAGTTTTGGAGCACCGGTCAGTTGTAGACGCTTCAGGGTTTCAACCATTCAGATGGGACGACGAGACATACAACTTTAACAGACTGGAGAAATGCCCCGCCCACTATGGACGGTCTGCGGGCGAGCAAAATGACTCTCGGAATCGAGAGGGTAATAAACACAGCCGACGGGAGGATCGAGAGAACAATATTTTCAAATTTGAGCGTGAAATCGAAGTCTCCGCGACAACCCTCAACAGTAGGGCCAAACGAGCCGTCGCTCGCACAGCTTGATGATTCCATCCCAATGGATCATGAATTCGGGAAGCAATATCGGTACCCAGAAGTTGGGGCGTTCCCAACAAAGTGAGGAGTTGTGGTTGTGTTGCGGCATCCGCGTAAGCTTGCGTGATGATAAGGGGGGGAGAGATAACAAGGCGACCGCGTTACGTGGTACACGTGGACTTCCTGAAGGAACCTGCTAGGGACTCGATCCTGCGACCGGGACTTTTGCTTGTTCATTTGCCCATTCGTTGGTTACTTGCTTTCCAGTGGCTTTTTTTCCCCTTCTCTGTCCCTTGCTCGGCCCCCGACTTTCTGAAAGCACGCAATTGAGCCCTATCGCAACGGATATTTGACATCTCTGACGTCTTCCGTCTCAGGTAGTTAGAAAGTCAACGTGATAGTGGACTGAATGGGAGTATACTTATTCGCCCACGGCTTCAGGCACAGAATATCGATTCTAAATGGCCATACCTTTCGAAAGCGGCAATGTGTGCAGGCAGTACGTATTCTGCCCGCGACGTCACACCAAGCTGCAGCGGCAGGATCAGGTTCTCAATTGAGTCGAAGGATTTTCAGTCAGAGCTTGTAGAGATCAGCGTGCCAAAAAAGAAGCAACTCCAAGGCGTCGTGCCGAGTGCAAAGCCATTTATAATCCTGGCAGAGGGTGTGATAGACAAAGTGTAATGCTATAGCGACAACTCCGTAATGGTTTAAGATACTCAGGACCTGTACGGACTGAAGGTTAGAGGACTCGATCTACCCCGCGCGTAAATAACATTAACGCACTAGGCCCCATATTGGCCGTCCTCTGGTAATATGGCAGCCTTTCATGGCAGTGCTAGGCTTGAAAGTGTTCGTTCGAGCAAGTCTTGGGGAATAGTCCAGGGACATCCGACTGCTGCACAGCCCAGTGTTCCTCCCCAATTCACGACACCGGACGAAAACGTGTGGGAAATCTTCTTAGCGGTATCAATGTAGAGGACATCGAAATGCGGGAAGGCGTTGGTCAAGATGGATCGGTGACAGGTATGCGGAGTATCGAGAGGGCAGATACCGTGCGATTCTAGGTGTAGAGGTATGATTAGAGAGAATTAACCAGCTCTGCGTTAGACCCGAGGGGCACCAGCGACGTCAACCGTTTCTGCTTGGATGGTCAGGGCCCCAGAGCTCGTTCTATTTCCTGTAGTGTACATCAGAGACACGCTGCATTGAAGGGACTGGTATCAGTCCATTGAAGAGAGGAGGAAAGAGGTGAAGCAATGAGATGGGAGAAGGGAAGAGAAGAGGGATGTACAACAAGAAGACCCTCCGGCCGCGCAACACGCGCTTACCCGAAAAGGAACCCGCTAGCAAGCAATCTGTCGCACCACCCAACGCACAGTATCTAGCATGACTGAGGTCGAATTGAATCTTTTAGTTGTGTGACCTCTAAAAATTCTGTATAAGAACCCCAGACTGAAAACTAGTAACTCCGATGCGCAGTCATAATTGGGACTTGACCCAATATTCATTATATACACACCCTCCTTGTTATCCTTGCATAGAAATCCACCGTCATTACTACCACAAACTTGGGATCGGACAGAACCCCACGCAACCGCGCCTTCCTGCCGCAAAAGGGGTGTAAGACCCCTGATGGGCCTTCTGAGTCGCGAAACCGTCCTGCGCCCAGCGACCAGGATCAAACCGCAGCGGGTTATCCCAGTGGACAGGGTTCTTGTGCGGACTTGCACAGCTTGCAATCATGATGGCGTCTTTGGGAATCAAATACCCGCCGGGTAGAACTGCGTCTTGTTTGGCGCTCCGTGCTGTCTGGAAGCTGGGGCTGTGGAGGCGGATGATTTCGTTGATGAAGGAGATGAAGGAGTCGAGAAATTTTAGGCTGTGGATTTTGTTGTAGATCCAGGGGTTGGTCGGGTTGGTGTTGTTTCGGTGGTTGCATCTTTCCTGGTATAAACGTGTCTCATTGCCGGGGTATCGGACGAGGGAATATAGTTCCCAGGAGAGTAGGGATAGACTGGCTATGAAACCTGTGCTGCAGCTCACCACCACATTGCTAAGGAGTAGGTTATATGGTAATGTTTTGTTTATGGCGATCTGAGAAGGTTGTACTATATATGATGGAAGATAGACCCGAGTATCGTTGGAAAGATCAAGAATGAGACTCAATACTATTTGAGGTTGGGTTTAATTTGATTATACATATCCACCCAGATAGTTTTCTCTACTGCAGGAAATGTTTGGGACTTTCGACAAGCATTGAATGTGTCTTCCATGGAATAGACGGGCGCACTGCGGTTCTGTGTCTGATGGGATGTTTCCACGCCTCCGGGGCAGTCACGACGTGGTCTTCGAGAAATAGAGAAGTAATTAGTGCAAAGTAAGCCCGAAATAAAAAAAGAATATCCTATAGACAAGGCAATATGGCAAAGAGTAATTGCGGTTACCACTACAACTACTTCCTGAAGGTACACAAGGCCTTAGTTACTAGTACTATGCCTTCGAACTACCTCCCCAGCGACCGAGTGGATCCTTCCATCTCTGCTTGGATATGGCACCGAGGCGCCGCTGTTTCTTCTAGCCCTAATTTCCCCAGCAATATCACCACCAAGGCGTCTAACATGAAGCCTCCCAGACGGAAATCGCTCCAGATTATCTTGCGAGGTGGCATAACATTGTCGGAATGGCGTAGCTAGCTTGTTGCACATTTGCATACAGTCTCGCCATACTCCCCTCGCCATCCCCGACTGGCATCGACGGTGGGGTGGCCGTCTGGGCGAGTGAATGCACCTTCCCCGGGTGCCTCCAGCAACCACCTTCCCAATCTGCGTTTCCACGACGGCGAGCTCCTGTTCATACCCCCCCGTCTTCCCCTCTGACTTCTTTCTCTCCTCTCCTCTTCTCTCCTTTCTCTCCTCACACCTGGCTTTCCTTGACTAGTATCGTTTTCAACGCTCTACGCTTTCAAGATGTTCCCTCGTGTTGTATCCTCGCTTTCCTCTGCGTTTTCTTGTGTTTCTTCTGTTTTTATGCCCAAGGAGGGTCCGGTACGGCCTCCTTGTGGTGCCACTCCTTCTTCTGCCAGTTCTGTTTCTTCTGTCACTCCTTTCCCCCGTTCCATTCTTTCCCGGTCTCGGCGGCTGAGCTCGTCAGTCGATGAGGTCCTTGCATCAGACGCAGCTCTGACTGCGGTTCGTAAGGACAAGTCGACGAAGCGGGTTCAGTTCACTGAGGCCAATTCTGTCGTTACCATTTCCCGGTGGATTGTACCGGGTGAAAACACCTGGCGGCGTGGGGATCTTACCCCTCGCCGTTCACACTCCCTTGACCGTCCCCGGCGTCGTCGTCGTTCCTCTCGTTCTTCTCGTGTCGCTCGTTCCTGTGAGCCTGTTGCTCCTGTCCGTTCCTTTAACCATGCTTATGGTGCCCTCGCTTTGTTCGGTCTTATGACCTTTCCCCTCGTTACCATGTATATCGAGTCGCTCGTTCGTTCCCTCTTTTAACTGTCTTTCTTTCATTTCTTTCATTTTCACGCTCTTTACCCCGACTTTTCATCGATTTCCTTTTCGTCATTCCTTTGATCTGTCTTCTCATGGATTTCCTTTTGTCCTTCCTTTGACCGGTGTCACTTGTCATTTCATTTATTTCCTTGTGTCTTTTTAAAAGCATTTGTGGATTTTTTTGTCCGACCTGGCCACTCCTTGCCACATTCTGCTTTTCCCTCTGTTTCCTTTGAACTGGCTTCACACTCCTTGTATTTCCTTTCGTCGCTCGTTTGGTGGTTGGTTGTACCGGGACCAGCCACCCCTGCTGACTGTACAGCAGCTCCGGCGACCGACTTGCGATCGATTGCGATGGACGGAGAAGCTTGTTGGCTTGGTGTTGTTTGGCGTTGGGTAAGTAATATACTCTTCTTGCTCAATGGCAATTGACCTTGCTCATTGATTAGGTTGTTTGGGGAGATGGGAAGATGGAGAGATGGGACGGCGTTGGTGGCTAGTTGTTGTCCGGGGTTGGGTAAGTAATATATTCTTTTTGTTCAGCTCAAGCTAACCTTTTCTGGTCGATATAGGTCGATTGGGGGGATGGAGAGATGGGGAGACGGGACGGCGCTGGTGGCTCGATGTTGTCCGAGGTTGGGTAGGTAATATCATGCTTTTTGCTCAATGGAAGCTGACCTTGTTCATTGATTAGGGTGCTTGGAGAGATGGGGAGACGGAGGGACGGGACGGCGTTGGTGGCTTGATTTTGTCCGAGGTTGGGTAGGTAATATCATTCTTTTTGCTCAGCTCAAGCTGACTTTCTTCACAGGTCAGATTGCTTGGTGGAGAGATGGAGATGGGTTTCCTTTGTCTTTTCCTTGTGTCTGGGATTGGGATATGGAGTTTTTGCCTTCTTGCTGCGTTCTTGCTGCGTTCTTGCTTTTACCATTGTCCGACCTGGTCACTCTTTTGACACTTTTCCCTTTTCTTCTTTTGACGGCATATGTGGTTTCTATTTTGTCCGACCTGGTCACTCTTTTACCATCAGACATTTCCTTTCTCATTGCCTTCCCCATGTCCGACCTGGCCGTTCCTTCACCATCATATACCCCCCTCTTATTGTGTCCCCTATGTCCGACCTGGTCACTCCTTTGACACTCTCTCCTTGTCTCTTTTTCAAAGCATTTGTGGTTTTTTTGTCCGACCTGGCCATTCGTTGCCACTTTTCTGCTTTGCATGTTGATTTGTTTTGATGTCGATAGACTTCTTGCGTTGTATTCTCCCACTCCGGCGAGGGTGTAGGAGCTGTTTGTGAGGGGCTTGAGACCTGGGATTTGTTAATGTCACTCGTCTTCTGCTCCACATTATCTTATCTTCGTAGCAATGCTCTTCCTGTAGCTCCAATTTTGCTTGGAGAGTTCCGTTGCAACTCCGGGTTCAGGCTAGCATATCCAATCTCTACATATTGGACTTTCGCCTGTTGTTAAGATTCGCAGTGTCATTTGCACTTTTCCCCTGCCATAAGTAGGTCTCTCTCAGCTCTGAATATCCACCGGAGCCTGACCATATTTTGACTGTTCAAGTGGACATCCACCTATCCACCAGCACGCGGATGGCGTCGCGTGGATCTCCTGCCTCGGCAGAGTTCATCGACAGCCTCCCGTAACACAAACGCCAAAACACTTTGAAAGCGACGCTGTTCCCGGCTTTTGGCATTGCTAATCTTTGAAACATCTCTCAACTGTTGCGACAACTCGAGAAACGACCGAAACTCTCCATCGGTTCTTATATTGACCTATCGAAAAAGCTCCACCACGGTATCCATGGCCTCTACACAGCGATGCGTTTCCGGGTGTGATCGGTCGCCAAGGATTTCCAGAAGAAATATAAAAAGCGCAGAGATGATATACTATGGGAGTAACCTGTCATCATGGGCTAGGACGTCAAATCAAACCAAACAAAATCAAGTCAAATCCACAGGGGACCGTGTATTCACAATTCCAACCTGTTACACATACCAGAAAAGCACAGGCTGATCGGGCAAGAGATACCTCAGAAAATCCACGCAAGCGAGCGCAACCGTCGTACCCTGGTGTGCAGACGACACGATCTCCGAATATAAAGCGGAAGAAAGGGTGTCGATACGCGAGAGGAGATCGCTCTACGGACAATGGACCTTCGCCATGTGGTGGATGGTCATGAGGGAGCTGTAGTATCTGAAATTCAAATGGAGAAGGGTTATCGGGGTTGAGAAATTGGAACTCGCGTTGGGGGTGGGGATGGAGATGGGGATGGGGATGGCTGTCGGGAGACGATCTTGAAGGGATGCGTCTTTGATACTTTCCTTGGCCCAAGATGGGAGTCCCAGTGAAGAAATTGAACTGGTGAATACCAGGTCTTATGATTAGGTACGATGGAAAATTTGGGTACCAGCTAGCTAGCTAGTTAGATAGTGGAGGGTAGAGGGGTTTCACCTGGACAGCCTTCCATGAAAGAAGGTGTTGTAGGACCTTCTTTTATTCTTTCATATTGAGATCGCTTTATAAAACAAAGATATACAGATACTCGAAAATGATATAGTATTGAATACAACCCATAGGGAAGTATTTTGGGCAAAATAAAAGACTTTTCCGTTTTATAATCATACCGTCAATCTAGAGATTCAACCACCGGGCAAAAAAGTGGGTGGGGTATCTTATATTCTATTCTCTCAGACACATAGACCCCCTGATTCTCCGTGGCATCAAGATGCCGGATGATACCGCCGACAGCCTTGACTGCTCCCGAAAGAGTGGTTGTGCTGAACTTGCGATCGCCGCCATCGTACAAGTCCACGACTGGGCCTGACAAGTCAATCAGGAATTTGGCCATGAGACCCCAATCAAGAAACGGTCCAGTGAGCAGACGCGTATATGTCAACTTGCACTCTCGGGACAGATCGTCGAGATATTGTGCGATGGCGACTTTATCGGCGAAGCCGGGGAGGTTTGCCGCGTTGGCGTTGGTGGTGTCCGAGCCAAACTCCGACGGAATGAACCGTGGGATTTGAGCGGCAACGGCGGCATCGATCAGTCGGAGGTGGATGTCTCTGGGGATTGCGCCCAGCGTGTTCACGACAACGTCGTGGCCGGCAAGGGCTGAGGAGAGGGACTCCATCGAATCATATTTGACCTCGACTACATGAGCGCGGGAGTCGAACTGAGAAGCCTTTCCGGCTCGTGTCAGGACTGTTACCTGGAATCCGGCGTTCAGGAGTTCTTGGAGAACGGCTGGGCCGAGGTTTCCGCTCGCCTGTTGATGGGAATTAGATGAGCCATAAATTTGGGAGTGGGAGGGAAATTAAACATACACCTGAAAGGGCGACTTTCACAGGAGAGGTAGACATGTCGAGAAGATGATAATAACACCCAGCTGGATCGGGGGTCAAGAGAACAATGGTATTTTAGATGAAAAATAAGGCGAGTGACCTGCTTCAAGGTATGGAATCAATCTCAAGAAGACATGAATAGATTTCCAACGAAATCATGATTTATATAGAAAAAGACCTCTCATCCAGACAATGTCGTGATGCTGATTACAGATTCACTGCGGAACGAAAACGGGTTGCTTTGCTTACTTAGTACGGAGTAGAGCAGCGGATACGCCCGTCCCGGCAAACCTTAAATCCCTGACATAAACTCTAATTTAAATTGTAGCCAATCGTGATCGGTCCTTGTTCAACCTTATTCACTTATGCAACGGTTAGTACCTTATGTGATTTATGAGACACGGGGTTGAGGATTATGCCATTCCTTTCCTTTGTCATGGCTTCACGATCACGCCACCGCAATTAATAATTATATTTACTAATATCAGGAATTAATCTCCGTTGAACCGAATCGGGTGTTGGTTTTGAAGATAATTCTAGAAGTTGACGGAGGAATGCTCATCTTCCGAACTTAGCCAGCCTCTAGGTGTAGAAAGAACACGAGTATTAAAAAACTAAGATTGATGTTCCTTTGCTTTGTAAGAAGAAAAAAGAAACAAGAGGGAGGAGGGTCGGGGGGGGTAAGCATGTTCTATGCTACTGCTCAATTCTGAAATATACATTTAGTCGCCTATTTATTATTAGAACTTGAAATCGAGCTACAGCAAATATGTGAAACCATCACTTTTGTCAACTCTTGAAAATGATAATAGGCGTTGAGAAATTTGGGGGGAAACCGCTTTCATGAAATCCTTTCACAGGATACTGATACTGGCATGTGCATGGTATTCAGCACAGCCCCCCCCAAAATCCTAGTCGCACACCTATCACTCCAGGCATTATTTCCAACGTCCAGGTCCGGTTCCCTCATGGCCCGATACTACAGGAGGTAGAGTTCTCATTCCACGCAACCTGGGCATATTTCTGCAGAAAGCTCCTGGTCGTGAAGGACTTTTCCATGTAATAACTGACATTCTTATCAGTGTAGCCCAGATTCTTGATAATGTCCAGATTCAGAATGCCTTTCTTTAGGTGTTCTGTGAACACCAAGTCTACCGTCTTGGTCATGCCCGTGACGATGTTGCCCTTGGCTTGGATATTCTTCGGGATGAGGTATTTTTCAGGGACCGCACGGTGCTGAGTGTCGTCGCCACAGTCTGGAGAACTGACTGAGATACTGCAGTTGCCGAAGTCGTCGGCTGTGACATGGCCGGGGTTGAGTTGTTCCTCGATGGCTGGGTGGTTCATCAGGGGCTGCTGGTTGGAAACGCCGTTGTTCGGACCGGGAGGATAGGTGGAAGAGCTGGACATGTCACATGCCCCGGCTGGATCCTCATTTTCACACATGTCACCGTTGTTCAGTTTGCAGATGACCTGTGTGGCCGTGTCGTAGGGAACATTGGCGAGGTACAGGAACGGATCGTTGTACGGGCTAACCGTGAAGCCGTCACCCACCGAGAACGGACCCTTGTATAGATCATAGCGAATGCCGGCGGTGTTCATCAGAATCAACCTGGGAGAATCATTCCGATTCACAGTGGTGTTCAACGCCAATCTGACCATCGAAAATATGTTTCCCGGGCAGTTGAATCTCTCGGACCAAATATAGTATGTCTGAGGAGCGCAGCCAAGCACCTTGGTTAGGTTGAGATTCACTCGCGCATTGTAGATATCATCGGTGGTTTTCAGCCCCAGGGGGGTGTCGAATCTGTCTGGGATGTCGGGCCCGGTCGCGCCGATTGCATGGTATGCGAAGGTTTGGCGGTTGAAGTCGAGGTAGCGACGGTCGAGACGGACGACCTTTGTAGAGATAGCATCCGTGCTAGAAGACGTCGTGCTCGATGGGGGACATGTCCTCGTCGGCATGTCCACTCCGGTTATTGTCTTCGATCCATTCCAGCTGCCTGAGCCTGAGAGTGAGTCTGATGGTGCCACGTCGCGAAGGGCAAGCCATCCGACCGTGTCAGAGTATCGACCCGACTCCAGGCCAGAGGATGCCCCATCATAGCATTGGAACTTGCGGAAGTGCGTATGTCCGCCTAAGATCTGGAGGGGGGTGTTGGGTTTGTTCGTCCGGAACCAGTCCTTCATGCAGATCAGGGGATTTTCTGTTCCACCGTACTTAGGGTTTTCGATCTTGCAATTCTCCGCGACGTCGGCGTGCCCAATAAGGAGGTAGAGATCGGCGTCTTTGCTCATGGCCTCTTGAAACCACGTTGTTTCGACTATGGCTTCGTGGCCTTGGACGGAGACGGCTGCTGGTCTCGCAAAGTCCTGAACGGTGAACCCAAATGCTACGACTTTCAAGCCGTGCTTTGTAGTGAAATATCGGTATCTGTGCCCGATGGACACATTCTTCCCATCGATGTCCACGTCCACGTTGCTTGTCAGATACCGGTCACCGTAGATTCTCGCGAGGTCTGTTCTAATCTCCTTTGTGACATCAAGATCGTAGAGGTCGTTGTTGCCAATTGTGAGTAGGTCGTAGGGGAGGTTCCTGAAAATCTTATTCGATATCCGGCCTTGGGGATTCGTAACATCGCTGAGTCCGTTGCCGGTCACGATGTCGCCTGGGATGGTCAGACGAGTTAGCTATGGGATGAATACTTCATCGTTTATATAAGCAGGGGTTTAGAGAAGTACCGGTGTCAACGACGAGAAGGTCAACATTGTATTGATCCGCCTTGTCACGCATGCGTTCCATAAAGGAGACAAGGTCGCCCAGGTCGGCACCATAGTTGACCTCATTCAGGTGCCCTTCCAGCCATCCATGCGAGTCGGTTGTGTGAAGAAAGTTAATCTCGCCCCAGGGGAGGGACCTCCAAGGCCAGTATGCCGTGTTGTGGGCGTCAGGTTGTAATTGAGGGGCGACCATTGGGGACTTTTCCCAGTCAGGCTGCCTATCCTGGGCAATGGCTGGGATGGCAAGTGCTGCCACCCAGACCAGGGATAAGAAAGCCATGACGATTTATCAAGGTGTTGCTAGACCAGGGATATCGGTCTTGCTAGAAGACCTGGCAGCTATGGTAGCCGTCATTCCGGGTCTTATGTACCACAGCCATACTTATCCCCGCCTCTGGTCTGGCTCTGGACCGTCTCGGGGCCTTCCGGGAGCGGAATGCCCCACTGCAAAGTGAATGAGGCATGTCATACCCCGTACTCGAAATGTCATATCCAACATGTGGTGTGGTTGCCATGGATTATGTTGAAATTACTGGCCCTGGTTGGCTGGCTTGGGGAGATGTGGTCGTATTGTCGAGTAGAAGTCTTTAACCGTGTCACTATCCATTAACTTGACATCATGACAAACTGCTTTGTTGGAAGCTATTAGATATGCCTTTTCAAACTTTCTTGTGGTATGGCAGTTTATTTCATTATCATGGCGTAGGCTATGGGCGGGTCACGATTGGATGCCAGTTAATATAAGACCTTTCCAGGACCAGCTGAGTCTGAATTGGACGGAATATGGTGATCTGGAATATTATTGCATATTTGGTTTATCAGCCATTTGTTTCTATGGGGGATAGAGGGTGATGTTCAGTAGCATCTCATGAATTGATAGTCCCTCTCCCGTGCCAACCGCAAACGGACATGACATTCAATTGTTTTCACGGTATTACTAAATGTGGTAGATCGTATTATCCGCGGAGTACTTACTGACAGACAAAAAAGAACTTTATATTAAGATCCAGTACGAACCTGGAATTTCCCAATAGTAGCGTCCAGAGTATTTAATTGCTCTGTCGATTATTTCGCAGCTGGTGTGTTCTGCTAAATCCCACCTGCGGTGGGAGGCGATGAGAGCAGTAGAAACAACGAACATGATACCACACTTTCTGTCATGCCGTAACCTGGGGATGTGACAGCTTGGGAAAAGATTCCGTCCTCCTTCCGCATTTAGATAACCATGCTGTTTTCGGTTTCCGAGCTCATCATTCTCAATCCACGCCATAAACATAAGATCTCGGAACCAGCCATACAAGTAACCCTAATGAGATCAACCCAACAGACCACCACAGCCGTAGGTCCACATTTAATCACTCTACTTCCCTCTAATCACGGTGTATTCAACACATTTGTGCTAGGAAACAAGCACATACGACCATAGGGTGTGGAGAACAGGGCTTCCCGTCCGCTCAGCCGTACTTAAGCCACACGCCGGGAGGTTAGTAGTTGGGTGGGTGACCACCAGCGAATCCCTTCTGTTGTATGTCTTCTTCTTTTTCTTTCTGGAGATTTTTTTGAACTTTGGAAGCAAGATGGTGCTGGATGGCGGCCTTATAGATCTTTTGGCATATCCCTGTGCGACAGACACGGTTTGTGCTACGCTGCGGCAAAGGATGGCTGCCGTGTCACCGGCTGTCGTCTGATGCCTTAGGCAGGAACCGCCCCATGTCTCTTCACTCTCAACACGTCGAGTAGCTTCATAACTTCAACTTTTGCATATAACTCTGGATTTCATTTGGTCATCAATTCCACTGCTCCTCGGCCGGTGTCGCCTACTGACCACTGAAAGCTAAGAACCCCTGCAATTTTGATGTTCTCCATAACATCTACCTGATGATTTGACAACTATGCGATCAATCTCCCGATCGGATTATGGATCTTTGAATGGCGACCGGTATCTTTACGCGTTTTCCATTGAGAACATCCTAGACATGGCTGGTGTAGACAGATCATAGCCCCTAGTCTCGTCGGACGTTCGCGCCATATCCACTCCAAGTCTCTCGTCCACGATCACCAAGGCGCCGCGGGGAAGAACAAATTACCTTGCACTTACAAGCCACAAGCTTGAAATATCAATCACGCGAATACGGCGTATATGCTCTTGCTATTTATGGTAGTTGTTGAATAGATAGCCCTCGAGTGTCGACCGTGATCAAGTCCGAAGCTAGTGAGTTGCAGACACCCTGTACCCGTAGATTGATGATTGTGTAGCGAGTCTCATGGGTACCGCAATTTAGGAACAAATCCACCTTATCTACTCAAAGGACGTCTTTTCCAGAATCTCGACTTGATTTTGTTATCCGCGCACTTTTCCGCGTATAAGCTTCAAGTAGCTCTCAGTTCCACATAGGGAATAAGGGAACAACAATAACAGACAGTGTCCGGGATCCTGCGGATAAACGTGGTATCAATCTGGGCCGCTAGTAGTACTGGCGATGTATCCACCCGACACGACTGTGGTTTGGTGAGTACCTCCCATTCCGAGCTTGGTGGTACTTTGTGCCCGTTTCGTACGGAGACCTTTGGTTATGATTGAGATCAGGATTTAGTTCATCTTTTAGTGCCCTTCCAGGCTCTTCTGATCCTTTCAAATGAACAAATATTTTATCGAATCGGCCAGTTGTATAAAAAAAGGCCCAAATCGCTCCGGTTTCCCTCATGATTTGGGACTCTGGTTTTCTTCAATCCCATCATAATTCGGGATATACGGAGCTAGTAAAAAGGCAAGTTTGAATCCTCGGAGAAGTATTCCGGTAGACAAAAAGTGAGTATAACCGCATTGTCCCGCAAGACTGATGATCTAAGGTTTCACAGATTATCTGGTTGATAACCTTAAAAGAGTTCACCGAGGAAGTGGGTGTCGGTCATTACGTGAAAAATATGTCGTCGTATTTGCCCTAGATAGATAGATCTTACTCCTTCGAAGTCATAGTATCTACGCCATGTGGGCAATGATGAACCGTTAGTGCTCAAGGTTCTACTCTGATTTGCCATGTAATTACTGGGCAATTTAGCCTCTTGGCCTTCCAGCAGAAATCGGGACCACGCCGGTCTGCATGTTCTTTTCGCTGCCGGCCTCGGAGAAACGCCGGCGAATGGGTTGATATCGAGAAGAGTGGGTCCGATCGTCGTGAACCCTCCCAACTGCGGCCTAGAAACGGGAAGTGCTGCGCAGCCTGCAGGATCAACTTCATCTTGGCACCGTTCCTGAACCCTGATATCATGTGAGGGCACACCCCACATCATTCCGATGGATATCTTATTTAAAAGGGACATCCATCCTCCCCAACCATGACTTTGTTACGCCCACCACCACCACCCACCCACCCACAATGGCGAACCTCATCCTCCCTTCATGGGCCAATGCCTCCCAGATCCCCCCCGCATTCGAGTTCTATGACAGCCGCTTCCTGAACATCACCGGCCCGGCCCCCAAGCTCGAGGTCCTTCTCGAGAACGAGGACTTCGCTTTCGCCCACGAAGCCAGCGTCTTCATCCCCTCCACCAACGAACTCTTCGTGACCAGCAACATCCTCACCGACCCCGTCACAAACCAATCCACCGTCAAGATCTCCAGAGTCAACACCACCGCCAACCCCGTCACATCCGAGGTCATCAACAGCACCATCCCCCTCGCCAACGGCGGCGTGAACCACGGCAGCGGCATCCTCTTCTGCGGCCAGGGAACGCTCAACCAAACCGGTGGCCTCTTCCAAATGTCCATCGACCCTCCCTATGCATCCGAGAACCTGGTCGCGAACAACTTCTACGGTCGCGACTTCAACTCCCTCAACGATGTGGTCGTCCACACCGACGGGTCCATCTGGTTCACCGATCCCAGTTACGGATACTTGCAGGGCATCCGACCGGAGCCGGAGCTGCCGAATCAGGTCTATCGCTTTGATCCCGCGACGGGGAATGTCCGCGTCGTGGCGGACGGGTTTAGTCGGCCTAATGGTCTTGCGTTTACTGCCGATGAGAAGACCATTTATATTACCGACACGGGTCGCACCGTGGGCGATGGTTCGACTGACCCGCTCAAGCCTGCCACTATGTGAGTTTCTCGGATTAGTTATCGCTTTGGAGTTTTGACATGCTTATATCTGCCCAGCTATGCCTTCGACGTGACCGTCTCCAACGGCGAACCGTTCCTGACGAACCGTCGCGTCTTCGCCATGGCGGACACCGGCATTCCTGACGGCATCAAAACCGACACGGAGGGCAATGTGTATGCTGGCTGTGGTGATGGCGTTAACGTCTGGTCGTCGGGCGGTGTTCTCCTCGGTAAGATCCTCATCGAGGACGGCACGTCCAACTTCTCCTTCGGACGCAATGGCCAGATGTTCATTATGAACGAGAACAAGCTCTGGTCTGCTCAGCTTGGGCGCTGGGTGAGGGGATCGCTTCTGAAGATCTAAGGAAATGGTGGTGATACCGTCGGGTCTTGATGTCATTTTGCCTCAATGTTTATTTCTCGGATTATGGGCCCCCCTGAGTCTGGGGATCATGTTGGGCCAAGGTCCAAATTATGGCCATAGCACCTGGGTGGCTATAGCACTAGCGCCAGATAATGTGTGTAGGATGTATGAGTAATGACAATCTAGCAGCATCGGCTGCACCTATTATTCTCCCCGTCATGGTCTGCGCTCTTCATACCTTAGCAAGTGAATTACGTGCTCTACTGTATCAGCAAATGGTCATGTGGCTGCTCACCTGCGCAGTTTTTCATAAAGACTTCAGCCATCTCATTCCTTGCCTCCTAGATCTACAGACAATCCTAGTCAAGCTGCGGGCACACTGGGTACCCCTATAGGAATGGTACGATCTATCCCGTTGTTATCTCCAATACCCTTGAGAGAAAGCCAAATCAGATTTGATATTCAAGTTTGCCTACTGTGCGGGAATAATATATCCCACCTTGTAGGCAGCCAGAATCTCAGCCCTCCACTGCGACTGAGTCCGCCGAATCCAAGTGCCAGGAAGTTCAGGCAGGTAATTTTCAAACCGGAGGACTGGCCCTTGCCTGTTTGGTCTGCGCGTGTGAGTCAGGTGACTACCGCTGACCAGGCAAGTGCCAAGTGCCTTCCTCTTCTACTGCGACTTCCCTTTCTTCCTTCTTCCTTCTTCCTTCCTCCTTCCTCTTCCTGTGCCTCCTCCTTCACTCACGCATATTTAATCGACAGCCACAGCCTATCTACAGCCAGTAGTAGATTATTTATCCTCTTGACTACTACTACTACTACTATACATTTCCAATCACAAAATTTGTTTTTATTTGAATATCTTTATATCTTACCCTTACTGTCAATGAACAGCCTCGGCCCATACAAAAGTCACTGCAAAAGCAGTCAAAGGATAGAGGAGGATGTGAAATTATACACATACCACTAAATGGTGAGCCAGCCTTCCCCATGTGCATACAACAAATGACTAGCAACTCTCGGACTAACAAATGTATGTTCCAGTAGGATTGTGGGTGCCCTACAAATACGATTACCAGACTTCATCAAGAACTAATAGCCTTGATGGTCAACAGAAACCCACCTCAGCCGATTAAGACTTCGTGGGGCCAGTCCCCAGGCCAACGAGCCATTTCTACTCGGGCGGAAGAAGTTTGGTAAATGACGGGGCCAGTGTTTGGGCCGGTGACTATTGCCGTTGCCCCTATTCACAGCCCAGGGCTGTGATTAACTTGGCTTTCGAGCCTTACCGGCTTTATTGCCGTGGCACGGGGGCCCTGCTGTTGCCCCTATTCAACTGTCGTTGGCGTCGACCCTTTATCTAGTTTTGCCGATCCTAGTGTCATGGCGCAAGGGGGCCTCCGTCGAGCACGCCCCGGCTATGCCGGGTGCTGTGGCTTCGGGGGCCCAGCTACTTAACCTTGTCCCAGAGCAAACGAACCACTTCAACTCGGGCACCGTCAGGCGAGACGAAATTTGTTAAACGGAAAGAGCTCATGCTCTGGTTTGAGCTAGTGGCTACTGCAGGAATTAATATGCCGATGCCAACCCAAGAGAAATTAAATAAATGAAATGAACTCATTGACGTCATTGGCCCGGTGGATATTGCACGAACTGACATACCATGAATGTCATCCAATTTCAAAGAAGAAAAAAGAGCATAGCCAGCGTGGCATCAATGCAGAGAATTCCTTTACTCTTCGGAGACCTTTGCGGGCAAAGGAGAACTCCCCGCCTGGTTCGTCCTTGAAAGTGGCCTACGTGACCACACCCAGGCCCGCGAGAGGTGCCTCAAAACTTCGATACCACACCATCTTGTGTAATCGCTTGGCTGTCCTTCGTTTTGGTGCTTTATTATGTGATGGGATACAGACGTTATACTCAAGAAAAAACATTTCCTAAACGGTTTGTTCGCACAATCCCAGCAGATAATCTGGCAAATCGCTAATAGCAAAAACGGAAAGACTTTTACTGCAGCAGAGGCTATGGGGGATTCTCCACTCCATCTAGTAAGTAATAACAACCGGTGGAGTTGAATATGCTAATAATTGCTTGAATTAGGACAATAGCGATTATCAGCCGCCGTCGAGAATGAAAGCTGGTCCGTCCACCTCGCATCACACGCGGACATCGATCTTTTGGAAACGGAAACAAAAACCAAATATCGCTATTAAAGTACGAGGATACTCGGGATGACATTAATTCCAGGTGAGATACCGAACTAGGGACGCATCGGCAACCAGTCTGAAATCCCGGTCACGGCGGCATATTGGAGATATCGATAGATTGGTTGATTGATTAATGCATTATACCCGATCGGAGGACTCTGAGAGGCTTTTTCCGGGTTGTTGACGGCCAAAGGACCACGACCGTGGAGTTTTTATATACATGGAGTGAACGATGACCCTCAACCCTCCCCCCCAAATCAGCCAGTTAGCCCATTTCCTTGGAAGATGTGGGAAATTGAGTCAAGGCCCAGGGCGACAACTCAGACACCGTTTCTCTCTCTCTTTACTTCGCTTTTTGACTGATCTTGTAACTATATAATCAAAGCGAGCCTTTTCCTCCGCACATGAATTCATCCGTGGCCAAGGCTTAATACTGAATATATATTGGAAGTCGCCCGGTACCCCCTCTAGACTAAAAAGGTGTCTCGACATCTTTCTAGTCATAAAGGTGCACTAGGTTCAACAATATACAAGTAGTGGTAGACGTGGTAAACCGCTTTATGTGGCAGAGTCCGCTGCCGTGCTTCGAACAAAGGCTTCTAAGTACCTATAATCAAACAGAAGGTTAGTTTCCATGTAGGGGTCCCCTGCTATATGATGCTGTGTTTGCTCCAGAGAACAGCCATTCCCGCTTCTTATGCTTACTTCTTAGATGCACTTTACTTTAAAACATGAGTTTCTGCATGTGAGTCACTAACAGATATGACTGTTGCACAATGCACAGGCGACTGCATATTCAAAAGCCCGTCTCTTCTGCCAAATATTCTGAACCAAAAAAAAAAAAAAACCAACCCCCACAGGCACATCGCACAGCCGCTTCCCCAGGGGGTCCAAACCCTCGCACCGTGCACGAAGGTGGAGGTGAAGAGGAGGAAGACCCACATGGGTAGGAACATGAGGTCGCTGTGTTTGGTGACTGTGTCCGTCAAGCAGCAGCTTAGAACAAATCCTTTTGGGTTTAAAACACTGTCCAGAGTTTAGAGGCTGAGGAAGGATTCGAACAGATCTGGTACCCAGGTGACTTGGCCATAGCACTCAGGAGAAAGTTCGCTGCTCCGCAGACGAAGGGGAAAGAATTGGCTCTGTAGGGATAACAAGGACAGGTTTCCACTTCTATTATTATGTTCATGGCTGTGCGGTTGCAGTTAAACATCTATACCCATAATCAAATGGCTAATCGGTCACTGCATCTGCCAAGGACGAGGCTTCCATTGCTGCCTATCACCAATGCAATAAGCTGACTGCTTTTGTGGTTGAGTCAAAATAAGCATGACAGCATGATTGAGCACGAATGGAACACAATCCAACATATCTTGCATATCATAGAGACTATCATGGTCTATAAATATCAGGCCATCCCTCCCATCATCTGCCTCCTTTCACACTTCTCATAACTCATAGCCTCGCACTCCATACAACAGTCCAACCTACTGGTCTCAGCCCATAACATCCAACATGCACTTCTCTATCACTTCCATCGGTCTCGTTCTTGCCTCTCTGGCGGGATCCTCCGTTGCTACTCCCCAAGGAACGTCGGGGGGTATCGAAGTATGGATCCGATATCCCTGGCAGACCAGCGCCACTAACATCCATTCCCCACAGGTGCAGGTTACCTTTTACGGCACTAGTACCAACCAAGTCATTGAAGCCGTCCCGGATCAGTGCACACTTTCTTATGCAATGTACGACTTGACCCCACGGACGCTTCCTCCACTGCATGAAACTATGCTAATACACCAAAGGGTTATTACTGATGTTTCGGTGTCAACCGGATCTTGCAATCTCTACTCGTATGCTGCCCCTTCCTGAACTATTCAAGTTCGACATGACTGATAACGATAGAACTCTGGATTGCTCGGGAGACTCCCAGCACGTTGGCACTGGAAGGTCCACCGTCAACCAGATGACCGTTTCCAGCGTCAGATGTGAGCTGTGACTCGGGACGGAGAATTGAGCTGGCAAAATTTCAATTCATGTCATTTCTTATCTCAAGACTAGCTCGATGGGTGGGAATTATAGCCAATCCTATGTTGGTTGCCATTTGATTTTCGGGGATTTCTAACACTCGTAGACAGGAGGTTCTTTGTACCGATGTTCAATGCTTTGTGGAGAATGTAAGAAGGAGGTTCCGGCTGTCAGCAGTAACCATCGGTTGGTGATTCAGAGGGGCTCGAGCTCTTATTATGGATCATGAAGATACAAGGAAGAGGAATATCTTTCCTTTTGTTCGATACCTGGCGATGGGAGCGCCAATTGTGAACATGCTGTTCCAGTGAAAGACGTCAGTACTAAGCGCTCGCTCACGCAGCACCAAAGCTGTCATAGTTATTCCAATCAACGTTACCTGAACAGGTATTATCACCTGCGATGCAGAAGAACAGTTGGCACGCTCCATCAAAGTATGGGATAGAATCGCAAGCCGTTGCTCTGACGCAGCATCATGATGGAATTGCTGTAGACAAAGTATCCCTCCTTATTCGCCAAGCCTTTCCTGCTGATCGCTCAGTGGATCTGTTTTTGACAGCTCGGAATGAAGCGGTAAGCCTTTTGTGCCAAGCCAGATCACCCCGGCCGGATTCTTGCGCTTTTCTCCCGGTATGACAGTGACGTCTCTACAAGCTGCAGGCTTAGTAGTGGTGCGTAATGCGAGGATATCGCCCGAAAGGAGTTCCTCGAGTACACTCAGATGAGTGTGATGGCGAAGGGAAGGATAGTACTCGCATGCTGATAGGAGTTGCGAGGCATCGTATGGATCCGGTTTTATCCGGGATTCGTGGTACAACATCGACGGAAATAGTCGCAAAGCAAGGGTACCCTTGGTGTCATGAAAGGCATTATTGGAGTGTTTCATAGCTATTGGTAAGTGTTTAACTCACTGGGGGTGATTGTATACCAACAAACCTTCTAACGCGAAAATACGGCAGCCAAACCATCTGCATGGGTAGACAGATGGCTGAACCCAACTTCCCCCGCTTGTCGCATAAAGAAAGTGATGGGACCTCAACAGGATCTGAAAGTGTCGCTTGCCACTCTCCTCGGCGAAAGCATTCCTTGGGGGGTGCTGGAGTGTCTGGGGATGCTGGCTGGTGGCACGGGAACTGTTCTGGGGATCGGCGCGGGAATTGCCGGAATCAAGGAACCCCATGAAACACAATGTGGACTCGGTGGACCTGGGAATTCGGCTTTGCAGTGGAATAGATACTACGGAGTACCAAGTTCTTGTTACGAAGTAAGTTCATCCTTCGGAGCTTTTATTCTCATGGGGTAACTTCGCTCGAGATAGTCTGCTGGACCCCATCTTTTCCATCGTGCCATCCAAAGTCATCGTAACTTCCATCCACCTATCGATAGTGAATAACACTACAAATCACAATGCAAATAGCATAGGGGTTGTAGTCCAGTCGCCCTCGAATTGCAAGCACGGAACACCCAAAATCACTGTGTATTTCAACAACAACAACAACAGCATCCTGTGGTCTTATGGGATGAAAACACGCGGACGCTGCTCGACTACCTCCGCTTGCTGCATTCCGTATCTCGATATGGATAGGAGAATGTCGATCGATTGGGTCGGTACTGGCTTCTTTTTGGGGTAATGACAGCCGCGTGTGCATTCCGGAATTTGAGGGATTAATATATGAGATACAATAGTTAAAAGGTTTAGGTTACAAAGCGCGAGTTGATAGATCGGGTCGCGATAGGAACTTAACCTACATATTTGGACCTTGATTACTCAACGTGGACGAGCTTTGTAGCACAGTGGTATCTATGGACATCGCTTATAAGCCCAGCTGAATATAACTGTTAGAGAAATCGTGAGCGTTGGGGTCAACACTGCTTGGATATCTTTTGTGGGTCTAAATAATTCACCAATCACTTCGACAATTGAAACACACCATGCCAGATACAGCTAGTGGCAGATGGTGAGTAAGCGGAAATGCCGATCATCAAACATAAAATATCGTTGACTTTGTGGGTCATTTGGGGACTCCAGACCCTGGATGTGACGAAACGTACGCACCTATACCTCCCCCCATTATTTCACGCCACCTTATCGCCAGACTACACCGCGTCCCCTTTAATCTGCTCAACGCGGGATGTCCAAGTTTCGTCCGCACTAGTAATAGTTATGTCGAGTTCATTGGGCTCGTTAAGACTCGCACAGCTTGAGATTCCTCTGAGGCCCGAAGATTAAGCGGACCTTGCGATAAGATGTGAAAGTCATATTAAGATCTTCGCAGTGTACGTACTACTTGGGTGAAATGGGTACATATCTACGACCTTGGCAGGGCTGAAGAAGTTGGTTGCGGTCACCTAAAATTCACTCTATTTTGAGCGGTCTGGACCCGGACAGCGACCTGCTGAATGGGGTCTAGCTGTTCAACCACCGTGACGACTCCTTGCACTAGTCCAACCCTCCATCAAACCTGCTTCGAATTTGGGAGCCCAGGGAGAAGAACGTTTAGACGAGTCGCTCAACTTGATACCGAGCTGACGAAACCCCTGCTTGGCATGAATCAGCCATGCCTTAGCTCACTTGGCCCGTCAATCTGCAATGGCATGTTCGGATAGAACAGCTGGAAAGAGGCTGTCTGCATCAACTATGAGGTTTTTACGCCGACGAGCATGTTGATTCCTCGTCTCGATCTGATGGCATTCGCGATTTATTATCGAGACCCTTGTAAGGGTCCTCGAAAATGAGACCCTGGCGCGTCGCCAGTCCCTGCCAAGCTGCCCGACCGGGAAACGGAGATTGGCCCGGCTCCATCCGGATAAGCTTATTGCCGCAGATGCGCTGATTAGATTAGATGGGATTGATCACGATGCCCTACACCCCCGCCGACATCGCAGTATTGACACCAGGTATCGCAGGAGGATCAGAAAGGGCAGAAAGGATACCAAGATGCCAGGAACGCAAGGTGGTGTCAGTCTGCTTACGCAAATCACGGAACTGCGTGGTATGAGTGTACGGTTCCTTGTGACTTCAAACAAAGCTTAGATAGAAACACCAGGCACCACCACGGTGATCGACAGATCTCTTTCCGAGCTGGTGGTCTCGGAGTACGCGTTCCAGTGACAAGGGTTGGCCTCCGATTCAGTACTAACTTCCGCAGTAGACTGTCAAACCAGGTGGACCTCAAGAAACCCTGACACTTGGTCAAGGGGTATATCTCGACCAGCACCTGGGTGAAAGCATAAAAGGGCCCAACACCCGGCCTTTATTTGGCTTTCGATCAACCGGTTCAGTCATTCTTTACAGTCCACTCCTTCTTCTCTTCCGTTCTTTTCACCATGCGCCAGTCCTCTCGCGCAGCCGTGGCCGCTCTGGCAGCAGCCACTGCCAACGCTGCATCTCTCTCTGATGTTTGCACTGTCGCCAATGTCCAGTCCGCCCTTCCGGCCAACGGCACCATCCTGGGTATCGATCTCATTCCTTCTGCCGTGACCGCCAGCACCGCCACCTCTTCGCCGGGGGGCGGCTTTGGTGGCATGATGATGCGCTCTGACAGCGACACCTACGAATACTGCAACGTCACCATTGCCTACACTCACACTGGCAAGAACGACCAGGTCATCGTCAAATACGCCTTCCCCTCTCCTTCCGAGTTCGAGAACCGCTACTATGTTGCTGGTGGGGGTGGTTTCTCCCTGTCCTCCGATGCCACCGGCGGTCTCGAGTATGGTGCAGTTGGCGCGGCCACTGATGCTGGATACGACGCTTTCAGTAACAGCTACGACGAGGTCGTTCTCTATGGAAACGGCACTATCAACTGGGATGCCACCTATATGTTCGCCTATCAGGCCCTGGGTGAGATGACCACGATCGCCAAGCCACTCACCCGCGGCTTCTATGGATTAGGAGACGATACCAAGCTCTACACGTACTACGAGGGGTGCTCAGATGGTGGTCGTGAAGGAGTAAGAGACCGTTACTATCAATTTGGATTGATGTGAAGCTAATGGAGAGATTCTAGTGGTCTCAAGTCCAGCGCTACGGAGCCGAGTACGATGGTGTCATCGTTGGTGCCCCGGCCTTCAGGCGAGTTCTCCCGATCAATCAGCCGGGAATACGCTAATGCTTTCTTCGTATTGATAGGTACGCTCAGCAGCAGGTTAACCACATCTTCTCCGCTACGGTTGAACACACCCTGGACTACTACCCTCCCCCCTGCGAGTTGGCCAAGATTGTCAACGCCACTATTGAGGCCTGTGACCCTCTTGATGGTCGTACTGATGGTGTTGTCTCCCGTACCGACCTCTGCCAACTGCACTTCGACCTGAAGTCCATTATCGGCGAGCCCTACTACTGCGCTTCCGAGAACTTCACATCCCAGGGATTTGGCTTCAGCAAGCGTGCTGAGGGCAGCAGCACAACTTACCAGCCTGCTCAGAACGGCACTGTCTCTGCTGAGGCTGTTGCTGTTGCTCAGGGCATCTACGATGGTCTCCACGACTCCACCGGCAAGCGGGCGTATTTGTCCTGGCAGATCGCGGCTGAGCTCGCTGACGCTGAGACTCAGTACGACTCAACCACTGACAGCTGGGTCCTCGACATCACCAGTATTGGCGGGGAATACATCGCCCGCTTCGTTCAGCTCCTGGATCTTGATAACCTGAGCGACCTGGACGGCGTCACCTACGACACCGTGGTGGGATGGATGGACACCGCCATGTTCCGCTACATGGACAGTCTGCAGACCACCCTCCCGGATATTACTGATTTCCACCAGGCTGGGGGGAAGATTATCCACTACCACGGAGAATCCGATAACAGTGTCCCCACTGCCTCTTCCATCAAGTACTGGCAGTCCGTCCGCGAGGCCATGTACGCCGACGCCTCCTACTCTGACTCGGTGACCGAGATGGCCGACTGGTACCAGCTGTACCTCATCCCCGGCGCTGCCCACTGCGGTACCAACACCCTCCAGCCCGGCCCATACCCCGAGGACAACATGCAGACCATGATCAACTGGGTTGAGAACGGTGTGAAGCCTTCCCACCTCAACGCCACCGTTTCCTCCGGTCCCTACGACGGTGAGACCCAGATGCTGTGCCAGTGGCCCACTCGTCCCCTCTGGTCCAGCAACACCACCTTCGACTGTGTGCACGACCAGAAGTCCCTCGACACCTGGAACTACACCTTCGATGCTTTCAACATCACCGTGTACTAGATTCGGGTCAGAAGTGACCTGTCATTCATCCTTCGGATGCAGCGTTAGCAAGACATATTCAGAAGATATCCCTCTGCGAGGTTTCTTTGACACGTCTGTATATCTATCTTATGCTCAGGTCTGTTGAGGCTAAACCCGAATCGGGCCCTTGTATAATATAAACTTTACATAAATTAAGCTTGTTTGTCATTTCCGCTGTATGTCTGCATAATCTCCTTGGCAGTCTTCTTTGGTGCCTGTATATTTAGGCCGATAGCCCATGGCTCGCTGAAACCAACCTACGATTGATCATTTCTCTGCGCCTCACCTTCATTCTCCATAATCAACTATCCGCATAAATAATCTAGAATTGCCGAGGATTATTAAATGGCAGCAACACGGAGAAGAAGGCAGATCCACGCTGATTCCGATTCCAGCCTAGCGTGGTTGGGACTCACCATTCATTGCATTCCAATTTCCCGAGTCCGGACGCTGCGATTCCCAACCTCCACACCCCTCCTTTCATTGCGGGATAAACCCGGGGAAATCCATCGGATTCTGGGCCCCGATCGATGCGAAAGTTAATTCCCTCCCTTCTTTACAGCAGTATCAATGCAGGCGAATGATTGCCTGCAAAAAGGCGGGTCCCCTTTCCGTTGACTGGCTACTCCAGGGCCCAAGCAATCTAACTACACTGGAGAGATCTAGTGTCTTTTTCAGCAAGCTATACGGAGGCACGATCTGCTTCTGTCTCTGAAACACCGTCAGCAGACCCCGGATGGACTCACCACGCAGTGCCCTTTCAGGCCTTCCGCCACGACGATGCGAGTCCACGCGAGGACAGCCCACGGGCCATCGGTCGGACGCTTCTGGCGCAATATTGGGAATCGCATGCAAGGGGTTAAACTTATTGTCAATGGCTCGGGGCTCTGGCGAAGGAATGAGTGGGCTTATGATTGGGCTGCAGATAAAACACGAGTCTGCGTGGAAGGCGATGCGACAAAGGGACTGGCTGGAATGACTTCGCATGGTGGGTTTAGAACCTTTTACCGCATGCGGCAGAAGTTGTCGCCTTTCGAAGTCATGAAAGCTCATCGCGGCACTTTTGCTTTCCGTGAACCGTGGGTTTCCTTAGCTTAGACACTGGCACACTGCTGTCATTGCCTTTGCAGCTCACCCAGGCCATGCATGCCCTTCCACTGTTGAATGTAGAATTCAACCCGCCTTCCCTTGTCATCTCCGGCGCTGTGCCGCATTCGGGTGGCCTGTTGGACTCCTTGATCGGCTGAAAGCTTATACCTAGGTAAGCATCCACCTGCCAAGTACCATGTATACAATAGGATAAGCTTTTGCTAATGCTGTCAATTCCTGTTGGTAGGATCTCACTCAAAGGATAGAGTTGGCGCTTCGACTTCTCGGTACTGGGAGCATGTCTTTAATCAATCCCGCGAAAATGGAGAAAAAACACGACGGGACGCCTGATCAGAGGCTCCAACGTGGGATAGCATAACCCTATCGGGAACATCCTTCGATCAATTACAGTCTGTTTGCCGCAAGGGTCAAAATCTACACGATCTCGAGCTTCACCCTTCGCTACCTAGGGTTCAACGCCGAGTTTGTCCGGAATTGATGTGTGCTGATTATCCCATTAATATCGGCTGCGCTGCTGATCTTGGGTCTCCACTTTACCAGCTTAGCAATATATTTCGTCTTTCTTTATCGTTCCTTCTAACATTATGAAAAATATCGAAATGCAGCAAAATCCCTTGGATCCGGTACACGAATTTCATGTTATCATTGTCGGCGGAGGTAGAACAAACCACCCGAACGCGCTGCGGGAAAAGGTTGCTGACCAGAAATAGGCATTGCTGGCTTGATAATAGCCCATGGGCTACAAAAGGTCCGTACGTCGCAATAGGCATAGACGGACCCCAGCTCACAGTCACAGCATGGAATCTCTTATATTGTCGTGGACCGTGAAACCGGACCCCGCAATCGTAACTGGGGCGTCACGATAAACTGGGCGCATACGCTTTTAGACGAAATCCTGCCCCCTAGACTGCGCGCTGAGCTTGCATCATGCCAACCAGATGAGAGCTTGGATATCGACGCTGTGGGAATTGACTATGCGCTCATCCGAAACGGCGCAACAGGAGAGCCCATTGCGACACCCAGAAGTCCCGGTATGCGTCGTCTTAATATCCAAAAGACCAAGCGCAATTGGGGAGAAGGGCTCGATATCCACTACGGCAAAAAGCTCGTCGATATCGAGGTACTCGAGTCGGGTGTGATCGCTCACTTTTCTGATGGGACTTCTGAGACTGGCACGGTCATTGTCGGGGCTGATGGGGCGTCATCCAGAGTCCGAAATTGGCTTTTAGGGGATGAAAAAGGGACGCCAGAGGTCTTACCATACGCTTTCATGAACATCCCCACCACCTACACGGCAGAACAAGCACGATACTTGGAGTCGATCAGCAACCCGTTCGTGGACGTCGGGGCGCATCCAAAGAATATGTACATGGGCTTTTTCCTCCTCGATAAACCCGATCACGCCCGTCCCGAAACCTGGGTGTTCTACATTCTGGCCTCCTGGCGGATAGGAGACCAAGAGGATATTGAAAACTCCCCAAATCGACTGGAGAGGTTGCGTCGTCGCATGGATGGATGGGCGGATCCCTTTGCCAGTGCGGTGAGATGGTTACCTGATGATACAATGATCGGCGCAGACCAGCTGAAAACCTGGCAACCGCGTGAGAAATGGGATAACCGGGGTGGTCGGGTGACTCTTGCCGGTGATGCGGCGCACACGATGACCTTTCATCGAGGTCAGGGGGGGAATACGGCCATTCGAGACGCGTTTGAATATGTAAAGGCGATGGTAGAGGTACGGGATGGAAAGAAGGAACTTCAGCATGCGGTGGATGTGTATGATACAGATGTCTTCGAGAGAGGTGAAGAGGTGGAACGAAGTAGACAGGCAATGATGGCGTTCGATGATTTCGCCAATTTTACGAAAAGCCCGGTTTTGAAGATTGGCATGACACCACAGGGTACACAGTCGGGGAGAGAATCTTCGTGAGTGTTGCACTCCTGTGTGAGCATGTATTCGATGGACGGACATCTTCGCGGATTGCTATTATCATCCTTGAAGATCTGAACTAGTCAATCATGAAGACAGACTGACTGGTTCGTCGTGGGTGGATGATTCGAGTACCTGCCCCCGCTGAGCTCTCCAGTCTCTATCTGGAAAGCCTGTATGGCTTCATCCATATCCTGATTCAGGTGCGTCGAACTCCACAAAATGAGGTCACGTCTTTTATTTTCGTCCTGTGATCTAATTCTGCACGCATTCAGCCTTAATACTATGTCAACTACTCAGGTCATTTCTTAATCGCAGATATCCAGAAATAAGATCTATATCTAACTGGGTTTCTATTCAAATGCCAACATATTCTCCAAGACGTCCTGCTAAAGTAAAATGATAGTGTTATAGGAATCTCTGCCGTTATGGCCTCATTGGGTCCAGACACTACTTTGGGACCAAAGGCAAACTACCACACTTACTGGAAAGCTCGAGATGCATCTCACACATTCATTCTCCAGGCCACTATTATCGGAGGTAGAATTCGGCTCATGGTACGACGGCCCTTTTGGGTCTTCATCGGCTTTCTTGGACTGTCCACTTCTAGAGTTGGCTGCTTGCCAGCATAATCTAGTACACCCATAGCTTAAGGAACCTGACTCTCTCCTCCGGGTCGGCCTTTTTTGCCGTACTCTTGGCAATTGACGTGGAGATCTTGCCGTCGTCAAAATGCGATGACCATGAGCCGCTAAAAGGCTTTTACTGGACCTTGATATTGGCTATTCCTTGCCAGTAGCAAGCTCTGTTGGTGGAATGAAGATTGCTCCTCAGTCCTGGTCTCATCGAGATGTCACTCTTCATGGTAGTGGAGTGCTGTCCAGCCCTGGCATCACTAAGATGCCACTTCCTCGCCAATGGCAGGATCTTATTTTTTTCCAGACGCACCCAGCATCTGCGACACCAATCGTCGTGGAGAGGGGACTTCTCCTCTCCGTTGTCACTCGGATCAACGAGGACGCGGTGCCTTCGTCCCCAAGAGCTTTCCCTTTCGAGGGACCACGCTGCGATAAAATGGGATGGAGACGTTGCTGTCACAGAGAGAAAGTGAGGGAAGGTCGGTCGATCGACCTCGCGCGTTTTGTCCTTCCAAACCCGGCAGGGCCACGTGCTGGGGCCTAAGCGACTGTGCGTACAGGGCAATACTCCATTACGGTTCGGCGTCTTGCCTACTTTACTTACCTACGAGGTACCTCGCCTCGATAGCGTAGTCAAATTCAACTAGAAAAGGCTGGTGACAGTTCAACAGTGCCTAGTAGTAACACTGTTGTCGGGAATCTGCTAAATACGCGGCTTGTCGCGGTACATAAATATAATAAGATATTTATATATTATTAAGATAAAATAATATACTTATAAGATTTGTGACATGAAAAGGGGGAGGGAGGGGGGGGGGGGACCAAACACAATCCGTTTCATTCTTCCTTATCCAGAATATTAATCAAACTTACATATACTATACTCACTTCACTAGTCCATTGTTCCTTTACTACTCATCTTACTCTCTATATCCAGGAAAAAAACTAACTGGCTAGTTAGAACACGGGATCAAGGTAGCAAAAAAGGAAAGAATTGCTCACACTCGGATTCGAACCGAGGACCTCATGATTACTAGTCATGCGCTCTACCAACTGAGCCATGCGAGCTGGTATATATTCTAGTCTTTAAATACGTCACTATAATCTAACACAGACGCCAGATGCCAGCAACATCTATCGCGATGCCATCCGATCCACTCTAAACATGGTATTTCGAACACAGTGTCCAATTCCCCTCCAGCTACATATACCCCATCCACAAACAACAAACATCCTACCCTACCCAAGCCATACAATTAATCTCCCGCTAGTGCAACACAACACCTGCAGTACCACCACCCAAAACCCGGACGCATCACCATCACCCACACCCTTCTCCTTCTCTTATCAGATCGCGCTAACCCCAAAGCAGACGATGTCAGCAAATAAGCTCGGGCTGGCTGGGGTCTCGGGCCTTCTCGGCCCCGACCGCGGAGATGGTGAATCACCCCGATTAGGAAAACCCCGAGGCGGCCGAGCGGGCATACATATACGATTGCTGCGACCGTATCGCTCTGTTGTCTGCATCTTAAAATATATTCATTTTATGGCTCTACGAGAGCAGAAGCAATTGCCATACCATGTCGGACGATCTCGAGAAGGATACGAACGTCGCTACCCTCCCACAGGAGAATGCGCCGGCGCCGAAGCCGCCGCATTTCCCCGAGGGTGGGTTCAAGGCGTGGATGGCCGTGTTGTCGTGTTGGTGTGTCATGTTTAATACGTTTGGGTATATCAATGCGTTTGGGTATGGTTGCTTCTCTTTCTCTCGATGGGGAATGGTCTTGCTAATTAAGAATTGCAGAATCTACGAGGCCTACTACAGCAATACGTTCTTGAAAAACGAGAGCGACTCCAACATCGCCTGGATCGGCTCAATTCAAGCCTTTTTCATGTTCAGCGCCGGGTTGATCTCGGGTCCGTTGATGGATCGCTATGGCCCTAGAGTCATCTTGATCCCGTTCTCGCTCCTGTTTATTCTCTCAGTCATGTTTAACAGTCTTTGCACGGAATATTGGCAGTTCATCCTTGCTCAGGGCATCTTTGGTGGCTTTGTGAATGGGCTCACCTACACGCCGACGCTCGCGGCTGTGAACCAGTATTTCTTTAAGAGGCGCCCCCTGGCGATGGGTATTGCTTCTTCGGGCTCATCGCTCGCGGGTGTTATCTTTCCGATCGCGCTGAACCGTATGCTGAACGAGTCGAATCTCGGGTTTGGGTGGTCGGTGAGGATTGTTGGTTTTCTCATGCTGGCTCTCAGCGTCATTGCCTGTCTGTCAGTTTCATCGCCAGCTCCGAAGCGGAAATCCGGCACGCTCTTCATCGGAGACGCGTGGCGGCATCCTGCGTACTCGTTCCAGGTAGCGGGGCTCTTCTTCATTATCTGGGCGCTTTTCGTTCCCTTTTTCTACATCCCTAGCTATGCGCAGTCTATCGGGATCGACGTCAACCTGTCCAACTACCTGATCTCTATTTCCAACGCCGGATCTTTTGTCGGACGACTCCTCAGTGGTGCACTCGCCAACCGCATCGGCAGGTTCAACACCCTTGTCGCTTCGTCCGCGATCTGTGGCATCTTGATCCTCTGCTGGATGGCTATCGAGTCGCTTGCCGGGATGGTTGTCTTCAGTATCCTGTTCGGTTTCTTTTCGGGCAATGTCATCGGGATGTTCACGGGGACTATCGCTTTGACTGCTCCCCGGCCTAATGTTATCGGATCGTACATGGGAATGGCGCTGGGAGTGCTCAGTCTGGCGAGTTTGACGGGGACGCCGATCACGGGGGCAATGATCAACACGTATGGGAATTATAATGCGGCGCTGATCTTTGCGGGGGTGAGTTCGTTGGTGGGGTCGGCAATTGTTTTTGTGGCCAGAGTTTATTATGCCGGGTGGAAGGGGGTTGCCTGAGACAGATGGGAAACGATTAGATGGAAACGACGGATGATATAGATACTCAATACGGTACCTAGATAATTATAAACTCACTTAGATATTAATTCCGCAAACAAATGTGAAACGTGTATGCCACGGATCTTATCCTCAATCAAGCCTCATGCAAGACATTCGCGTGGAGAGTGTAAGGCAGCCAGGGCTTCATTCAATCTTCGTCATATAGGCAGGAGAGCTAACCGATGCAGTAAGTTGAACTCAGATTCTGCTGTAGGCCGAGTGACTGCTGGACTGGCTGCTAGCAGTCATTCCCTGCTCACCTCCCCCTCGGAGAGGAATACCTCCCATGCGATCATAGTGTCATTCCTTTGCTGCATCCTCTCTTCGGACCTCATACCTTAGGAACAACGTAAGATGAAGCTCGGACTCGCTGGGGATGATCGAAAGAACGTTTGTGGGGTAATGAGGGTCATAGCGCCGGTATGTCTTGAAATCAACCCATGAAAACGTCGGCTTTATCTTCAGGGCTGTCAAAAGAGCAAGGGAGTGGGGGATAGGACCAAACCCCTTACCTGCTTTAGAGGGAAAGAAAGGGACCAAAGGACTGAGAGGGTCCAAAAGAACCAATAGTTCATACCGAATTCGACGCTCAGCCTCGAGGTTGGCAGGAAGCGAAGGCTGTCACCTGGTGTAGAAACGGCAGGACTCGTAAAGATAGTAATATATTATGCCGGGCATTGTGGTCGGTCTCACCACTAGATAATAGGTGGAATATTGACTGACAATACTCAGGTGCGCTGGATGTGCTGATAGTACTCCGGATCACTCAAGCTTTCCATGGAAGCGTTTGTAGTTGGAAGAAACAGCGAAGTATGGTGGAATCACACCCCGCATCAGCCCACCTCGGCGGGCACCCACGGTAAGTCGAGAGACAGAGTGTGGCTCCCTCTCAGGTACGCGCCGCTTCCTCCCGCCTTCCAGAACAAATGACGTAGCGAGCCAGTCGCCTCCTCAGGCATCCTCGACCTCATTCGACGCTCGGACTGCCACTCTACGCCCGTCAGCACAACTGAGACAAAGTGAGCTTTAAGGCATCATCTGCTGCAGGTCTCACTCATAATAGCTCTCGCTTGATCAAATGACCATCTCAACGGCTTGCTTCATACCATCAACACGAGATGCTGCATGCATCCTCCTCAATGACAACCGATGCCATCCTCACATTCTGCACATACAACCAGGAACATGAACATAAATAAGACAACTCACCCTCATCTTTAATCCTCAGTCCTCAGCCCTCGGTACTAACCACTAAAATCATTCGAAACAGCAATTACATTATCAGTCAGTCGCAGCAATGAAGTTCACGGCCCTCCCCCTCCTCGCTCCCCTCGCCCTCGCCTGCTCCGAAGGCGCCTTCACCGTCCTCTCTCTCCGCTCCGCCTCCCCAATCCAATACCTCCCTCTCACAGCCGCCGACACGTACTTCTACCTCGGCGGTACCACCTCCTCCGCCTGCCCGGAGGAGGTCGCCACCTACGATGCCTGTCCCCCGGGGAACCAGACCGTCATCTCGGGGGGAATTACCTCGTGAGATACCCATCTTTCCCTCCCCCTCATCCAATCCCCCCCATATACCCCTCACTAACACCACTCATCAACGCAGGACTCCGCCCTCGTCCAGGAAATCTACATCGCCCCCACCGGCGCGCTAATGTTCGTGGAAGCCCACTCGGACTACATTATCCCCGGCTCCTCCACGGCCACGTTCTGCTACACGGCCGGAGACCCAATCGGATCGTGGACGTATTCCGGGGCCGGGGTGAGCGGGTTCGTGGCTTGTCCGGTGGAGGATGGTGCCGGCCCTTACCAGGTGTTTGCAAATATGCCGAATGCGACAGTGCCGCTGGGCAATGTGGCGGATTGTTTGGGGTTTGATACTGCTGCTGTGGCGTATACCGGGGGGATTGCGGCTTGGCAGTATGATTAGATGGTCGGGACTTCGTGGACTACTGTGATTGGGCCGGGGTTGGGTCGGGTTGGGGAGCTGAGAAGCTGGAGACTGGGGTAAGGTGGCTGGTTGGGGATGGTGGTGTGGCTCGATGGGTTATATATTCTTTAACCAAAGGCCATGCACAGTGAGTATCGTTGGATCTTCTAATTCTATGGCAAGATAGTATACTAATGACCTCTCATGATCTCTGGTTACTATATATAACTCAAACCAAGGACCTACTACCTACTCAGTAGTACGGCGTAGTAGCTCCCTCACGGAACTCCTCCGCCAAAACCAACAGCCAACGCAAATCCCGACTCTAGTTAAAAGCCTCAAAAACCCACCCTCAAGCCCATCTCAAGCCTAACTCAAGCCTCAATCCATCAGGAACACCTCCCCTGCAACGACCAAACTCAATCCCACTGCCGACCGACCGACCGACCGACCGCCCGGCCAAAGATTCGCCCGCTGCTTACGGGCTGGACTGCTTACAGCCTCAGTGAGCCCACGGCCAAACCCCGTAGGGCG
The DNA here is from genome assembly GCF_003184545.1 of Aspergillus heteromorphus CBS 117.55. Taxonomy (NCBI): domain Eukaryota; kingdom Fungi; phylum Ascomycota; class Eurotiomycetes; order Eurotiales; family Aspergillaceae; genus Aspergillus; species Aspergillus heteromorphus. Next base: position 175,203 of record NW_020290427.1, on the reverse strand, counting down.
ATTCCTAACGAACATAAACTTCCCCCAGCAAGTCAATACTACCGCGCATACGGAGTTAGATACACCACGTGCCAGCGCGATCGATCGAGTTCGAGACAAAGAGAATAATGATGTTCCGAGTTCAACCAGGGCGGGTATAGACAGCTCCAAGCATCTCCTCTCTAGTTTGTCATCCGTATCTCGATCGACGGGGCGAGCGGAACCCGGGGGCCGAATGTACTTTGTACGACACTATAGAGAATACCATGTGAGACTATCGGGACTCGGGAGGGTGAATCGCGTCATCCGATTTTCGTCCGGGGTACTAGTATTCAACAATCCCATTCAGTTGATTGCATTGTGGTATGATGGCCTTAGTTCATGCAGGGATCAGACCATGGATGAAAAATTTTAACCGTCCTAACCGAAACTAGTCAATGGTTGATTCCGCGAAGGGGAGGGATTTGGGATGACGTTGCCGCTCGTTTATAATTTATATTGATTGAGTGGAGCAAACCCCGGGTAATTAGATTGGGGCGGGACGGTAATACTGTCATTGCAATCATTATTGTCGGCTGTTCGTTTATTATTGCTATGGTAATAGATTTGTGCGTGTTGTGCTGATGCCTGATGTGAGGCAAACAAGAAGCAAACACTCGCTGTTGAGCGTTGACTGTTGAGAGCAGCGAAAACTCTGCCGAGCTAGTCCTGCTGAGACAGAGGTCTAGTGACTGCACTATCGATTCTCGCCGCCACAGGGGAGGATGATTAAGCTAGGCAGATTAATCCCAGATTAACCAATTAATCGATCCATTGTACGGAGTAGATACTCACCGCAGGGTATCCATCCGGAGGATCCCCGAATCCTTGCAGGTGAACAATGCTCGGTAGTAGTATGGGGCACGTACGTCGAGACAGGAGATATTATTGAACACTAAGCCGAAATAACAGCCCGCAGGCTGTCCTGTTGTATAATTGTATGTATAGATCGTAATTCGTAACCAATTACCCAGCCAACCAACCTGAACACCGGCCATGCAAACCCTCTAGAAAAAGTCCCTTTCGGACGAATACAGCGATGACGACGCCTCATCCGGCCCCGGGATCTGGATCTTCGTCGCATCAAACTCCCACGCCGCCTCCCGCGACTCTTTTGCGTTGCGGACCTGCATCGGCATCGTCCACTCCTTCAGGCGACCCTCCAGGAAGCCCATGTCGCGGTTCTTCTCCCACATCCGGCGCGACACCTGGAACGCCGCGTTGACCGTCCCCCGGCGCAGGTCTTCGTAGGCCTTGAAGCTGACCGTGAGAGGATCATATCGGTGCTTAGCGAGAATCCGGGAGAAGAGAATGGCGTCATCGAGGGCGTACGCGGCAGACTCATCGCGAGGCGGCATCTGTTCACATTAGTGTATGATCCTGGAAGAGACAGGGCTGAACTTACCGCATGGGCAGCGTCGCCCAGGAGCAGCACCCGGTTGCGGAACCATCTTCCACCCGGCCGTACTTGCCACACCGGATAGAGCATCCAATCGTCCGCAGCACTGATCATGTCTCGGATCGATGCCAGACCTGAGCGGCCAAATCGGTCTCCCATCTCTCGACACAGGGCATCTTTAATAGCGGCCGTGCGCCGCCAGTCCTGGCCCGGCTCGATCTTGTAATGGCCAAGCATATCCTCCCGGAACTGAACGATCGCGGCCAAGAAAATTTGGCTGTGGTCCCGGTCGCAGTAACTGGCCAGCAAGGAGCCATGGCGGGAGATGTTCATGGATGTGGAGCGGAAGTGGACGGGGGCTTTCACGTGCTTGCTGTCGATGATGGTCTGGACAAACGAAATGCCTGTGTATTCCGACGGGCTTTCGGGGGAAACCCAGTGGGTTCGGGTGTTGGAGTGAACACCGTCGCAGCCCAGGACCAAGTCGCCCGTGGCGGTGGTTCCATCCTGGAAGTACAGGACGGCCTTGTCCTTGGTCTCCTTGCCACGTATCAGCTTCTTACCGAAAACCACGTTCACATTTTTGGTCCGTTCGATGACCTTCAGCATGGCCAGAGAAAGAATGATGCGCATCACTCGGCGTCCCTTGTACCCGCCGAACCCTTGACCGTTCTGGTCGGTGAAATTGATGGCACCGAGGGTGCGGCCCGAGCGGGCGGAGTAGAGTTCAATAGCATCAACGTCGGTGCCGGATTCGGGTCCGAGCCGGTCCAGCTCGTCGAGAACACCCAGGCGGTCGAGATGCCGCTGGGCGACGGGGGTGAGGTTTATGGCACCACCAGAGGTGGACAAAATATCGTGTCGTTCATAGACAGTAATCCGAAGATCGGGGATGAAGGGGGTTAATTCTTTCGAGAGAGCCAGAGCGACGGCAATGCCCGCAATGCCGGCGCCGACGACCAGAATGTCGCGGGGAACGGATTCTTGCTCGATCCGGTTGGGCCGGTCGACGTACTGCCAGAAGCTGCTCCAGTCCTTCCCAGCGGAGGGGGGTGGAGTCGCCTCGTATCCAGCGTCCATCATGGTATGGCTTCGAGGGTGTAGTTCAGCCGATGCGAGAGCGACGGAGGGCTTTATTCATAAGCGATGGAAGGAGGCCGGTTATAAGGTAAGCTGCCATAAAGGGAGTGGGTGTCGTGTGCGTAGATGCCCAAACCAGAGGGGGTTCGCTAACGAAAGATCTTACCAAACAGAATCCCTGGGGCGGGCGGGGAATTGATGTTTTTATATACACACCAATCATGCCAGCGTCGCGGGCCTAGTCTGGGGAGGCCGGAAGGAGACATGTTCGGCCGGAAATGGAGACTGTTCGGAGGTCTGCCATGGCATCGAGATTCGACACGACAAAAAAGTTGGCACAAGGCCCAAAAAAGAATTTCGGGAACGCAAAATATTTGTCTGCAGGCCTCCACTCTGGGCACTAGGACGGCTTTGGCGGCGACTGGCGAGGCAAAGACCGATGGGCCAGGGAGGCACAATACGGCCGCACGAACAGCGCCAGCAGCGTCCGCGCTCCACCTCCGTTCCGAGACCACCGCTGTTCGGGATGTCATAGGCTGGCGGGAGGAAGCTGTCAATAACTGAGCGCTCTTAGTTCCGCGGGTGGGTGCTGGACCATTCCATCGCAACCGTTACGGTCCGGCTCGGTACTCCTGGGGGAGTTAGCGAGGGCTAAGTCCTCCGAAGGAACAGCGAGAGCAGAGGGAGGAGCCATTGTTGCCGAGGTTGAGGTCGAGGGAGGGAGGGAGACTGGTCTGTGTGGCTGCTAAGATTAAGATTGGCTGGAATAGATTGATCGCATTCTCCAGCAAGAGTGGAGAGCGAAGACCGATGCGATGCGATGTGATGCGATGGATGCGAGTGGGAAGGTTTCCTGATGAGGAATTGTGATGGTGGAGGGAAGCCAAGACGCCAGGGGTCACCTGCAGTCACCTGCCCGGCCGGAAGGTTTTCCTTCCTCTCGAGAGTCTTTCTCTACTCACTACTGCTGCACAAGTCAATCTCGATCGCCAATCAAGCTTGTACCAGGATTGATCCTGGTCCCTCCCACCCAATGACCCTACCCCAATTTCACACGTCCAGCTGCAGACTACTATGCAGAATTGCCAATATCCACTTCAAAGTCTGCTCAACACCCTGTTGTGAGCCTGTCCCCAGTGCATTTGCCGTACGGTGCTGAATCCGAATCCTCCACCAATCCTCCTCCATTGGAGGTGGGAGAACTAATTTAGGATCCGGTGCTGGTCCAAGTGCCATCACTCGCGTCTCCGTTCCCCCCGAGATGACCAGGAACAGGCTGGACTCCGCTTCGAGCCGCCCTCCGGCCACCCCCTTCTGTTGACTTAGGTAGAATCTTCGATAGGATGGAGAATAATAACACGGAGAACTATAGGAGTCCTTGCTCCGGCTCCGGTCTCCATCCACGGTACTTCTCCGTCCAACCAAATACTCGAGATCCCCACTCCGTGCTGTCCGTGAGCTGTCCGTGACGTAGATGGCCCCCATGGTTTCGGGTTGACTACGGAGTACTAAGTCTGGAGTCATTTGGCCAGGAGCGAGAGGTTTGACCACAACCGATCTCGTATAGACGACCACCAGCCAAGGGGCAAGCGAGCGTCCGCGTGAGAGTCCGACTGCACCTGTCAGAAGTTTCTGTCCCGACTCAAAAAACGGTTGAGCCTGATCTGTCAGATTTCGAATTTTTCTAGCGCAATTCTCCCCAGCCACTCACGGTAGGCCATCCCTGTTTAACCCCGAGGCTGATCAGTCCAGATGGCAGACGCATGCCCGATATCAGCCGTGTTCCTGACGATCAGTCCTGGGAGGAGTTCGATGCATCATAGCCACAATTTCACGTAACGGTTTATGGGCCAGCGTTTCCAATTTCTTCGGCTATCAATAGTACGGAGTACGGAGGCGTCCTAGGGGCCCCTTCTTAGTGTTCCAACTCGGAATGTCCTCCGTCATCGCGACTCCTCAGCCTTATGCGGAGTAACGACCCTCGAATGATCGCGCGAGAAAGAACAGCCACGTCCAATGTCTATATCCAGGTCGCGCAAGCCGGCGGAGGAATTGCCGAAAAGGCCGACCCCTCCCGCTTTGCGGTGTTCCATCGCCCCCTCTCACCTCCCCTCACCTCCGCTCCCCCTTATCCGCAGGCACTTCACCTTCACAAGCAATCAATCAAAAAAAAATAATTATAGCAATCAGGCAGCTACCGTAGCCAAGCCTGCAAAAACAGGTATTTGTGTGTCCTGGGAAGTCCGAGCACCGCCTGCTACCCGGAGTCCGGAAATCACATCCGTCTGGTTTATTAATCTGCTTGATGTAGTAGTTAACTATGCATGCATGTATCTCAGGGATGGGAATCCGACGGATCTCAATCAATACCTCTGACTCGAGACTCAGAGGCCAACGATCGGCGAAAAACCAAACCGCCGGCCCGGGAGGGCTCCTGTCATACGTAACCGTCGCTTCTCAAAGCCTCAACCGGCGGACTTCTCTCCACCCGGCTCAAACTCTATCGCTGATCGGCAGAACAGTCGCTGCGTTCGATAAACCCTGGCCGGACGTGTAGATCTTGGGCATAGTACCAGCCAATATTAAGACACCGGGCATGCCCCCTGATCAACAGTTCCTTTTTTATCGAACCCTGTTCCATTTTGGTTCTGTTTATAGACGGGGATAGTCCGTAGTGCTGCATGAACTGTAGGTAAGTGGAGGTAGCATGTAGTACTTACTAGTAGATGTAAGTTTATGTTTTTAGGGTAAAGTAGTTGACGTTCGTGATATATTTTGTTGAACAAGATCCTAAGTATGGGGTTTAGCATACCTGCTATTCTTCGCCAGCCACACTCCACGTCCACCAAGAAACAAACGGCACTCCGTACAACACTCCAACAAAACCCAAATATCAGACATAGCACATTCTCCATCCAATTTGATGTGACAAAATCAACAAAGTTTGCACGTCACCAACTCCGACACAGATAAAGTACCTACCATCCATCCCATGCAGCCGACCATTTTTGGGTACCCGGTCGGCTGCTCTAGCTTCCCTCACCATGAGGGGCTATCTACAGGCTAGCCCGATGGTCTAGACAACCATCTGTTTGACAGTTGATATGTCAACTACGCTATCTCTGATTCCGATCCCATGCACCTTTTTTTCCGGTGAGGGGAAAGGGGTCTTTCTGCAGTTTGCAGTCTGCACGGAAAGTCTACACGACTCGGACCGGGCATGTCATGCGCTGGCGCACGGATGATGGGTCTGGGTCTGGGTCTGGGTTTGGGTCTGGGTCTCGGGTGATGGTGAGGGTGAGGGTCTCGTATCGAGGACGAAGGTTCCTGACCTGTATATTTTTGATAGTGATAGTGGTAGTAGTCTATCTAACTGCGACCGACCCATGGCTGATGCGATCTGATCGTCACATGCTTCGCTCAAATGAAATGAAATGAAATGATGGATCAAAGATGGTCTACGGAAGGATGTTTAACTTTTGAGATATGTCACGCACGGTGTGGGTGGCTGGGTCGGGGATTGTGTCCGGTGTGAGGGGATAGATGGATCATGGGATTGACGGGACGCGACGCCGGAATCAAGCGGACTGCGTACGCTTCTTCGAGGTGAGGTTGAAAAATGCGTTGATTCCAGAGAGGGCACAGATCACCGCTGGTCACGTTAGCATCATCCCGATGGTTTCTCGTGGCGACGAACCTATAACGCAACTCATCTCGTAATATCCGACGTGCTCGGCGAGGAACCCCGACAGGACGGGCCCGATGAACGCTCCAGATGTCCAGCTCATACTGACCATTGAAAGGGCCCGGGAATACCCAACGGACAGCCCGGGGTATTTTGCCTCGATCTCATCGATGGTGACTGCAGCAATACGTTAGCTCGGGCGTTTCAAGTGACAATGGTAACATACTCGTGGCTTCTATAGTACCCGCACCGTTCAGAAGACAGGAAACGGATCCCACCACTGTCACAGCAACGGCGTAGATAACGATTCCCCGATTGCCCTCGTTGATCCAGGGAAACCGCTCGTCGCCCGGCATGCCAATAATCCACATTACAGGCGCCAGCAGCAAAAAGCCGACCGTGGTGGGCCACCGAGTACCGACCCGATCCTTCAACCAGCCACACAGGGGGCTGAGGATTATCCCCGGGCCTTGCAGGGCGAAGAACATCATCCCCGCAGGTAGACTACCCCAGTTGAACACATCGCGGACATGAAGGGGGAGGGTTGTGTCGAAGCTGGATATCAGGACCGCGAAGGAGAAGTAAGATATTACTCCGCACTGGAACCGACGATGGCCCAGCAGATAAATGTAGAATTTCCAGCCAGTCAGGTCTGGTTGGAGAACACTGCCAGTCTCGCTCAACAGTGGCGCATTTTCGGGATCCGATGCATCGTCACTCTCATACTCAGCACTTTCCTTGGTTTTAGGCCTCTCCAGCATGAGCAATCGGACGATGATGTCCGCGACCAGGATGGTAAAAACACTCGACCACGCTGCCCAGTACCCGCCCAATTCAAAGAGTATACCCGCGACCATAGGTCCCCCGGAAGTACCGGCGGCCACGACAAGGCTTATGACGCCATACGTGGTCGCAAGGTGGTCGGGATGCACATTTTCCGCGATCGCACCGTATCCAGCCACCCAGATAACCGAGCTGGCGATCGCCTGGACGAGACGGCCCGCGAAGAGCGTGAACGCTGCCAGATTGTCAGTAACTGACAATTGAAGCGCCCATTGTAGCCAGACTGCACATACTCGACGTCGCCAAGGCTAAAATTATAGAGCCAAGCAAGGCAGCCGCCAACGAACCCAGCAACAACCCTCTCTTGTTCGGTACTCGATCGGCGAAATGACCGATGATCGGGCTGGTGATCAGCGCCGTCACGGCACTTTCTGATAGAAGCGCAAAACTGAAGCGCTGGGTGAGCGAGACGTCGAGCCCGAGGCGGTTTTCAAGGACATAGGGGAGGATCGGCACGAGGAATGCGTAGAGGAACGTGTCTAGATAAGGGACGGAGACTGTCAGAGAGAGCCAACGCGCATGGGGGGCGAACTACCAGTGAAAAGGGCCATCGCCATGGCGCTGACGATGAAAATGGGCGAGGAGCGCCATTTCTGGCCCCAGGCGCCTTCCTTGGCCTGGGCGAAGTTCATGGTGTAGACGTGGATAGGGACAGCAGAGAAGACATTGCTGCTGCGATGGCCGGGGATGATAAGAAGCGGCGCCCGATGCTAGTCCGACTCCTTGTCGCGAATTAATAATCCCCTCCCCACCCGCTGCCTGATGGAATCGGATCATGGAAGGGCAGGAAGGCGTCGCAGTGGTCGGGGGGAACCCTGGAGGGTCCGTCATTGGCCCCCTGCATGCTCAGACCTCTGGCTGCAGGCTCTGGAGTGGACGAGAAGCTGTCGTGCTCATGCACGTTGGAAAACGACATGAATGCGAGAAGAAGCGAAAGCCAAAAGGCGGTGAAGGCGGTGAGGCGGACTGCCATCTACGGCATGTGATGGGCCGGGAAATCATCTCCTTCTACATCTAACGGACGACGTACCGAAGATATAGCCATGATGGCAACGTTTCCCATTGATATCATGTCCAGCAAAGAGTTTTATGAGCAGCAAAACGGTCAAGCTTGATGCAGGCCGTGGAACAGTCACTCAAATGAAGCACCTCCCTCCAGCAAGATTGCAGCTCCCGGGGGACTCTTCACCGGGTCCTGCGAGGCTTAAGAAGTCCATACCCCGTCCAATGGCGTTTCATGAGACTCGGCCCTCGAGAGAACAGATTCTGGAACCACAACGCGACATCCTTCCCGGGATACCTTAAACAGCCCGGGCCACAGAGAGCATTGAATCTGCTTCCCAGGAGCATGGCTAGTCCCAACCTGCTCCATCCTGTCTGCAACATATTGGTCCCCAGAACGACTGCGAAAGAAGCGATATGCGCATTCCTGGCGATCCAAACGTTGCTTGAACACCATGCAGCCCTCAGCAAAGCGCGTGAGTTTCCCAATACTCTGAAAGGCCCCACCCAAGTCTGACGCCACTTGAGCAATAACATCTTCGACAATCAAACGCTCGCTCTTTTGTGACTGTGCACCGATGCTTGTAGCCGCGCGCCAATGATGGGCAACGTGTGATGGACCTGAAGGGTTAGCATCTATACTTTTCCGGAGATTGGGGGGGGGTCATACAGTGGTCGTGTACTGTCTTGATGATGTCGCTGAACGGGCCATCCTCCGGGATCGGGAATATCAGGAAATCAAAAATATGCTCATACACCGCCACACTGACGACCGAGGTGATAAATGCGCGGACCTCGTGGAGCCCTTGAGGGATAAAAGTGGCGTTGTTCCCCGCAATATGCCCGCTCACCTTTTCTAGGCGCTCCATGTCAAGAGTGTTCACACATGCGTCTAGACGGTGTCGTAGGTGTTTCATTGTTCGAATCGCCTCTTCGTCAGTTAGAGAATCTGGGTGGAAGCTAAGAAGCTGTATCCTTTGCATGAGTTCGTTGATCTGCTCTTTCTTCTCGGCTATCTCCTTTGACGATTCTTGCTGCATTTCCTCCATCTGTTGACGATGGCGTCGCGCCTGTTCATCGGCCCGCAGCGGTGCCAACGCGATCATTTCTAAGCTATCGTGCAGCTCTGGATATCTCTGTGTGCCAATGGCCTACGTGATGAATATTGATTCTATCTGGTTGGGATCAACTTACCTCCAGGAGGTCGTACACAGGCCCCTCTCTTAGTTGAGGACCTCCGTCTCCCAGTCGAGGTCTTCTGTGTCCAAATCGAGGCTTTCCCTCTCCCAGTCGAAGTCTCCCTTCGTCCAGTCGACCAAGAAAACTTTTCATACGGCTCATGTTGGGATGATTATGCACGACCACTATCTCGTTAAAAACTTGCAGAAACGAGATGAAGCTTCTGAGACGGGAGAAGGTTGGTCCCCCGTTAGCGTTGCGGGAAAAAGGAGAAGTTCGAGGTTTTTGCGCTCCGACGTCATTCTGATTGACATGATAGACGCAGGGATGAGTGTAGCATTACATTACCACCGGCAAAGCTTGTCCCCTTATCCCCACCGTCCACCTTTTCTTCTCGCCCCTTCTCCTTCTAAAACCCCTTCTGCTTTCGCCCTCCTGCTCGTCTCCAAGCTTTCACTGTCAACCCTCATAATGGGCCATACACGCATCGTCATAGGTCTCGACTTCGGGACTACATACTCAGGGCGAGTCTCGTTGAACCGCTATCAACACGCACTACTAATAGTAGATCAGTGTTGCCTGGGCTCTCGGTCACTGCCCCGACAAGCCGGAAGTAATCACTTCGTGGCCCGGTCAAGGGAATAGTGAGTGTCTTTCCTTTCCTCTTGCGCTTTTCTAGTCTCTTCCAATCCACTTTCGCATCTCTTACCCACTCGTCAGGGACCAGCCCCAAAGTCCCCAGCAGGGTATCCTACAGTGATGGCAAATTTCTTTGGGGATACCAAACCACCATCTTCGGGGAGAATATCCGGGGACTCAAGATACTGCTTGATGAATCCCAGGACCCAAGAGTCGTCTCTGCTCTGAGCACCATGGACCTGCTCACAAAGAATCGTAAGACGGCAATCGAGGTGACCGGCAGCTACTTGAAGCAGTTGGTCGAACATAGTAGCAAAATCCTTCATCGTCGCTTTGGCCAGATAGTCAACCAGATGGATCGCAGCTATGTACTGACTGTACCAGCCGTGAGTTATTTCTTCTCTGGGGCTACAACAGGCTCGGCAAGGGACACCCAAAGTGTTGGATCGTCCACTGACCAAGAAGTAGGTCTGGTCAGACAAGGCCAAGCATGCGACGATGACGGCAGCGGTAACTGCCGGTATTGCCGCTAATGAAATCACCCTGGTGTCCGAGCCGGAGGCTGCGGCCTTATACTGTCTCAAGGCTATTCAGCCGAATTCTATCCGGGTAAGTTTGAATGCGAGGGTTGAGGTATTCCCACTAACAGTGGTACTAGAATGGAGACGTCGTTGTGGTGTGTGATGCTGGTGGCGGTACTGTGGTGAGCATTATCGACAAGTGGTGATTTTTCTTTATACCGTTCCCGTCGCTGAAACTCGCAGGATCTTATCTCGTATTGCGTCAAAACTGTCTCGCCTCTGCGTCTAGAAGAGGTTGCCGAGGGCTCTGGTATGTGCGCCTGCAAATAAGAAAGTCAATACTAACAAAACCAGGCGGCATATGTGGGTCTATGGTGTTAGACGTGTGCTTCAGTGAGTTTCTCGACGACCTGATTGGGAAAAAGAATATTCCCATCATGGCAAAGGAGATGGCCTTGCGCTTCTGGCAGGAAGATATCAAGCTCAACTTTGCCACCGACCCGGACTATGAAGATGAGATTCATTTCGTTCCTGTACCCGGGGTGAAAGATAACCGCCAAGTATCTCTGAAAGATGGCTTTCTTAAGCTGAATGGGTGTGTAAACCCCGGCTTTGTGACCTGATAAGGCTGACATACCAAATCGCGGCATAGATCTCAGATCAAAAACTTGTTCGATCCAGTCGTGCAAAAGGTCCAGAATCTGATTCGAGGTCAAATCAGGAGCTGTGAAGATTCCAAAAAGGCAGTTAAGGTAATCAACCGCCGCGTGGCTCCCTGTGTATTTATTGACGGTGGCAGGCCGTTTTCCTTGTCGGCGGTTTTGGCTCATCCGAATACCTCTTCCACCGTATCAAGAATGTCTTTACTAGGATTACTGTGATGCAACCTCCCAACTCGTAAGTGGCCCTCCACTGTTTGTGTTTGTGTATTGGCTTGACTAACAACCAGTATAGGTGGTCAGCAGTCATGCTGGGTGCAGTACAACACGGTATCGAGGGAAACCAGGTAGCAAAGCGGATTGCGAGGCATCACTATGGCGTCACTTTTAGGAGCAGATATGGTGCGGATCTTGCAAGATATCCACCTGCCATAAGAGAGTGGTGTGACCTTGAAGAAAGGTGGTATGTTCCAAAGGTGATGGCATGGTATATCAAGAAAGTGAGTCTGGATACCACTCTAAGCAGCGGATTTCATTGACAAAGCTCTCAGGGAGACGAGATCGCCGAAAATAAGCCAATCCGTCTTCCATTCAACCGGAGTCTAGCAGACATCGATCGCAGCAAGTTGATTTTTCATGATGAGTTGCTCGTGTGCCATAAGTCTGAAAGCCCTCGCCGTCGCGACGAAAGTGAGTAGCGGACCAAAATGGCTCATTTTATGTTGTGGAAACAATCATCTAACATAGCCCCAGCCGTTTTTGAAGTATGCACACTGGAATCCGACCTCAGCGCAGTCCCGACTTACCTCTTCGAAGCCAAAACAAACTCTCGCGGGACGAAATATTATCGAGTGAATTATGTGCTAATAATGACACCGAGATCGGCCTCCATTACGTTCGAGCTGGAGTTCAATGGCACTTCCTACGGCCTGATCCAGAGCAAGTATTGAGTTACGATGTTCGTCACCCGCGCTTGATCAACCTAGTATTGTTTCCCCCCGGATTCTGGATGATGTCAGATGATGTCGAGTTTACTTGGTTGCTTAGTTGTTCGAGTCAATACTACTTTCATATCTATTGCTTTATGCCAGATTACTCTGTTCCTAGCTCGTGGGACGTAGAGTAAACAGAAACGGCGGCCAAGTGAGCTGTACATGTAAAACTCAGGTTGAAACAATCACTCAGCAGAAAGCTGTGGGTACACCTGGATATTTGGCACCTTGGATACGATGCCGCCTTAGGCACCGCTGCCCGGAGAAATGCAATCCGGACCAAGAAGGGAGATATGGATACTCGAACACGATTCGACATCATCCAACACCCCGGGGCTGTGGCACGGACCAAACGGAGCAGTCAAACAGTGCCATGTTTGCCAGTTGGCTCTCCCGCATCTCGGCATTCCATGTCTGGATGCGGAGGTGCCTCCGCATTCGGCTAAACGGCAACAATAAGTAGTAAGCAACTGGGCATGGCTAAGGTTGATATATTATGCGGAAGCATCGCATCTTTCTCCCCCCGAGCCTTCGTCTTCACCATGCGCCACGTCCATCCCCTCCTCCTGGCCCTAGCGCTGCAGGTGGCACGTGCGGAGCAACGCTGGGGTCCAAGCAGATTCTCCAATCTGGTGACGTTTGGGGATAGTTATACGGACGATACGCGGTTTGAGTATTTCTACACCCATGATGGGTCGGCGCCTCCGGTGGGGTGGGTGGAGCCTGTCGTAAGTGCTTTCCTTTGCTGCACTTCTCCCTCACTAACACAGCCTATCAACAGGCCAACGTCTCCTCCTCCGGGGGCTACGTCTGGGGCGAATACGTCTCCCAGTACGCCAACCTGTCCCACCGATATAACTACGCCGTCAGCGGCGCGGCCTGTTCCAACAAGATCACCCCCCGGCTCGCAACCCTCGGTTCCTCATCGGCCTTCTACCCCTCCGTCCTGGAATACCAAGTCCCCGCCTTCACGGCAGACAACAACTACCATCTCCCATCGGGCCAGAAATTCCTGGACATCCCCGCGGACGAGACCATCTTCGCACTCTGGATCGGAACCAACGACCTCGGCGTCAACTCCTTCCTCACAGACTCGCAGGTCACAAACACCACCATCCCGGACTACATCGACTGCGTGTATTCCTCTCTCGATGGCGTATACAACACCGGCGCAGCAAAGTACTTCGTCCTCATGAACCTGGCCCCCTTGCAACTGGCCCCGTTATACGCCACGTCCGACCACCACGGCGTCGGCCCGAATGATTACTGGCCCGACAAACCGAGCAATATCACCGAGATCAGCTATCGCATGTGGGAGCAGGTGGCGACCGCCAACGACGTGTATGATTACCGGACCCCGTATGAGTTGTTGGTTGGGAATAGGTATCCCGGGGCGAAATTCGCCGTTATGGATACTTTTGCGTTGGTTGGTTCCCATCTATTCCTAACCTGCATGCCCTTAGATCTCCGTGTGGGAGAAAGCTGACGGTTCCCTCCAGATCTCAGAGATCTATAACAACCCCTCCGAGTATCTCGCTGCCCCGGCCAACGTGACTGGCTACGACTACGTCTGCAACATCAATGCCACGGTGTGCGAACACCTCCCCAACCTGGAATCCTACCTGTGGTTCGATCAGCTGCATCCGTCCGTGCGCACCCATCAGATTATCGCGAAGGAGTTCGTTAATGTCGTGCGTGGGGAGAGCCGGTTCGCGACCTATTGGTCGTAGAGAACCCTCCTTTCGGGTTCTGCACAACCAGTAACACTGGCTTATTCTGTCACGAGAAACCATCTCTCTAGATCCAATTCGTCTACTGGTACCGAGTTCAGTTGTCTTTCAGATTGGATCGATGGATCGATCTATCGACCGGTTTACCCGGGGCCGTGAACCGGTTACCCGGTTACACTCGGGGTAGATATTAGATTTGACTGTCACACTGGATCGATTAAGAACTCTAAGGTACCCGGGGTAGTGAATCGGTTACACCCGGGGTAGATACCTTAGGGACATATCACCTTTGACCTCACCCGCCCCTGTTTCAGTTCCCAGAATAGCATACGTACCGTACATAGCTTTGAGCCTTTGTTTACCCTGCTTCTTGAGACATTACCAGCCTGTGTAAAAATGACCATTCTTTTTGTAAAAAATGCCCCGATTGAGAAATGATTATCTGGCATCATTGGAAGAACTTGGTGATGGAAGGACACAAATACAGTCGGGTATAGAGAGAGTGAGAGAGACCGATGGGCGTCGGATTAAGAGCCGGGGCGGCAAATAATTCCTGTCCGGTCTTAATTGTCGGGCGCTATGCTTTGTCGGGGACAGGGTGTTGTATTATGACAGAGGGATGTGTGATTAAATACTCTAGGCCGCACTGGGAAGTCACGATGTGCAGGGAGATGGACGGGGTGTCGAATTACATGGCCCCACCTATACTGGCGAGCGCTATGCTAGTGTAGGAAGTGTAGGAAAAGGATGCACCGAGCGCTGGGTGTGTCATTACTGAGGGTGTGGAATGAGTAGTCTTGAGCAGACATCATCTAATCCGGAGATTGTCCCTGACATCTATCTATCGCAGAATTGAGGTTGGTAATCGGTTCGTACAGAGTGGGTGCATAGAAGGCTTCCTGATATTGGTCTTCGATACATAGGTGAAACGGGCTACATAAGGATCGGATGGGGGTATATGGCAGCGCCACAAAGCCGAGCTGCAGAAGGTAAGGTAAGTACGTATTGTATGTACAGCGTTGGAATATTCTGGAAGCCAGCACGGCGTGGCTGAACTCAAAACAGCAACACTATACTCTCTCATCTCTTTGCCAAAGACATAACATAAAGCTCACCACATCTATTGTTCTTGCTATTGTTTGCGCTCTCCCTAGCCTATTCCCTGTCAATAATGGCCAAAGACCTGTGTCTCATGCTCAGTATTTGGGCGGGAGTTGAGTTGTCCCAACTCTCCCGGGCTGGAAGAATGGGTGGCAGAGAATCACAGACCCGGGTAAAGTGAATCCAGAGTTTTGTGTCAGGACCGCGAAAGAGGCGTATGCTTCACTTGGAGTTCCTCTTTCCTTTGTCGCAAGGCCTTCCGTTCTTTCGCGTAATCATCCCCTTTATCTCAGGTTCCTTGTAACCGATACTGGCGACAATGCAGTTGGAACACCTACCCGTGGATATCATTCATCTTTACAATGAAAGACAATATAGACGCATTCATCTCCGCAGTCCAAGCGACAGCCATCAGATTAATTGACACATGGGAGTCCTCAGTCGTTGGTCCAGACATTGCCCTTTCTCAGACAACTTGATATGCATGTTTGATATGGAGAAAATGGTGATCGCCATTGGCCAATAGTGGCCTCACCCCTCTGGCTATTGCCAGACGGCGTATGTATCAAAGAACTCAGTTCTTTACCTGGGAATGCATATCCTGATGATTGCCCTCTAGAAGTCAAAATAGCAATCACGATCGCTGGAATATAAAAGATGCACTGACAGGACGTCTCCATGATCTTTCTCGCATCTTTCCTCTCATCCGTTTCTACCCCCATTCTCATATGCTTCGGGGTTTGCATACCTCTGCTCGTTCTGCTTTCGTTCGCAGTTTTCCACAGAAAATTGACCCATTTACCTCATCCATTGCAAAACCTTTCTGCATCACGATCAGCTTTCCCCTCTGAAAAGTACGACAACGGATCACTCGATCGACAGTGATTTTTGGGAAGTTGAAACGCAACATCACAGGGTAAGATACTGACCGCATTCGTGAAGCTCGCTATTGAGAAATTGTTTCGGCTGACTGTTAGCTTTCGCGTTGATATAGACAGCATGCAGTCTGACAGAGAAGCCCCCGAAGCCGGTGGACCCTCGCTTGACCGACCTGATGGCGATGACCATGGTGACTCCGATTCTAATACCGGCGACTCTGCCCAGCCACCAACTCCCAATTCTACTCCACCGGCGGAAGATACGAATTCGGAGGACCCGAACTCGGGGGAGAGGGACTCGCTGCATCGGACCACTCCTGCGAAAGATGCTGAATGGACATACTTGGGCTACCTGATGGATAAACCCGAGGAATGGGCGCTCGCATTGGATACCCAGTCTGAGATCAGTATCATGACACCGAAAGTCTTCAACGCATTAGGCATACCGATGCAAGAACTGGACCGCCCAAAATGCTTAGTTCCAGTACATCCGAGCCAGCGACGTACCAGAATCGAACTGATCGGCAAAGTTGAAGACGTTTACTGGAGATTCTCTGGATGCACGAACCGGTACGATACTAAGTTCTATGTTGCGGATCTCGAAGGCTATAACGTGATAATAGGCCAGCCTGCAATTAAGGCACACCAGCTTGTCATCTTGGGTCCAGACCTTGCTCCCTCTCCGATCTGAGATGGGTTATAGATATTGGGGACTTTCTGCTGGAATGGCTTGCTGTCTCGCATATATCATTTGTCATTGGCTGTATGTAGCCGCATTCCTAGTGGATACTGTTGACGCGGTGGCTGTCGGTGGAATTGAAACCATCATCGGAAAGGCCTATCATGCCTGTAGAAGGATGCAAGCAACCAATTAATACAAAATAAAAGAACCCTGGATACCCCAAATACTTCATGCTTTCCAGTGCCGATGAATAAAATCATAGCCCTGGATGGTTGGATTGATCCCTACCGCCTTTGACAAAGTTCCCTGGGGTTATGGAGCCTTGTCCTATGTGTGACAATGCATGTAACTGTGCCACAGACCGAAAAGGTGATTCCCATGACCAGCTGCACTCAGCCTTGGGCATACGTGGGCTGTAATCCCCTGGATGTACCACCGGTTTGGGTGTGACAGAGAACTTTTTCTGCGGCTCACAGGCTTTTTTAAAGCCAGCTGGCTCGGGCGCTTCCTGGCACAGAACAAACAAGACCAAAAACCCTGCCCCTTCCACGCACTATACATTAAAGCATCAGACAATGGCTCAATACCGTGTTGTGGAGATTAAATGTTTCCGAGTGGGTGAGCCACAGCTGGTGCTCCAAGCCTTTGTCGGAAATGTTTTGAGCCACAATATTCTCACTCTTCAAGGTCAACAAAGAGTCAAAATGGCAACTTGTCATGGATCGGACCTTGCAGTCCAGCACACTAGCGGCATGGACTTTATTGTTCGTGACTTTGTCAGCTTGCGCTTTTGCCGACGCGGCGCGACGAGCATCGAGGAGGAGTCCTTCTACATCCCCGTCGATGAAAGCCTCGACCTTCGGTCTTTTGGTGATGTGGATGTCATTCTAGGCCGGGACAGCTGTGTGAATCTCAAAACGTCTGATGAGAACCTCCTTCGTATAGCCCCCTTAGGGCTGGAGGTACTGAATGAAGGTCAGTACTTGGACGCGTAATAAGAACAACCAGGGCTGACATTTCCTCAGATCAGATCAAACACAACAGGAGAAATCTCGAAGCGAATAGGAAGAAGGCCCAGAAGGCTGACAAGGAAAGACGGGATGTTCAAAAGGAGCGTCGTATGGCTGCAGCTCTTCGACAGACAAACAGATCTTGAATGCTTCTGATGGAGAAGCCCGATGTTCGGTCTCTTTCTGTTTCGGTTTCCTTTCTCTGGTACTTTCCCTTCTCCTGTCAAGTGACTCTCTCATGCTCCTAACAATTTCCCCTTGGAATGCCCCAGAAATCTTGTAATCAGGATCACCGAGCCAGAAGGGTAATCATACCACCGGGGTCCGCACAGGGCGGGAAGTGGTGGAGAAAGAACGCCCCCGAGCTTTCGATGCCAGTTGCACATTCATGACAAAGAGGATATCCCAGAGTCGTGTCCCGCTCGATATCACCTCGTAGGCTACTATATATTCAGGGCACCCTCACCGCAAATGTAGTCCCTCTCACCAGACCCACAAGCCCTCCCATTAACCATACAAGCCGTAGCCTATCGAATAGGTATGACTAGATATATAGTTCAATATTGCATACCGTCCTCCGATGAACTGCGAGAGAAGAGACAGCAGGGGGAGCAGGATGGAAAGGAGATTGTAGAAGAGCCGCCTGAAGCAGAAATTATTGATACCGAGGATCAAGATGGCCACGACATGCAACACTTCCGGACGAAAGCTCTCTCCCAAATCCAAAGCGGCCAGGAAAGCAGCGACGAGCAATATGCCAAAAACCGTGTCCAATACTTGCTGGGGTGTGATCTTGGTCATCGAGAGGTTGAATCTGGAAATCCAACCCTACACTGGACCTCCGCATGCTCCTGGGCGGTTGTTCGTCAAGCCTCTCGGGACTGTCGAGCTGGAGTTCATCATGATGGGACCTCGCAAGCCTCGTCGGGCAAAGGCCACGTTCCTCGTGGTAAAGGATATCCACTACGATCTGGTTATAGGGAGGCAGTCCATGAGAGAGCTCCAGCTCTATCGAGCCGACCCGATGATTGCGGAGTGGTATCGATTTCTCCAGGGTTTGACCCCCCCAGAGGCGTTGTGCTCGAAGTACCGAAAATATTGGCGTCAGCGTGAATCCACTCCAGACAACGCGAAGTACCGAAGTCAATGGCCCAGATTCCGGGACTGAGGATTGTCGGTTGAACAACCTTTCTGATACCGTCCTTTCTTTCCTATATAACTGTTAATTTGATATCCTGTGATTGAGACGTGCATCCAGACATTGAGCATTGTAGATAATACTCCTAGGCATGCATATAGAACCTACGTCTCTGATTGGTGGTGGACTGTCGCCCTGCCCTACCTACAGCGCGGCTACCGGCATGCCAGCACACCTATCCGTGGTAATAACTCCCAGTCTGACTGCATGTAGACAATTTGGGTTTCTCAATCCTACCCAACCGTATGATACCGTAGGATCAGCCATTATTCCAGGTTCTGGAAGGTCAGCGGAGCTGGATCCCGTGAAACAGTCCCCCCCCCAAAAGCTTCACAAGAAAGCCTTGCGTCGGCTTCAATGACTCAACTTCACCTATCAGATGTGAGTATGACATACCGTTCAGCCTGATGCGTCATTTACCCGCCGTGCCTGGTAGCCAGGCTCTCTCTCAGAAAACCATCCGCCGCATTTCCTCTCGGGCGCCACGCACACCCTTCGATCTCCACGTATACGACGATAGTTCATTCCAACAAACGCGAGCTCAAGTGCTTTTGAACTCTTCCCCCAAAGTCAACAAGCAAGATGAGGCAAACTCCCCTCCAAGGCTACGACAAACTAGCGGCCCTGATGACCGTGGACCCTGGATCCTCCATCTTCCGTCGCTTCTCCAAGCTGAACGCCAAGAACCTGCTATACCTCCAAGCCGAGCTGGCCTACGTCCAGGCAGACCTCGACGACATCATCGAAGAGGACATGGTATCCGGTTCCGAAGAGAAAGCGAACTACCCCTTTTCCGTCTGGAGTCTGAAGGGGTCGCCGGAAGAACAGCCGGCACAGTGGGTGAAAGTGCTCGAGGCACGCAGGTTGCTGAATGAGTACAGTACGCTGTCTCCCAGACTGGGTTGTGTCTGCTACTCACCCAAGGGCAATCCCACCCAGACAGCGCCCTCCTCCAACAATCCCGTCTCCTCCACCTGACCCCCCCAGAGACCAGCGATCTCGAGGTCCTCCAGGACTGGCTCGACCGCGAAGAGAGCACGACCATGTTTCTCTCTCCCTTGGACCAATGGCGCGGGGAAAACGAAAAGGACCTCATCTCCCTGTGCAATCGACACGACGGCACCGATTTCTTCACCCGCTGGGTGTATACCCGCTTCGTTCCGTGGTTTCATCGTCGATGGGGCCATCAACGCACCGTATGTCTTCCCTCGTCTGTCTCTTTTCTTTTCTCTCCGTCTTGAAAATGTTGATACCACCCCATCCCAGGACCGAAAAGATATCGAGTCCGGCGTGTGGTACTACGACAACCACACCATTAAGTCCCGGACGTACATCATCAGCCTTCTCATCTCGGGCTTTCTTCCCGCGTCGGCTATCATCGTCGTGTACTTTGTTAGGGATACCGCGGCTAGATTGGTGACCATCTTCGTCTATAATATGATCTTTGTGCTGGTCATGGGGTTGATGGTTAAGGCGAGACGCGTGGAGGTTTTTGCCACGGCAACGGCGTACGTTCAATTCGGGATCCTCAGGTGTGGGATGACGGTTCTTGGCTAATTGGGGGTAGGTTTGCGGCGGTCCAGGTGGCTATGATCACCAATAATGGGGGTTCGTAGGGTGTGGATATCGGG
The DNA here is from genome assembly GCF_003184545.1 of Aspergillus heteromorphus CBS 117.55. NCBI lineage: Eukaryota > Fungi > Ascomycota > Eurotiomycetes > Eurotiales > Aspergillaceae > Aspergillus > Aspergillus heteromorphus. Next base: position 154,956 of record NW_020290427.1, on the reverse strand, counting down.
GATGAATGGGATGATAGCAGATAGGATTTGGATCATCTGTGGCCTCGTCTCAGTTTCATTAAAAACAGTTGGAGAGTGGTGCTGTTGAATATGTTGTCAACTTTCACCTACTTCCCTTTGAAACTCTCTGTTTTGTGACAATATACCGGATGGTGGAAAGCCAAAACTTGTTTGGAAACCAAGGAATTCGGGAAGCGAGATTAATTGTCGTGTAACCACTGGCATTTGTCGGTAATGGGTTAGTAAAAATAATAAACTGTTTGTTGAGCCCATCCAAACGCACCCCGCCCGCTGACATATTCATAACGCTTTACTTCAAAGAGACACAAAAGTGGGGACAGGATCGAGGCATAAGAACGATCGAACGTTTCGAAGACAGTTATTGGCCATCTTCAGATCCTGTGATTCCTTCTCCATCATGCCCAATCGATAAGCTTCTTACCCACCATCCTTTTGGTTGCCGATTGATACAGGAGGTTAAATCAGACTACCACCATGGCGTAAGTCCAGCACAAATCGTCGGGGGATGAGCTATAATGTTTATGCTGTCCATCGACTTCGTATCTACATGGAGTCAGATTCCGATGATATGAAAATTCCAATTCTAGGCTTTCCGAGGACGTGAACCCAGTGTAAGTGTGGTCTATGCACCACATGCGCCAAAAGAAAGCACGCAGCGCAATGGTGCTTCTCTGGAAGCCAAGTTTGAAGTGGAGGGGAGTCCGTTCGGACCGAGTGACTTGGGATTATTCTTGGACGACATTCCAGGGCGCTCACACGTCCCCCGGGGCACAAAGAATATTGATTGTATTCCGCGCAGGCCGTCTCTGACTTTCTGGTGGCCATCTTCTCCGACGAGCTGATTGGGGCCTTCTCGGACGCTAAGGTCATCGTGACCGTGCGCGGTGAGGAGAGCTAGCTCGACTCAATCATGGTGACTTTGTGATAGTGGTAGAGTGTCCCTTATACCCGGACAGATACCCTGATGAGGATAATGGTAGACAAATCATTTGCGCTTGTGGCAGAATAGCTTGCCCATGTACGGTAAGGAGAGCTAATTCGCACGTCAAATAATTCGCGCTGGTCGCCGAACTGCTGGTATACGAGGTGAGCGATGATTGGGGGCCTCTGTGTGCGTTTCTGGGCCTGGACGCGCCTTCGAACCCCTTTCCGCGGAGTGTTGACTGGGGGGAATATAAGCAAGCGCATGGGACTGCCGCTTAGTCTTGTATGGGTTAGTCGTGGTTCAGCAGATGTAATATTGGGATAAGCTCCGTTTGAAGTCGATTAAGGAGGCGCTATCTCTTAATATCAACCATTTGGGTACATCCCAACAGGTTGGGTCCGTTTGGACTCTCTCCTGAGAATCCGGTTTCGGAAGCTCATCCCTGGGTCGAGCTATGAAGGAGAGGACTTCAATGGGCAATATTCTCAGACAGTGTCAGTGATTCAATAGAACTAGGCCATTGGGGCGTCATAAGAGAGAATCGAGGGTGTCTCTCAAGGTCCATAAAGTAGCTCTGTGTTATCCCGTGTTATCCCACTCGACACCAATGACAAGGCATTGCATGGCCGATGGCGAATCCTTCTCCGTGGACTGTCAATTAGTATATTCTTTAGACGGCGACGGTGGCGGGGCTAGAACACACTATGGAAGGCTCTAGGCGGGTGAGGGTATGGGTAGTCCAATCTTCAGCATCTTGGTTCCTGTAACCAATTGCCTCCTTAACCTCCAAGTCCGTCTCGCGAAGTAGATACGTATATCCGGTAGTTGCCGCGACTCTCAGATTCGTGTTGTCATGTCCTCAAATGACACGACATTCATATACAGGGTGGGTCGTAGAGCTGTGGTTCATTCCACCAAGGTGACCACGGTCAGCTTCATTCGGGCGGGTTGTTTAAAGTGGGTTGCAGCTCTGGAAAGCGGCAAAGGCAATTTGGCCCACAAAACCGTAGGGCGTTGCAGTCTGCTGACTAAACCGATCGGGGGTCCCACATCCGGCGCGCCAAGAGAACGCCCCAAGGCTGGTCACGCCATTTTGGGCAGGTTTTGTCGAGACATCAACATGGTGCGTATCTATCTGACAGGCACTTGATCGAGCCTAAGGAGTCAAGGACGTCGCCGGGTCGCCGGCATCACGCACCGTCGTCCTCAGACTGAGACGTTCTCAAGCGCACGGCAGGGGCGTATTTTGGCATGTCCCGGTAGATGCTGATTGCCGGCTAATTTTTCCGCCGAGGCCAGGTTTTTCCGTTGGACGTCTACACCGCTGGTGTTTCTACCATTGGAATCCGCTTCCCAATAAGTAGTTATGTCGTCGGCATTCAATCAAGGAACATATTCCTCTTGACGCCTCAGGCTGAGCCGGTGTCCTCGGATATAGCAGGAGACGTCTTTGTGGCTGGCCATTTCCGAGGCATGCAAATCTGCCGCGGCACAATTGGTTTGTTTTGACGCGCAATCCAAGCAGCATCCCTGTTTTCATGCTTGGTTAAGTTGATTGTTCATATTAGATAGCCTCGGGGGAAGGTTCGACCACGAAGCTTGGTTTGTCGGGGTGCATTTGCGGGAGCTTTAATTACTGAACTTCCACCAATCCCAATGTAGAAAGCCGGCGGTGATTTAGGTTCGGAGTCTGGCCGGGGAGATGAAGGGAAGGGAGGGAAGGATGCCAGAGACTGGGACGGGAAGGCCCACGAATGGAGAAATGATACGCGCTCCTCTTTTCCGGAACGAGTAACGCATCAACACCAACGGCCTCGTGAAAGCATTCGGCCGGTCCTTGCGTCATTTTCTGTCAAGTGAGAAAATGTCTCTTAAGCTGTCCCAGGCTGTCAACTCACGACACTAGCAAAACGTGTGCCCTTGCAAGTTGCAACGCCACCAATTCGGTGCTATCAGAACCTCTCCAGTCGCAAACCGCATATATAACTGGGCGCCTTGAAAGTCGAAACTGCTCTCTGAACGACGGGGCGTTCCGGCGCCGGGCCTTGGAAGTGGAAACTGAAGCACACTGGAATTGGGAAGCCCCTGTTTCAGAGCTCGCTGGCTTGGCCGAATCCATCGGTTCCTGGCCTTTCGCCAAGCCCATCTAAAATGGACGACAATATCTCCTCTTTATTAAGCTTATGATAATGAACGTGTTAAGGAGGGCCAGGGTCCGCTGTCATTTGCTTGCGAGGTATCCCCGAACGCTGCAATTGGCGATGGAGTCCCGACCCGCTAGCCCTAAGAAGCTTCTTCGAACGCCTCCACCCGGTTGATCTTCGGTCGACCTGCCTGAATCTCTCTAGCCATTTCACATATAGTTACTCACTGCTTCTTTTGGTGTTGAAGAAACCCCGCCGGGGTCTCCACCCGGAGGTCCTGATCCATATGATGCATTTGTCGGCGGATAACAACACGCCATCTTGAATGGACGAAGAATGGTTCCTATAAGAACAAGTCCTGCCCATGCTCCTCTTGAGTGCTTCAATCATCCAAACAGCCAAGCTTGACGATCAAACACCCTCAACCGCAACCATGGTCAAGTCTATCCTTTCTTCCGCCCTCTTCGCTGCGACCGCTCTGGCCGCCAGCCGCACCACGGCTCCTTCCGGCTCCATTACCGTCGCCAAGTCCGGGGGTGACTACGACACGGTGAGCAACGATCATCCATATCGCAGGCTTGAATCTGTACTGACGGATGGGTTTCCCGCATCCAACAGATCAGCAGTGCCGTTGCTGCTCTTAGCACCACCACCACCGACACTCAGACTATCTTTATCGAAGCTGGCGAGTACGAGGAGCAGGTTCTGGTTCCCGCCCTTGCCGGAAAGCTGATCATTTACGGCGAGACTGAGGAGTAAGTTGGAGTTCTATATCTGAAGGATCGGAGGAGTACTTGGCGTGGCTCCTCCGCATTCGATGATAGCGTCACATGGCTAACGATACCAGTGACACCTCCTACGCTGACAACACCGTGAACGTCACCTACGGTCTGGGTCTGGCTGATGTCTCCAGTGACGATGAGACTGGTGCGTGTTCTCGTCTACCCCATCCCCACGAACTGTGCTGATTATAGATGCAGCTACCTTCCGCATCCACACCTCGAACGCGGCCATCTACAACATCAACTTCATCAACTCCGGCGGTGCCTCTGCTAAGCAGGCCCTGGCTGTCAGCGCCTATGAGACCGAGCAGGGTTTCTACGGTGTCGGCATGTACGGATACCAGGGTATGTAGTCGATCACAAGCTGCGGGTCCCTTTGTACTCTACTAACAGGCATGATCAGACACCCTTCTCGCTGAGACCGGAAACCAGGTCTACCTCAACTCCTACATTGAGGGTGCTATGTATGTCTTGTTATCCAAAGGCATAAAAGGTTATTTGCTTACATGCGGATCAGTGACTTCATCTTTGGCCAGCACGCCCGTGCCTGGTTCCAGAACTGCGACATCCGTGTCGTCGAGGGCCCCAGCTCTGCCTCCATCACTGCCAACGGCCGTAGCTCCGAGACTGACACCTCTTTCTACGTGATCCACAAGTCCACCGTCGCTGCCGCCGCTGGCAACGACGTTGCCTCCGGCACCTACTACCTCGGTACGTTCTCGCATTTCTCTCCCCCCCTCCTCCACTATCCACAAGACTAACAAAACACCCCCAGGCCGCCCCTGGTCCGAGTACGCTCGCGTCTGCTTCCAGGAGACCTCCATGACCGACGTTATCAACGCTCTCGGCTGGACTGAGTGGTCCACCTCCGAGCCCAACACCGAGTACGTCACCTTCGAGGAGTACGACAACACCGGTGCCGGCTCCGAGGGTACCCGTGCCTCCTTCTCCTCCAAGATCTCCACCCCCTACACCATCTCCACCATCCTCGGCTCTGACTACGCCGACTGGGTTGACACCACCTACCTCTAAATGGATCGTGTCGAACTGGAACAACCTCGCCGCAGTAGCTTTGTGGGTTCTGCCTTGGTACCGCAACCTTGCCCTCAGTATATAATTGTTGTTGGTGTTCATGTGTGTATATAACACTTCGATAAGTAATAATTGATTCAATCTTGCTCAGTTGAGCATTGCATTGCGCAGTTTGTTGGTCTTGTGGTGTAGTGTTCATGGATATCTGGAGTTTCTGACGCGTTTCTCAATTTCTCAATCCCTACGCGGATCTCATCCCCGTCATGCAGCACAACGCTCGGTCCTGTAAAGTACCCGATACCCGCTAGAATCCCCGGCAAAAAGATAGTTCCCGCCTCGAGTGTCGTTCCTTGTGACAGGAATAGGATCTGCTATTTGATACAGAAGATAACGTTCCTGCGATATGTGTATCTGCAATGCCCTCGAGGACAGACACATCATTCGCTGCCTTGCAACCCAGAGGACAGACAATCCAGCGCCTCATCCTCCTCGGGCATATCGCGCCCTGTTTTCCCGATCACAGGTGAAATTTCTACCTGGCAGTCGTGCGTCCCAGTCTGTGCACACATCGGGATATTAATAGTGGCCGACTAGACTGGAAACCCGTCACGACAGTCCACAGCTTTCCAATGAGGACTGGCGTTTGGGCGAGGGCCAGGCTGGCTTCGTTCGTGGGGTCCATGCAGCTTAGTCTGGAAAAATGCGATGCGGGAACTATGATCTTCGGGGGTGGCTTGGCTGTCCTGCCGTGTGATGATTTGCAAGGTGGATACAAATCTAGGGGTAGTACGTATTTGACTTGATGTGCATGGATTGTCTTGTGACGCGGCGGTTGAAAATCGCCCTCGATGTTTTCCTGGCTGATATCGCGAGTTGGATCGAGGAGATGTCCGGGGTAGGCTTGGTCGTTTGAGATAGCGATCAAGCGGGGGAGGTGAGGTGAATCTCTGTCTTGGAGGGGGTCATTCGATGTGGGGGTGCAGCAAATAGATGGCTGCTGGTCTGGGATGTGGTATGGACTGGGAAGATCCGGCCCCACGCCTCCACGGCGGGACGTGATCGGCATCGGGCTGCGGGACACTCTGGTAGTACCGTAGTAGTGGTCTGGCGTTTGTGTGATCCCTCCCACTGTCCCACAAGTCAACAGATCCATTATTAACTCCGTCTCATTGGAATTGATTTTGTTAAGGTGTGGGGAGAGCTAGCCTCATAGGGTATACGATATATGGATGGAATGGAGTGGGATGGTTCGTGGAATATAGTGTTGGATATAGACTTCTGATCTCAGATTAGATTTAGCAAGCCAAGGCAGGATAGGGACCCTGATAATATAGGAGAGATTAATGCAACGTGCATATGCATATGTAGTTTGATTGGATACAAAATACTCCCAGGAAGCGAAAGTACGTTGAGACGTCAAACGTCAACTAGGTCCTTTTTATTCCATGGATATCATCTACTCCATAAACGAAGCAGGTACATCCGGTCCCCAAACTGCAAGCGACTCATTTGTGGCAGGCATATACCCAATCGGGGTTTCGTCGTTCACAAGATCCCCATCCGCGTAATGCTCAACCATGTTTCCGGTGGTGTCCCACCAGTAATCGAAAATTTGGGAGCCAAGAATGTGCCTCCCTACGCCCCATACAGACTTATAACCCTTCTTAGCAAGCCACTGGTGCCCCAAATTTTGTGTGTCAAAGTCGTGGACTTCAAATGAGCAGTGATGGACGTGTGATGACTCGTTGGTACTCATGAAGAAACTGTGGTGGTCCACGTAGTCCTGCTTCCTGTCAATATGCGCGAACACCGCGACATTGACCTTTTCGCCATCCTTTTCGACATAGAGGAAGTCGCTCGGAACTATATTAAAATGCCTAGTGTAGAAGTCAAGCATGGCAGGGAAATCCTTGGCGCAGTACCCATAGTGGCCGAGCTAATCCGATTAGACAGTGTATACCATTCGGGGAAGTCAAGCATACCTTGTGCACGGGTGCGGGTCCAAGAACAAATCGCTGAAACTTCCGAATACGATTCTTGTCTGACTCGTAATTGACAGCGAGCTTCTCCGGATACTCACCCGGCTCCGCAAGTGCCTGTCCATGAATAAGATTGACAGGATGACCTTCCGGATCAGTCACCGTCACTAAATGACCCCCACCAGGGTGATCGGTCAGCTCTTTGATAGCACTAGCATTCGGAAGCTCCCGGGCCCTGGATATATCAGTGTCGCACGGTCAATCGCCAAGCCAACAAAGCAACCTACTTGACCAGGTCCTGGTACGACTCGACCTCAAATGTGCCACCAAGAAATGCTCTCGGCCCTTTTCGTGCGTAGTAAACATAGGCGTCCGTGCCGTACCCGCGGTACCAGATCTGATCCTCTGTTATCTTAGCAACCTGGGTACCAAAGTCTGCACAAGTCAATTCCAAGGTATTTTGTGTCTTTGGGCGCTGCAGACCTTTCATAAACGTTGTTAGTTCATCCAAATCAGGATGTTGGTACCGCATGTGTGCCAGTTTCACCAGATGAATCTGCGTATCGCGATTTATGCCACTGCGTTCCCTCCAGGATGTCACAGATTCTTGCTCTGGTCCCTTTGCCGTAACATCCAAGACGGAGGCTCCGTGGAGACGCGTCTGTTGGTGGTTTCTTAGCATTGTGAATGGCATCCGGAGACTCGCATACCGTTTCTTCGAAAGTGCCCATTGTGTGATCGAGGTCGAGTATGGTCCATACAAAGGAATGGTCCAAAGCAATGCAGTCTCGGTTCAAACTTATGCCTTACCATGAAGCGGGGGTGGGGAAGAACTGTGGCGGGGATGCGGGGCTGGTCGGGGTGGTCCCACATCCTCTCTCCGCTGACTGTCCTGTTTTCTGTCTTTTCACCCACGTTTCAACATCTATTCGGTAGTCTAACAGGCTGGCTGCTTACGCGTCAAGTGGGTATTTCCCCCCTCGTGATAGCTGTGGAGACAATGCTCATACCCTGGGTTCTTCCTCCCGTCATGGCTTTTGAAATCAATCAGGCAACACAGATCGCTAACCAATTGTCTCTTTATAGTGCTCCATCGCAAACGCACAAGATACAGCTTATTACCACACGTCCTTCTTTCTTACATCCAGGCAAACTTGCGACTCTGATCCTAGAGCCATAAGCATGTGCTTATCTCAGACAAGATTCCATGCTTGCCGGGCCAGCTAACTCCCGAGAAAAAGGCCCGGACCCAGAGACCCGGTCGACAGGGATGGGCGGGGGATACTCCCATGGGTCGCTTCCGAATGGAAGGATAAGCCAGTGGATTGAGAAGCATCATGACACTATATCTTTCCATGTATTCCCAGGTTTCTCATCAACCCTGGAGTGTCATTTCGCTACCTCATGGTATACATAATGCCCACCCAGACCCACAATTCTGTTGATTGAGTTGCGACACGGACGTGGGATCATCTATACCCAGCATCATGATTCTGTTAGGCGACCGTCAGACAAAGGACCTCTTTCAAGCGTCCCACCGGTCGCAATATGGCTGATCACTTGCTCGACGTAGTCATACCAGACTGATGCTCACTCTTAACTATGAGACGGGTTTCTGTTACACGTGTGCAAAGAGTATATCTGCGTCTCGACTTTCACTAACATAAAGATCCTTTGTATAACCTCCCGTCAGTCTACTGTAGCATATACCACTTCCTCACCAATGACCGGCGGCAGAGCCTGATATTCTTGCAACCCAAATACGGCTTAATGCATGTAGCCTACTATAATCCCACCTGATATATATACGGCGACTTTTACTCCGGGGACTTTGCATGCTCGGAAATATTCCCCTCTGATGCGCTATTGAGCAAAATCACCATATCTATACCCACCCATTGCAGACTGAAGCTGTGTTCTCGCACTCATCAAGCGAGAGCTCTCTCAGCCATTCTCGCTGTCTTGGCTCCTCAGGCACGAGCTGACACTGGTCACATGGCCGTCGATAGTGGGAGCGAGCACGTGGTGGAGGCCGCGGTGACCCACGTCGAGGATGTCCGCGACGAACCTCGACCTCACTTGGACCAACCGACCAGCGCTACATGGGGCTGTAGCAATGGTCAACAACCCAATGGCCTCCTATCCCCGATTGCAATTGTCGGAATGGGGATGAGGTTTCCTGGCAGCATCCGGACCGGGGAAGAGTTCTGGTGCATGTTGGTGGAGAAAAGGAGCGCACTGACTGAAATTCCTCCAACCAGGTACCATGGAGATTCATTCTACCATCCCTCCAAGCCTCACGTTCTCAAAACTAAGTACGGCTACTTCTTCCAGGAAGAGTACCTAGGCAAGGTCGATCCTGGCTTTGTTGGAAAACCTCACGAAGCGAGTAAGCTGGATCCCCAGCAGAGGCTGCTCCTCGAGGTGGTGTGGGAGTGCATGGAAAATGCCGGTCAGATGGACTGGCGAGGCCACGAAGTCGGATGTTTTGTCGGAACATTTGGAGAGGACTGGATGGAGATATCGAGCAAGGACTGTCAGACGACGGATAGATTTAGAGCGATGGGAACTGGTGACTTTGCGCTTGCGAACCGCATTTCATTTGAATTTGACCTCAAAGGTCCAAGGTACGTGGAGCTTCAATCCTTTTGATTATGTCCTCCTTCTCCTCCCAGGTTCTTCCATCTTCGCGTTCCCATCCGCCCGTCTGACACTCTGTCATCGGTAGCATAACTTATAAAACGGCATGTTCATCCTCATTGGTGGCTTTACACGAAGCCTGTCAGGCCATTTATTCTGGAGACTGTTCATCCGCCATCGTTGCTGGCAGCAGCCTCATTTTTTCACCTACCATGTCGATCACCATGTCCGATAATCTTGTGTTGGCTCCCGATGGCAGATGCAAAACATTTGACGCGTCAGCAGATGGCTATGGCCGTGGTGAAGGAATCAATGCGATATACATCAAGCCGCTAGATGCGGCGATACGAGACGGCGATCCCATAAGAGCCATAATCCGCTCAACGGCTACAAACAGCGATGGCAAAACCCCGAATATCTCAACCCCAGATCGATTCAGTCAAGAGCGTCTCATTCGCAAGGCATATCGACGGGCGGGGATCAGTGACGTTTGTCAAACAGCCTTGTTTGAATGCCACGGGACAGGGACAACCATGGGTGATGTAACCGAAACGGAGGCTGTAGCGAGTGTTTTTGGGGAGAAGGGCGTTTTGATTAGTGCAGTAAGTTGTCTTACCATTTCCCATACATTATTTTGAATCTAAATTCTCAAGGTGAAACCAAATGTCGGGCACATGGAAGGCGCATCCGGTCTTACCAGTCTTATTAAGGCTGTTCTTTCATTAGAGAATAGAAAGATTCCTCCTAATATATATTATGAAAATCCAAATCCTGGCAGTAAGTCATCTCAAGTTTTGTGCGATTGCCTACTAAAAACAATAGTCCCATTCAAAGAGGGCAAGTTAGAAGTTCCAATAGAAATGACACCTTGGCCAGAGGGACGTGGAGCTCGAGTGAGCGTCAACAGCTTTGGCATCGGTGGAGCAAATGCACATGTCTGTAATATGACCATTCGACAAGCATGGCTTTGGGATATAATTGCTGATGTGAGATTTAGGTTATTGTAGATGGCTACCAACAACCCCATAGTGAGCCCCAAACACCGCGGAAAAATCATTCGAAAGATCTTTTGGTTGTTTCAGCATGGAGCCCCAGTGCACTCGAAAGCAAGATCGATCAACTACGGGTACATCTGGAGCAAAACCCGGAAGATTTCAGAGACCTTGTTTACACACTCGGTGCTAGGAGGGATCATCTCTCTAACCGTGCTTTTCTGGTAGCGGACAATGACGGTACAGAGCTAGGTCAATTTCAGAGGGCACACATACCTGAAGCTCAGATGTCGGAGGTAATATTTGCGTATACTGGGCAAGGTGCGCAATGGTCCGGGATGGCAAGAGGCCTTATCGAGAGCTATCCACAGTTTCACAGAGATATACGGATAATGGACAGCACTCTCCGAGGTCTTCCGATCCCTCCGAAGTGGAGCATACTTGGTACCACTCAACAAGTCGACTATTCGCACTGGCAAAAATATACTAACAGACATTAGATACATTGATAGATGGCAGTCAAGCTGTCATGGACCGTGCTGAGTGTTCACAGCCATTATGCACCGCTATCCAACTGGCTATAACGAACCTTCTTGCCTCCTGGAATATCCGCCCTTCCAAGGCAGTCGGTCATTCTAGCGGGGAGATTGCCGCTGCATATGCCTGCGGTGCTATCTCCATGGAGGTCGCGATCATCTTAGCATACTATCGCGGTCAGGTATCCGCTCAATGCGAGGGTAAGGGATCGATGTTGGCAGTTGGAATGGATCCCAAGCAGGTCAGCCCATATCTTACAAATGGTGTTGTTATTGCGTGCTACAACAGCCCGGAGAGCGTGACCTTGTCAGGCGATGGTGGTTCGCTAGATGAGATAGAAACAAGGATACGCAGTGACCGACCGGATACTCTCATGAAACGACTCCCTGTATATGTTGCTTACCACTCTAGTAAGTGTAATCCGAATCCATTGAGGGCCCTACTAATGCTTGAAAGATCACATGATTTTTGCAGGCGCTCACTATGAGGAATTGATACGATCGCATGTTACCTACAGTCCGGTTATGACTGCAGACATGTTTTCAACTTTGACTGGGCAGGTAATACACAGTTCCAGCCAGCTAAACTCGGCCTACTGGAGGGCAAACCTTGAGTCGCCGGTGCAGTTCACTTCTGGAATGAGTGAGGCATTGAAATCAACATCTGAAATTCCACAGCCACTTATCATGGAGATCGGACCCCATTCAGCTCTTTCGGGGCCTATTCGTCAGGTGAGCAAGAATATAGAGAGATCATATTCGTATTGCCCAACTGTCATCAGAGGTGACGAAACAGCCGGAACGCTGCTGGGCGCAGTGGGACAAGCATATCTTCACGGGGCTTCAGTTCTCTTTGCAGCAGTGAATGTGATTGGATCATGTCTTAAGAACCTCGCTCCATATCCGTGGCAGTACGAGGATTGGGGATGGGACGAGAGTCGGCCTCCCCGGGAATGGCGCTTGCGGAAATTTCCACAGCATGAATTGCTTGGTTGTCGCACTCTGGAGTCGGGTGACTTGGAGCCCTCTTGGCGGAACATCCTCCGCCTTGATGAAGTTCCCTGGATTTGGGACCACGTTGTCAGTGGCAAAATCGTCTTTCCCTGTGCTGGATACATAGCCATGGTCGTAGAGGCCGCCCGTCAAGTTACAGGATCCGATTCGATATCCCTGCGGGGCTTCTTGATAAGGACAGCTTTGATTCTGGAACCAAATCTGGAATACGAGCTTCTGACCAACATGCGACGAGTGACTGTGAATGATCTAGTGGAATCTTCCTGGTATGAGTTTACAGTCTGTTCTTATGACGGCACCTCGTGGAAAAAGCATTGTGCTGGACAAGTCAAGGGTGTCAGCAACTCCGATATGCCAAAGCCACCAAAGGTCTCAGTTTACCCCAGGTCTGTCTCCTCACCATACCTCTATCGGCAGCTACAAAAGGCTGGGTTGAAATATGGAAAGCAGTTTCAGGGCCTGCAGCAAATAACTGCCAGTCCTTCAACCTATGAAGCTGCTGCGATAGTGAATGATGATCCTCAACTTCACGATAGCCGTTATCTAATCCATCCTGTGGTAATCGACCAGTGCCTACAGTTACACTCTGTTGCAGCATGCCGTGGCCTCGCACTTGACCTTGGGATAGTGGGGGTCCCTTCCTACATCGGTGAGGTATGCATAACCAAAAGCACCGACTCCATGTCCTTAGGTGTCCGTCCCAGCCCTGACGCTACAACATCCGGTGGTGGCCTCGGTGGCGATGCATATCTTGTTCGTGGTGATGGGGATCTCGCGTTATCCATGCGCGATGCCCGGTTTTTTGCTCTCGAGAGCGATGGAAAGCAGGTACGTCAAGAGCCGTTTATGTGCTCTTATATGGATTCTCATCCAGATATTCGTCTCAACACTGTCATTGGTTCGGTTAAGAAGGCCGCTGTAGACACAGGACTAGAGGTAGCAGCAAAGCTCGCTCTTCTGGTGATGCTAGATTTTGATGTTCTGGTCCGTAATCTCACCCCCAGTCTGCCTCACATGATAAAATATCAGAAATGGATACAGTCCGAGGCGCTCCAAATAAAAACGGGAGAATACCACGGTATCAAGGAGGGACAAAAATGGGCGCGGTTAAACTCCGGCGAACGACAAGGAATTTGGGAGACGCTGCTGGACAAAATCCCCGATGTCCGACTGTCGGGGTTCTTTTCGGATGCCAAGTCTTGCCTGGAGGAGGAAATGGACTCACTGATGACAGGGAAATCATCCGCGGCCCAGATTTTGCCCCCGCGAGATTCCTGGAAGGACCTTTACGCATACGCCGTTGACAACTTCGATTGGAGTCGGTTTTTTAATCTCGTCGGGCATTCCAATCCCCAGCTACGGATTCTGGAAATCGGCGCTGGAACGGGTTCCGCTACGACTGCGGCTCTTAGAACTCTTGTCGATTCCCGCGGTGATCGCTCCTTCTCTCGATTTGTGGTTACGGATGTGACTGCTGGCTTCTTGATCCCGCTTCAAGAGAAATACGGTAGTCAGCTCGAGTATGCGGTCTTGGATGTCTCGCTCCCCCCCGCAGGTCAGGGTTTTGATGCTGGTGGCTTCGATCTTATCATCGCGTCCAATGTAATACACGCCACACCAAGCTTGAGCGAGGCACTTGCAAATGTCAGGACACTTCTGAGTCCTGGGGGCTGGCTCTTGCTTCACGAGCTTTCTTCTGGTATGGTCAGATGTTGAAACTGTTTAGATGTCTGCTAACTACTAATTCTTAGGCATTCCTTATGTTGATTGGGCGATGGTATGTTTATGTTTCCGCTGCCACCTTCCCTTTCCTTTTTAAATCTTTTGTCCAGAAGTAGAACTAAACTCATCTTCGATCACAGGGTACCCTTCCCGGGTGGTGGTTGGGAGATTCAGACCAACGTCTTGATCGACCATACGTGGCGCTAGAGAGATGGAATGATGAGCTCGTCAAGACAGGTTTTACCAGGGTTGAAGATATTGCATACGATGCGGAATCACCACGTCAACTGTGTGCCACAATGATAGCGAGAGTTGCACCGTCGAAGCCGACAGCCCGATTTATCAATATTCTTGGAACCCCAGAAATCCAACAATATCCCTGGGCGTCAGTATTTGGGAATAAGCTTTCCCTACGCGGGTATTCCATCCGATGGTGCAATCTCGGGGAAGCCCCTGAAGAGGGCGATGTGATTTCACTCCTCGACCTTGAACGTCCCTTACTCTATGAAATTTCCGAACAGTCCTACACCCAGATCAAAGATTTTTTGTCTCTAGGTCGACGGACACTCTGGGTTACACGTTCGTCCCAAAAGCAATGTTCAGATCCCCGCTACGGACTCGTCCAAGGATTCGGCCGCAGTATCCGTCTTGAGTCTGGCATCGATTTCAAGACCATTGAACTAGACAAGTTCAACGATACCGCAGCCAATGTCTTGATTCGCGTGTGTGAGCATATATTCAATGAAGTTCAGAATCCCTCGGGTAGGGACTTCGAGTATTCCATTGAAGGCGACACCGTTTATACAATGCGGTGCCACCGTCTTTCAATGCAGGAGCAGCTCGAGTCTCCAGGTGGCTGTGGACCCCTTCGCCTCCATCCTGAAACACGCGGCATTCTGGACACACTGCAGTGGGTTGAGGAGGAGGATCAGCAGGTCCTTGGGCCAGATGAGCTTGAAGTGGATATGAAGTATTTCAGTCTGAACTTCAAGGATCTCATGTTAGCACTGGGGCTCCTTGGGGCAAACCTGCCTCTGGGTATAGAGGGGAGCGGAATTGTCCGCAGGACCGGCTCCAAAGTAACTGATATCCATGAAGGCGATGCCGTCATAGTCATTCAACAAGGTACATTTAGAACGCAGTTAGTAACAAAGGATGTAAATTGCATGCGCATTCCAGAGGAGATTACACTCGAACAGGCATCGGCGATGCCTTGCGTCTACGCGACCGCAATTTACTCACTTCTGACGATAGGGAACTTGATCAAAGGAGAGGTGAGATTCTGCTCATTATACATATAATTTGTTTCTAACCTGGTATCTCCTAGTCTGTCCTCATTCATGCTGCTTGTGGTGGTGTCGGACTTGCGGCTATTGATATTTGCCGTATGGTTGGTGCCGAGGTATGGCTTCACATCCAACCCCTACAACTAATGCTAACAACCTGCATAGATATATGCCACAGTCAGCAGTGAGGAGAAGATTCAATTCCTCATCAAAAATTTCAATATACCACGAGAGCGAATATTCGATTCTCGCAGCGTCTCGTTCCGGAGCGGTGTTATGAATGCGACAAAAGGACGCGGCGTCGATCTAGTCCTGAATTCCCTCGCTGGCGAACTTCTACACGCATCCTGGGATTGTGTCGCTGCCATGGGCAAGATGATCGAAATCGGCAAGCGTGATATGCTCGAACATGGAAAGCTCGCGATGGTACATTTTGCAAATAATCGCTCGTTCCATGGTGTGGATTTGAGTGAGATGCTCGCTGACTGTCCAAATCTTGTTCGGGAGTATGTTTCTTTCCATTTCTGAAACTCAAGCAGTACGACAACCTACTGACGAATCTCACCTAGTTCGATTGATGAAATGTTTACCTATTGCCAGGAGGGGCGACTGGAAGCGCGACTATTCCCAAGGATGTTTGAGGGTTGTGACATGGCAGCTGCATTCCGCCATATGCAAACCGGCAAGCACATTGGCAAAATAGTCGTCAAGATGCCAGACAATCCTCAAACGCTGAAAGACAGGCCAGTAGAGAGGAAATATGCCTTCTCCCCGACAAAGTCCTATCTTCTAGTCGGTGGCTATGGGGGTATTGGTCGACTACTGGTAACGTGGATAGTCACACAAGGGGCCCGGCACTTGGTGGTAATGTCGCGATCTGCGGGTCAATCTCAATCCGATCAAAGCTTTACCAAGGAATTGGAAAGTCAAGGTTGTACCGTGACCATCGTCCATGGTAGCGTTGAGGACATGAACAGTGTCAAGCAAGCTGTCTCCGCCAGCGAGCACCCGCTCGCTGGAGTTGTCAATCTCTCTCTTGTTCTCCAAGTAAGCACCCACTCCCTCAGTCGAGGATGTTGCAATACACCTACTAAGCCTTCGTCTCCACAGGATGAATTCCTCGCAAAAATGTCCTACGATCAATGGATCGCTCCCCAAGGCCCGAAGATCGGGGGCGCATGGAACCTCCACAACGCCTGTTCCGACAAGCAGCTAGACTTCTTCGTCCTCTTCAGCTCCGTTGTAGGAACAGTCGGTAACCCAGGGCAATCCAACTACGGCGCCAGCAACGCCTTCGTCGACGCATTCGTAACATACCGCCGGTCCCTAGGCCTCCCAGCCTCGCGCGTGACGCTCGGCGCCGTCGAAGAAGTCGGCAACTTCAGTCGCAACACGCGACTCCTGGAACTGTTCCGCGCGCAATCACGATTCTCCCTCTTCGAAAAAGATGTCATCGACGCATTCCGGCTCGCGTTACCACACACTACCCCCACCAACCCTCCCTCTCTCGTCCATCCTCCGCTCGACATCATCGTCGGGGTCACCTCCTTCCTCAACCCCGGCCAGATGGACAGCGAAAAAGCGTTCTTCGAACAAGACGCCCGATTCAACATCCCCTCCCTGATGAAAACGAATAAAACAACCGAACGCAATCAGGAAGACGACATTCTCCTTCGTCTGTTCGAATCCATCGCGAACAACCCCTCGTACTTGAATGACCCTCAATGCGAAAGTATCATCATCCAAGAACTGGGAAAGCGTGTAGGAAACTTCTCTGCGCAGACGGGCCTCGACGACAAGCAGGTCGCTAGCCTCCCGATCGATTCCCTCATGGGTCTCGAGGTCAAGTACTGGATCCGACGGAGTCTGGATCTCGAAACATCCGTCTTGGAAATCGCCCAGGCAAAGACTGTCGCCGGCGTGGCGGCGTTGGTTATGAGTGGGCTGCAGGCGAAGTATGGGACTAATTAATCCATTCTGTGATTTGCTTCTTTTTGTACGTGATTTCAGGATGTCGGGAGTCTGTGGACAATCGACCAGTCCGTGTTGGTTGCGTGGACTCGATTTATTTGTGGCCAAGGCCGGGTTTTGTGATGTTTGTATTTGTGTTTGTGTTTTGTTTATTGTGCTGATAAGTGATGATTTCGGAGAATTCCTGTTCTTTATTCTAACCCAATTGAGCTGAGCTATCGTATCTTTGAGCTGCGCTTGGTCCCCAACATCGTCAACGAGGCTGCCCGCTTTATCTGTCTGTATTTCGAACTGCTCCGTGGTGCAAGGTTCATAAATTGATACGTAGAACCCGGAGAACCCTTCCTTGTATTCTATGACACAAAGATTTATTGCGACGCGCCTTCCCCGATATTATAGCCGAGCGGTTGGGAATGTAGTACTTCACGCCGGTTCGATCCCGACCGACGCCTTCCTTGAATTATGATTTTTCTTTCTCTCATGTTTTTTCCAGGCTTACTACTGTGCACTTGTCCTGGGGTTGAGATCCATTTACACATCGCTCTATTTCCTTTGTATTATATCTTTGTTTGGTGGTTTGTTGTGAATGACAATGATCTCGGCAGTTGCGACCCGATCATTGCCGGGTCCCGAGAGAATGAACCAGATAACCGAACCGAGAGACGGACCGCTGGGTCGCTTTTGATCAATCAATACAGGGGTGCCACGAGGCTTGGGTCTTAATCTGCTTGGTTTGAAGGATGATGGTAACTTGCATAAAATACGTATGATGAGAGATTTTATTGCGTTACATATAAATTCGAAGCGTGAGGAACAAAGTTCTTTAACCAGCCCAGAAATATATATTTAGAGCTACGGGTTCTTTGGGAATCATCAGGCGAACTGGACGGCAAAAGACCACATAGATTCAAGTCTACCCATAGAGATGACCTAACATACACTGGATTGCCCCTCTCAATTACGATATAGTATCCTGACAGGAGGCAAAGATAAACCGATCTGGTCGGACAATGATGTATCTTCCCTGGACCTTGTCCCGTAGGAGATGTGGATCGTAGTCCAATGGTTTCGGTCGGGAATCACACAGCGGAGAGCCAGCAAATTCTTCTGCGCTCGCGATCTGGAAGACGCTTCTAGTTTTTGATTGATCTTTCATCTCAATAGTTTCCAGGATGATGGGGATGTCGTTTGAATGGAACTCCCTGCGAGACCATTCATCGATTCTTTCAAGTGCTTCTGTCACTGGGATCAGCTCAGAGCTACTTTCCAGGTATACAAATAATCGGAAAAGGGACTTGATCTCTGAGCCAAGGATGACATTATTTGTGAATAGGACTTTTCCTTTCCATTGTGCGACAGTATACCTGAGGGAGATAGAGACCGCCGTTGAGATCGGGCATGAAGGGCATCCCAGCAGAGTATCTGTATTGGACAAGGGAAGTCTTTCGTTGACCGTGTTGTAGTTGGCGTCTCCAGCTTGGAATGAGCTGGATAAACCGGAGGTACCAGTCACGTACGAAGATATTTATAGGGTGCGTCTCGCAAACCATGCGTCCATTTTCCACTGTTGTCGCTAAAGATAGCTCTAGCTGCTGTTTACGTTCTTGGTGCCATGCTTTCAGAATTTGATGATGGCTTTTCTGGGTGGGCTGGTAGCGACAAAGTGTGGCTAGACGCCAGGATAGTGAGATTGCATCTCGGAAGCCGGACGCTATTCATTGTCCACCGACTGATATTGTGAGTACTGGGATATGCGTAAAGGCGGGATATCTGGTATCTTACATGGAGGGAAAACATGAGCCGCATCGCCGCACAGAATTACTCGATCCTTGGACCACATGTTGCATGTGCGCGATGAAAATGAAAATGGACGACAGCGTGGCACTTCAATGCAATCTTCCGGGAACTGCACGGGTTGAGAGAGCCTGTAGGGTCAGACTGGTTGTGTGGGGCAATTGAGAAACGGATACACTTACTTGTACCGACTTCCACTATGCGTGAGATAGGGAAAAACAATCCGTCGCATGACCTCAGGCTTGGCCATTTCAAATCCATCTTCTCCACTTCGAATGATATACTCGAACCTCCACAGCTGATCGGCGGGTAGGCCAAAGCGCCCACAGACTGCTGGCCGATCCGGATTGCATAGAAAACGAAACTCGGGAGGAAAGAACTGGTCATACACTTGCTCAGGCGTGTATCCTAAATGCCATAAAGGAAAATTTGGATGGGACTGTGGTGTTGGAACCGTGATTTGCCAATTCAATGCCACCCAGGTTTCCTCGTAGAAAGCACTTCTCGAGGATCAGCGACCAGTCAAGTCCAGAAACGCCCAGTAAACCTACTCGTGGAACTTCTCCAATATGACGCTTTTTGCCTCCAAGTAATGCTTTTGGGTGTAGCCGGTCTTTCCGTCCGCACCGACGAAGAACCTTGCTCGAATGTTATTTTCCACCCCTGTCGGGTCGCGATAGGTACAGTACTACTGTCCACTTCTTGTCTTCATTTAAGCTGATGACGGTTGAATTGCATTGTAGCGAGCAGAAGGAGGGGTGCATGACCTCCCTCATCTGAATTTCAAGTACTGGCTGTTTGTGACCGATGAACCCAGCATGACCAGTGACACCAGCAGTCTGACGACTATTAACCGATTAGAAGTATAATAAGACGCACAGGGCCTACTGTGTTGTAGTCCAAGGCAAGAATTGGCTTCTTATGCATGTCGCAGTCAGCTCCGCTGACAAAACCGAAATTCCCCATACCTTGTTTGGGTTGTCAATCCTGTTAGCCTATCACGATGTACACATGGGCCAGCCTACATGTCTTCGTATATATGTTGTCGTAAAGTCCCAGCCCTTGCAGAAAGCGAATACCATCATCGTCCAGTGCTATCCCGCGGGGATCGGTGGTGATTGCTGGTTCTTTTTAGAGGACGACATTGAAGACGCCCATGCGGTCGAGGTAAGCGGACAGCAAAGCACCGGTCAAGCCACATCCGCAGATGATGACATCGGTGGTTTCTGAAAAGAACTGGTTGGCAATTGTGGACTGCTATTAGTATCGTGGGAAGGGTGTCAGAAATGTTCTTCTTTCAAAGAAGACTAGATGCTGGAGGAGAAGAGAGAGATACCTGATTGCGGGACACCGCATCGGGGGCCCTTGCATGGCTAGTTCATTCAGCGATGAACATGCAGAAAAAAAGACACCAATTCATTGGATAAGGCTGAGCCATGTACGTAGCGTTGCGAAAGTGTGGAGAGGAAGAGAGAAGCGGAGGAGATGAGGAGACGAGAAGACGAGGAGACGAGGAGGTGGATGGTAATCCGGAAGTCTGGAAGCCTGGAAGCCTGGGAGGCTGACCGGGATGGATGAACCCCTCGCTGCGTTTGGATACCCCGCTACGAGGCCAGGGAATCCCTCACGCAGCACCCGCAAACTCAACGGAGAAATTACTGGGGATTCGAGCTCGAGATACAAATCTCAAGCAAGCTCATCACCAATGATTTTGATTTTGGCGCGATAGGGCCCGCAGTGGGAAGGATTGATCGGAAAAGGTGAGTCCGGGATCAGGTGCATGACCTAGGTGGCCTTGATTGGTCAAACATTTGGGTATCACTCAGTAGTACTCCGTAGACTATCGCTCATAAACCCGATCCAACGTAAAAAGGCGGCCTATAGCTATGTTACTAGTACGGAGTACAGAGGTTCTATGAAGTAAGTCCTCGCGTTAGAGGGGCGAAGTTTACACTAATATGGACGGTGGGCCAGAAGAAATCGCATGTTTTGTAGCCGCCAGATTAACAAAGACATCGATCTGGATGAAATTGAGCCTGACTCACAAAAGGTTTAGCTTCCTTGAGTCGCAAGAGAGGAAAACAACAGATCAGTTGACCAAAGTCCTAGTAACATAGGCCCAGAGAGTATCTCGAGTAAACGAAGCGAATAGCAGCATTAGTTCAAGACGCCAGTGCATCGGTTACTTGACCATCCGCTTGAAAAACTCTGTGGACTAATATGGGGCATCTCTACGGCAAATATTTCCGATAAGATCGCTCAGAAGTGGATGATATTTTATTACCAAATTCCCAGAGGCGTGGGGCACGCGATATGCCCGCCCATCAACTGATTCAATTGGAGCTTGCAGTCCTCCGTGAAGGGTACCAGGAGACATGCAGGCAGAGATATTCTGTGCCAGAATGAGCGGATTTCCAAGATCGCTACGGGTGCGCCTCTATGCCGCCTTAATCCTTCGCGTGTTAGAGACATTACTAATATCCACCGAGCTACCCGTACTCAAGCCACGGGTTTTATACCAGGAAAAGTTGGCCTGGCGCTGCTATCTGCAGTTGACCAGGGCTTGCAACACAGTAGCCCTGGACTCTCCCAAACTCTACCTCACAGCCATCGAGGGTACGAAGCTGCTCGTTGAGGTACACCACTTCAAGCCGGCACGACCAAAACCTCCAGTCCAGCCTTCTCTGCCGATGGGTGGAGGACATTGGGGGCCTTGGACAGCGATTGGCCACCATGTGGGAAGTAATCTTACACGAGATTTCCGGGACTCGCGGCTTGGTCTGATCGCAGATTCACCTGGCCATTGCCATTGATAGTCTTGTGGCTGAGGCCCTGAGAAACTAGCGGTATACCAACCAGTTATATTGCTTTCTTGTTATGGGGCACGGGTGGTAGATCTCTCAAATGCAGAAAATGAGTGGTGCCACACATTGATTCCTTCCAGAACAAAGGATTTCCGTGACAGTTACAACCGGAAAAAGGATTATGACATAGCAAGGACTTTGGCATATGTTAGACAGAGTTGTCAACGGGGCAGCAGAGTGATCGTATGGGCCGCAGCCCAGAAGACCGCCAGCGGAAAGCGCCCCTGGCAGCCAGGGTGATCATGACGAAATGGCCAGACCGGATGGCCTACCAGCATCCGGGATGGTTCGACTTCGTTGTCCAGGCCATCATGGCCCGGGGGGGGCTTGGCAGTGATGCCGTGGCATTGCATCCGCTGGACTCGAGTAGGAGGATGAAACAAAATTGGGTGTCTCAGAGAGTTAACAGGCAACATGGCCAATTCCGGGGAAAGCCAATCAGGGTGGCGAAAAACGCAGTTGTTGGGTGGGTAATTAGGCCCGATCCGATCGGTCCATTCCTGCCCGGCATCCGGGTGGTGTGTCGGGTCAGACCATCCGGAAGCCCACTGAGGCTGCCTGCCATGCACCTGCCCTCCCAAGTACATATACCCGATTTTCCAGCCGATCCCTTCCGAGGCGTCTACCAAGCGCAGTCGACGAGGATATGTACTCAAGCGCGTCTGGCATCATGGAGTTCAACCTCAACTCGACCGTCGCGGCGCACGCCACAACCACCTACTCCGAGCTCTTTGCCCTTGCAGGCCAGAACCCTAAACTATCTTTCCTCGAGAAGGCCTGGTGGTCACACTACGCTTACTGGGACAACGATATAATCGCTACCGGTATGTTCTTCGGTTCTTCGACTCTTCGACTCAAACCTCGTCCTTCCACACGCTAATACCCCACAGGTCTCATCACCTTCTTCGCCCATGAAATCCTCTACTTCAGCCGTTGCATACCATGGATCATTGCGGACGCCCTACCGAATCTTTTCCACAGATACAAGATCCAAGACAAAAAGGCCCCTCCGTCACTCAAGGAGCAATGGAGTTGCGTCAAATACATCCTCGCCATCCACTTCATCGTCGAGCTGCCCATGATCGTGCTATTCCACCCAATGATGGAATTCTTCGGTCTGAAGTACGCTCTCCCGTTCCCTGATCTCAAAACCCTCGCCATCCAGATCGCCATCTTCTTCTTCGTCGAAGACACATACCACTACTGGCTCCATCGCGCCTTCCACTGGGGACCGCTCTACCGCGCCATCCACCGCGTCCACCACCAGTACGCCGCGCCGTTTGGTCTCACAGCTGAGTATGCCAGCCCATGGGAGACCATGCTGCTCGGTCTCGGAACCATCGGACCCCCTCTCGTCCTGGGATCCTTCACCGGCGAAGTCCACCTCATGACCGTCCTGGCGTGGGTCGCACTGCGGCAATTCCAAGCGATCGACGCGCATTCGGGATACGATTTCCCCTGGAGTCTGCGTCGGATTTTCCCGCTGTGGGGAGGATCGGACTGGCACGATGATCACCACCGCTACTTTCGGGGAAACTACTCCTCTTCTTTCAAGCACTGGGATGGTACGTTATATTCCCCCTTTCCATTCTTGAACTAAGCTCACCTCACACTAGTCCTCATGGGAACTGTCGCTGGTCCGCGCGGAAAGCAGATGCGCAAGGAAGAGTGATGTGAATGCCGTGCCATGCATCCTTACTTATGACTGATTGATTGCTTGTTTGTATTCTTTACTTCGTTACGAGATGTCCATACTATTAATATTTAATTCTAATCGGGTTGTCGTTCCTGACAGCCTAGCCTTAGGCCATTTATACATAAGGTGCTTGTCTGTTTATCTCTCTCCACACGGGTACTTTGGTAGCTTGGCGAACGTATGACTTGATGCACGGATCATCGCCCCTTCCCCATTTTAGGCTGCCCTTTACATAACGAAAATAGGAGATAACAGTAACCGGGATCTGACGTCTGCGGGAGTGAGAAAAGGGGGACGCTGTATTCGATGTGTGAGTGCCACGTCCATAGTAGGCAGATAAATACTGGCCTGCATTTTGTTCCGGGTATTGAGAGTTGGTTGAGCGGCTGCAGTAATCGCCACACTAGTCTGCGGGGATGACACCTGAGGTATATATTTATTTCTAGAAAGGTCTAGCACTGGAGTAACAAGTTCAGCAGCTATCTGGACCGGCCGGGTAGGCACCTACCTACAGAGTACATACTGCCGTGCAAGCCAAAGTCTGTATTAGCGAATCAGATATACTATGCATGATACTTCAGTGTAACCATAATGTCTGGTTTAATTCGCGATGGAAGGTCCCACTGGCATGGGATTTTGATTCCGACTGCACAAGGTTGATCGCACGTGTTAGGGAGGGCCCATGTGCGCCATGGCATGCAGTGGAAGGTAGATTTTTGATCGGGTGTTACCATCGATTGGGTGGGGTATGTCCGTGATATATGTATGGTCTGGCATCGCGAAAGTATTATGTATAATTTGGAGAGATTAGACTGGAGTGTTGATGACTGATGTTATTGAAGTCGTGCTGCACTTGCTGCTGGGGTGATGAGAGGGAGATGGGGACTTCTGGTATGCGGGGAGAATGTGTTGGGAAGACACCCATATTCACACGACACCCATATCCAGAAGAGGGTGTATGGGCGCTAACTGGGATAGGCGTAGCCTCTTGAACATCACATGATCCACATTCTGCTTGGGGAGACCATTAGGTGTTGTAAGAGCAAATGGCTGTGCGGGTAAAATGGGACAACATCCCACAGCATCCCACTCCGAGAAGGAGGGTGTGATGTTAGATAGCAACGGAAGGAATGGTGTGTCTTGGCTCTAAAGGAGCGACAATGGTCTTGCCAGGATGGCGGTAACATCCAGAATGAATGAAAAGTCGACCGATACTCTGACTCTGTTGATGGGATTGGACTATTGCTGCCAGGAACAAGAATACTTCTATGACGCTCAAGTGATTGATTGGCTGGCTACTCAGGCCGAAGTGAGTGAGTGATGAGTAAATTGACTGAGCGCTGCCTATTTGGAATATTCCATCCCTTTCCATTTCATTATTGGGTAGAGTTTGGTGGATTGCCTCTTTCTGATCGGTTTACCAGTTACGGTTACCTCCGCTGAATTCACACAGTCCTAAGCCCGATTGGTCCCATGGCCACTAGTGGGATACGTACGAGTCATTGTTGCTTGTCGGGACGAAGCATAAGCACTAGTCCAAGACTGTCTAGCGAAGCCGTCGCAATCCGATCTACTAGACAGGCTTCTTGTTTATCTACTTATCTAGTGAGGAATTATCGTGTCAGACTACTCTGATCTGATGTATTTTAAAAAAGATTATTTATTATTGGGAGAGTTCTACTCTGCAGGTACATACATCCATACCTTCTAGATACCCCGTATCAACCGCCAAATTCCCACACCGGCTCTATAAACAAGCAAGCAATTAGTTGGCAACCAGCACACTCAGAGTAAGCACTAGATAAGGGATGATAAATAGGTAGAGACGGAGCTTATGACTCCGTCTAAATGTCTCCATCCCCGCCATGATCCTTTGGGATACGCATCGCATCTCCAGTCCAGACCACCTGTCTTTAATTCACAGACAGCTATATAAACATCCCCCTCCATTGCCATCACCACCACCACCAACCCCCAAAATAACCTCCAAAATGCCCTACGAAGTCCACCCCTGCCATCCTACCGACGCCCCCTCCATCAGCCAATGCATGGTGCTCGCCCGCCTCACAGACCCCCACTGGGCCTTCCTCTTCACCGACCCATCCGCCGCGCCCATCCTCGCCAACAACACCCGCCGCTTCCCCCACAACCTCACCTCTAACCGGCCCGCCCGCCGCCACGAGAAGATCCTCGACACTACCAGCGACCAGGCGATCGCCTATGCACGCTGGACGCTGCCGCCTTCTCTGGTTGCAAAGGGGGACGTGTGGCTTTCTGCGCAGGTGGCCGAGCCCACATCCGATGAAAAGGAGAGGTTTAAGAGGGATTTTGATGGGGCGAGTGATTCTGCGGGGAGAATGCCCGGGATGAAGGGGGGTGGGCTGTCGGAGTTTCGGAGTGGGCCGTTGGAGAGGGCGGAGGAGGGCGTTTTGGGGGGGTTGAAGAAGGGGGAGGAGGTTTTGAGTATGTATTTTCGCCCTATTCGTCGTGGTGGTGATTGTTTGACCCTGGGATTTGTGGGAATCGAGAGCGAAACCATCTATGCTAACACGCATACCACCACACCAGCACTCGAATACCTCACCACTCACCCCGATTTCTGGCGTCGTGGGGCCGGGAGTATGCTTGTCCGCAACGGCACGGATATTGCCGATCAATATGGCCTCAAGACATATGTCATGTCCGAGCCGGCGGGTCTGAAGGTCTACTTGAATCATGGGTTTAAGGTGGTTGATACTGTGGAGGTGGACTATTCGGCCTTCGGGGGAGAGGAAGTGCAGGTACATTACTTTTTGCTGAGGGAGCCGGTGGCGGCATCTTAGGTGCCATTCGTTGCGATGTGTGGTTGGGGGTGGAGATAGTGGTGGTTTGTTGGTTTACGACTCGGCATGACCTTTGAGGGTGATAAATTAGAGTAAGATAATGAAGGGAAATTTATCCGGGAAGATGGTTCTTGGTTCGATAAAAGTCGGAATCGTCTCTGGTGGAAGCTGCTATCTGACTTGAGACGAGGGAATATTTGCTGGAGGCATGGGAAGGCAGGTTATCTCGAACGCATCGGAGGGGAGCTGTTTACTCCCGACGGTCGGCATCCCAGCATGAGCTGGGATTCACCACGTATTCAAATACCTGGCCAGCAAAGACAGCTTATCATCGTCCATGTGCACCGGCTATAATGCCAAGACATTTTCGGTATGTGGTCACACCGGAGTTGATGGAGAAGGCTCAGGTAAGGTTTCCCAATGCGAAACAAGCAAAGCCCGCGGGCATTGGAGAATCAGGGTTCTCTCGAGTCCACATCTTGTAGAGTCAGTAGTGCGGAATTAAAATCCACACAAAGAGAGACATGAACACCAACTTGTCCGCTGTAGAGAGATTTTGCAGATGGCAACAGGCTCAAGCCATGCAGTAATAATGATCAGAAAACCTTGACAGAATCTATGTTACGGCTGTAGCTCGGAGGCTGGCGGCTGGCGGCCGCTGTGGCAGCGTGACTGGCATCCACTAAACAGACAGGAACAGGGAAAAATCGAATGGTGGCCACACGCCGCGTGCCGTGGTTCCGAGAATAAATAGGCTTGCCGCTCGGGAGGGTCTGGAAAATCGTGGAATGTTTTCGACGGTTAAATCATGCCGTTTGCCGAGGCTTTGACTGTTGGAGATGATGGTAAGCCTAGTCCCAGGGACCGGACGAAGATCGGTTCCAAGTGGCAACCAGGCAACGTTAAATCCGTGTTATCGCCGGAGATATTGTTCCAGACAGACGAAGTCATCCCGGGCGCAAATTGCCGGCATTGTCGGATAAAGCCCAAGGCCAAGCAATTAAGGAATGTCAGCCGGATAGAGTGTTCTGACAGGACTAGATGCTATTTTTTTCTCGCGTGATATCATGGTTGGCTGCTTGACTGCGGCCGTCAGCATCTTATTCTTAAGTCCGCTGCAGACGGGTGGGTCGTAAGCAGATGGCATTTAGCGCAAATCATCCATGGATTGGGGATGCAGAAGGACGGGTCTCGTCCGAAAGGGAGGGGTCTCCCCCCCCCGGCCCTGTCCAATGAAAGGCCCATCCCGTGCCGTGGCTGTCGCTCCGCGGGCATAAAAATACACAAGTCCTGGTACCTGTTCGTACTGCCAGGGTCGACAACCGACTCGCGTATGATGTCAGGAACTTCCAGGAGACTGTGTTTCGCCTTCCTTCATCCTGATTCGGGACTCCAGACTGCGACTGGCGTCGGCAATGGATAGCCCCGAAAAGATCCCGTACCATAGGGCGAGACCCCCGTAGGACCCAGACTCATGGCGTGCATGTCATCAACATGGGTCTTCAGACGGAACAATGCTCCACTGTCATCAGAGAAGATGATGAGGTGGATTTGCAGTTCAATCGATTTCTAAGCACTTGTTGCCGTCGCCCGTGTTTCGGTCGAACCACGTATAAATGTCGCGAGGACCCCAGGGGGATCGAGAGCCACATCCCGTCAATCCTCACTTCAATCCCCAACGAATACCCCGATAATCATAATGGCTGCTTCCGACTACAAGTTTGAGGGCTGGATGGGCCTGGACTCCAAGGCCGTCGAGGGCAACATGGTCTGGAAGGACTTTGAGCCCAAGCCCTGGGAGGAGACCGATGTCGACATCAAGGTTTCCCACTGCGGTATCTGCGGATCCGACCTGCACACCCTCAGAAGCGGATGGGTATGATCAGCCCTTCCGTCCATCAGGGTTGTTATTGACAGTATCTAGGGCCCCACCGCCTACCCCTGCTGTGTCGGTCACGAAATTGTCGGTGTCGCTGTTCGCGTGGGCTCCCAGGCCGTCGGAGACATCAAGATCGGAGACCGCGTCGGTGTTGGTGCTCAGAGCGACTCCTGCCAGGGCCGCAAGGGCGACTGCGAGGAATGTGCTGCCGGTCTGGAGCAGTACTGCCGCCACTCCATGGTCGGCACCTACAACGGCACCTACATGAACGGCGGCAAGTCGTACGGTGGGTACTCGCTGTACCACCGCTCTCCCTCTCGCTTCGTCATCAAGATCCCCGATGGTATCTCCTCCGCCCACGCTGCCCCCATGCTTTGCGGTGGTATCACCGTGTACTCCCCCCTCAGACACTACGGATGTGGTCCCGGCAAGCGGGTCGGCATCATCGGTGTCGGTGGTCTCGGCCACTTCGGTATCATGTTCGCCAAGGCCCTTGGAGCCGACAAGGTCGTGGGTATCTCGCGTAAGGCCAACAAGAAGGAGGACGCCCTCAAGCTGGGCGCGGACTCGTACATCGCCACCGACGAGGACCCGGAATGGGCCAAGAACCACGCGAGGAGTCTGGATCTGATTGTGTCAACCGTCTCTTCCTCGAAGGTATTTATATCGACAATTAGTCTCACTTCACCGCTAACATACCCTAGATGCCCATGATGGGATACGCTTCTCTTCTGGACCTTGACGGTTGCTTCGTGCAGGTCGGTGCCCCCGAGGACGGCGCCCTCGAGATCCCTGCTTTTGCTTTGATCATGAAGCGCGCGAAGCTGGGAGGTTCCCTGATCGGTGGCCCGAACGAGATCCGGGAGATGCTCGAGCTGGCTGCCACCAAGAAGGTCACTCCTTGGATCGAGGAGATTTCGATGAAGGACGCCAACAAGGCCGTTGTGGACATGGAAGCTGGCAAGGCCCGGTACCGTTACGTCCTTAGCAACGAGCTGTAAGCAAAAATTGTATATAATATAGAATAATGAGTATATAGACGAACATGACGACGTACCTTAGACAGTTCTTTCCAGTCCACGCACGATGTATTTCTTTCCCGCAACCAGAACTGTTTGACCCAACTTCCAGGTACTATCGTTGATACCATGATTCATTGAGGGTAGTTCATCCCCGGCACCTAAGCAGTACTTGACTTGCCACCCCGTTACAGCATCCCATTCCTCCCTTCTAGCGCTCACGCCTTTCCCCTCTACCACCTTGGACGAACCCTCCTGCCGGACATGGATCTGAACCTGGCGCAGAGCCAAGTACGTACCCCAGACCTTGCCAAGAAAGGTCCTGTTGACTTCAAGCTCATCGCCCTCGCTCAGTGGAATCTCATTCTGCGACTCAATAACCCACGATGTACCCTTCCCCGGACCATCCGGGCCAGCTCTGAATTCCAATTCACGCCATACTTCCTCGTATTCAGCCACCGGGCATCCAGGGAGGTCGGCGCGTGGCATCGAGCCTTGTTCTAGGTCGTCCCCGTTAGGCAGAGTGGAAAATGTGCCACAGTCGACAGCATCAAACGAGTTTTGGGAATCGAGCTCGTGTGTAAACTGCACTTGTTCTGAGGAGGTTAGCCTTGGTAATACGTCCGAGGGAGGGTGCGTACGAGAGTTGGTGCTATCTACAACCCGTTGACCGGCAATCGCCCAGTCAATGGCTCCTGATTTCTTGTCCACGCGCAGGTCGACGTACCACCCCGCAACGGACATCACGATCGTGTCAGTGTTTTCGAAGGCGGGTTCGGGGACCCAGCGGAGAGAGATCCGCGTGGAGAGGCGGCTTTGCGAAGAGGAGCTTTCAACTGACATTGTGGGGGTGGGATAGGGTTGTGTGCGCCGAGAAAGAGGTTTGTGCGTCTGTGTAAGGAGATGGCAGAGAGAAGGAGGAGGACAGCTGGAGGACCTTGGGTGGATGCGTCACATCGGAGGCCGTTATCGCTCTCTCGGGATTACCCCGCTCGGAGTCGGCCGAGGGTCAGGCAGTAAGGCATCAGCCTCAGGCTGCGACATGACGAGGGAAACTGTTTAAACGGAGATTCATTCCCTCATTTGACTACACGCTGCCTGAACTTCAAGTATAGGCAGAAACGGGAATTTCATGCCGGTTTCTCATTCGGACCATACACCCCGACAGCATTTCCTGATCCAGGTCCTCATCCCGCACTTACAAACCAGAAAGTCCAAAATCCGATGCACTAGAATCCCCAATCAACTAATCGTCGTCGACGGACTCTCAAAGCTAGTTGAATTCCAATCCGAAGCCATCTAACCCGGCCACATATCCATATCAGCACACCAAATACAGAAATGAAGAAGAGGAAACCATCCCACTTACATGCCAAGCATCAATCCTCAACAGGCTCGTATTCGTCGTCGAGGCTTCGCTGGTTAGAACACCAATCGCTAACACAAGCGCATCCCAAATTAGCATGTTTTCATACCGAGTAAACACACAACATGTTTTCCTGGAACCGCGGGCGGCCATCACAAAGAGAATATCGCAAAGAGAATATAACATACCCACAACATTATTCAACCAATAATACTTCCGACTCCCCGTCTCAAAGACCAACCGCAGATGTAACTGTCCACTGGGTGCCTTAGGCCCAGACGTCTGGATGAAGATGCTCTCCCCGTCGTCGGTTCGCAGGTTATAGCGGGTGTCGGCGCTGAAGATACCCGTCTGGGGATCGACGAGGCCCCAGTCTGCGCCGACGTTGAGGATCTGCCCTGTTGAGTGTATTTGGTATTATTTAAGGATTGGTTATTTGATGGGGAGAGGGCAGGGATAAAGAAGGTGTGGTACCTGATAAATGCGGGCCGGTGAAGTTCCCCCCTACGATGGGGATTGTGCGGCGGATGCCGTGGGGGCCGGGGGAGTTCATTAGAGTTGCTTCGCATTCGACGTAGGCGGTGTATAAAAGGGTAAGTTCTGGAGCTGGGGGGGCTGGGTTGGCTGTGCTTGTGTGGGGGGAGAGGAGGAGCATGGTTTTGAGGGCTGCGATGGCCCAGGTTGGGAAGGAGAGGGGTCGCATAATGTGTGGAATGGGTATGCGAAATCAGGTTTATGGTGTGATTGTTTTGGGCTGAACAAGAATAGTGTACACATTTCGGGATGGTTCTTTATATAGCTAGTTTTAAGAGGTACTGTCGAGGGCAAATATGATCGTCTATACTGGAGGAGGACCTCGGTTACCCAAGTATGGTATTATGTATCCGTTACATAGAAGAGATCACAGAGGCGAACTGCCGGCGGAGGTGGAGCCGAGGCCCTGTCAACCACATACCATGTTCCAGTGGTAAATTGTGAATGCGAATGTATATAGCTTTGCGCAAGGCCTATCAGAAATCGTGTATTATACTGACTTCTAGCACGAATGCGATGGATAGAATGAGTTGGATAGGGGTTATCTGTCCGCGATGAATTCTTGAAACGCCAAGTATGGAGGGCATCCCGCATATCACTGCCGAAAGGATGATCCCTCTACCCCGCAAAGCCTTTTTCCGCCGAGGGGAAAGATCCACTAACTATGGCTTTGAACACTAGGGGGCTATGGGCCCTTGTAACACCTGCTCATTCGCTCGATTTCGAGACCTCCTGCCACTGTGCCTGTCTGTCAAACTGGGTTGTGGAAGTCATACTTTCCCACTCTGCCCCCTAAACTAGAGCAGATACTGGATGCTCAGGACAGTGTGTCCATTTGAGGAGTAAATATAAGCTTGCAAGTCTGGCCCTTCGGTCGAGCGGAGATGATCTGATCATCAATCTCCATAGAGCCACTCATATCTGGTGCCACAGTAGTCCGGAACTGAGAGTAAACTGCTTGGAGAAGGATCTTCATTTCCACCATCGCCAGGCTGTCTATAATGAGAAAGATTCTTCAATCTTGGGTATCAATAAGCTCACCTTTTTCCAGTGCACCCCCTTCCTCCCGTCCCGAATGCAAAGAATAATCGATTGCGTTCATGGAGTCCTTCATCGTCCATCCATCTGTCCGGGTTGAACCGATCTGGCTCGGGAAATACCGTCTCATCTAGTCGATGTACAGTGTATGGTTGACAGCTGACAATAGTTCCCTCAGGAATAAAACACCCGTCAATTGTCCTTCCACCGCGTGGCACATGGCGAGGAAACGACATGGGAATTGGAGGTGAGCAGCGGAGGGCTTCCTTTATCACGGCATCGAGATAAGGCAATTGATCGATCGGTGTATCATTCGCTGTTGAGCACAGCTCCTTATAAAGACGCTCTTGGAATTGAAGATTGTGTGGCTGGGACAGCTCCCACATCAGAAAGCAAAGTCCATCGCCGGTTGTGTCAATACCCGCTGCCAAGTGGTCCATGCATTCTGCTGCAACTTGAAGGTGGGTAAGAGAGGTATTGGCTTTCGTGAGTCGAGAGACTAAACTGCAATTGTCGGGGCTCTTTTGAGCGGTCATCCTATGGACGTAGTCGTTGGTCATCGGAGCAGGACGGGGCAGCAACCACGATGGGAAATGCGGCGCCAACTGGGGTAAATAATATTGGAGAAGGTTTTCTGGACTAGTCAGTAGGTTGTACACAGTGTAGATTAATACATACTTTGCAAACTCTGATGGTATGTCAGTTCCTCCATCAACTCGTAGTCATTCTTGTCACTGAGAGACTTCAAGCCACCAGGACTGAACATGAAGCTGGTTACACAGTCAAGTGCATAGCAGTGCAAATATACCTGCCGGGATTAGCTGCTGCCACTTTTAATCGAGCTCCTACACACATAAACATTGACACTTTTCTCCCCGGTGGCACATTCAGTTATGAATGCTTTGGCATGTTCCCGAATTGTCGACAGATGATCACGCATAACGTTAGACATAGCGTATCGATCCGCCAATTGCCGCTTTCGCTCACTGTGCTGCAGGATGTCAGCTCCTGGTCGCTTTTATATTTGAGCTCAACTGACCGACTGCTTGTCAAGCGTTGAGAACATCGTTCTAGCCATGGTCAGCAACACCTCCCACATTTCATGGCCAACATACTTGGTGTTAAACTGCCGAAAAAGATCATATAGTTCTGTCTTATCATATCCACTACCCCCGGACGCATAGATCTCTCGAATCGCATCTAAACTCGCAAAGGAGACTTCATTGGGTGCAATCCGGACAACAGGGCCATACTCCTTGTGAAGTTCATGGATTGAGATACGGCGACGACCCGAGAACTCTTGAAATTTGATGACCAGACTTGTCAGTTTGGTATACCAAGGGCCAGGAAGTCTGGCCACGGGAGAGGAAAGTCTTTCAAAGAGGAATATCCCCAGGAGGAATGCGCCCGCACACCACAGAGACAGCATTATAGACTGCACAAACAACTTGTGGTGTTGATTGCCGCCGCATAGTTGTGAGGACGGGTGTTTATAACGATCCGAGTGTACCTGCCATGAACCACAAAGTCAAAAGTCAGCCACTGATCTACGTAGACGCGCTATCCTGGAAGGGAAGCAGCAAGAGATTCCTCAAAGCTAACCTTGAAGCCTCCAATCCCACCCATCGGACGGCACTGGCACTACGTATCAGTGTGGGGGATGATAGCGATCGGACGTCTCCGACTGATAAGATACGCGGCGAATCATCGCGCTGGTATTTGCTGCCACGGTCCAGAGTTAATCAAAAATGGAGCATCGAGCGACTGATAAGCCATATTGGCCGATCGATACGGGTGACGAAGCGAATTGGAAGGGGAGAGTTTCTCATGTGCATTGCAGGATCTCTTTTCCGGGTGCCGGAAGCTTCCCGTTGGTCTGATTTAATCGCTTCGAACCCGACCAATTACGAATGGATGGCTGCTACAAATGTCTCCCAAAGGCTCTAGCCCGCGTACTGTAGCTTGGTACTCTTGTCGGTCTAGCTAGGCGGAGGTGCTGAACTTGATAGCATCCAGTAGCTCAATACGCAAGAGACGCAATCCAGCCTGGCTTTCTCCGATAGAGGTACTTTCCGTCTTACAGGAGCACTGTCTATTGAGGAAAGGTCCTTTTGGAGAAGGCTGTGAGGCGGTAGTCTCAAGTGAAAGTGCTATTGGAATGGTTCTGCCTGCCCTCTCATTCGTCTCGCGATGCGCAACTATCTTCCTTATGAACAAACAAGTTTCGATTCGGCAGACATATTCACTCCCCTTGAGCAAGGGACCCAGAGAAGCTTTGGGGGTGCTGTCAGCTGTAAATGTTCTCCTCTTGTACAAGCCGGCCACTACATGCCATCATATCCATAAGACCATCCATATCTCTCGAAATCTTTCTTTCTGATGTACAAGCACTGGTCCATAGCGTTTCTGTAGGCTAATGATATAATTAAACGGACCCAGTGAATCCATTAATCGTAGCAAATAAAAGAGGCTTGGAGGTATGTATCCTATCCCCAAAGTGAACTATTAGCAATACGACTGTGACAGTTGAAGGGGTGAAGGCATACGACAGATCCATGAGCCCTTCAGGCAGATAGACACATCGATTACAAGAAGTCTAGCAAGCAAAATGCATTCCGGCTTCAATAAATTCATCGTAAATGTTCAACGGCACTTAGCCCATGCGCCAGTAGCCAGTACTCTCTCATCGAGTCAGTCACAGAATCCTGAACAACGTAGAAGGCGAAAGGTGTTTAATTGAAGATCGGAATTGAGAAATCTCTCGGTTGCGTTAACGTTCCAATCAGGCTGGTTGGTCGTGGTTTGTTCGGCATGACTGGCATCGGAGAAAATAACCAGCCTCAACAGACCCCTCACCCTCAAGATTGCCAACGAACAAGAGCCCACAGTGACGGCATCTTGATGAATCATGAAGAAGTTTTATCCCTGCCTTAACTTTGGCAGCATAGTCAATGTGCATTGTTCTGAAGCCGTCAAGCTCGACTTGAACTTGAGATATTTTCTTCCTCTCCGCATCAAGGCATATCTGACCACCGAATTTTGAGCATGCAGACGCTCATATCTGTTATTCAATATAAACAGAATATGACGAGAAATTTGATCTGGAACCATGGTTATTAAAGACTTTTCCTTACAAAAGTCACTCATGTGGTCGACTACTGCTTTTGCGAGCATGTGGTGTGGTGCGACCTCGCCTTTTTTTTTCATGGACAGCCTCAACAGATTCTGGGAAATTATCAGGGCACCAAGGGCCTTGCAATATGCTTGCAATATTACTATTTAAGATAGCCCGCCTTGATCTTCCGAAATGGTATATTTACCTGTGTACAAATAGTCGATCATGCATTTCAGCGTACAGGTGTCAAATCGTTCAATCTCGATGATACCGGTTGAGGCCTCCTAAGAGAAGTAATTCAGTTTTCTGTTCCCCGCTCTGGCTGCCAGGTTTAGGAATTTCTTACTTTGAGCTTCCTATCGCAGATAGAAGAAATAACTGGCGATTGAGCACGAACGACTGCCTAGTGGACGGCAAACTCTTCCCCGTTGCAAAGGAATTTTAGATCACTGTACTTCCCAGTGCAGAGAAGTTCCTGGAAAGCTGACGGACAGAAGGGCGACGACATGGCTGGGGATATATGTACTTTGGACCAGACAGAGGAATGGGATGCTTATGGAAATATTGAGAGGGGAATTGTGCCAAAGAGGACGGTGTAGTGAGATGAAGAGGCATGTTGGTCTCATGTAAAGGTGAGAAGATGAGGCGAGGCGACGCGTCAAGATAGTCGCCGAGGGCGGTCATGTGGTAACAATTCACTTGATTCACGGCCTCAGGCCATAGCGTAGCCTTTGACGGTCTCCTTTGTAACCTCAGCGGACGGTAAAACTTGTAGACAGGAAGTTCGCCGTCAGCGATTTCCTCTCTTTGAGCCATGGCGTCAGCGTTGGCTGTCAGACACTTGTTGGAATGATATTCCAGGGCATTGTCCAAAGCTGAATGATGAACTAGCTGGAGGATGAGTTCAACCGACTATTTATATTTTGCTTGGGTGAGCAGGTGAGTATGTCAAACGCTTTGCTTTCCGGGGAAGAGGAAGTAGATGAATGTGGATATATTGAAGGATATATAGGATGTTGAGAACTGCGATGCAACAGGACCTACCCAGCACTTCATATACTCCTCAGTCTTCTCTCACTCGCGATGCATCGTCGCCACTACCTCGTCCCAAACCTTCCCATCACGCCAGTACCCATCAACCAGAGGCTTTCTTCCCGGTTGGCCACCACGCGGTAGCTCGTTGACCCATCCCCATCGCAACTTCGCCTTCCAGCCCTTTTCCTTCCACGCGTTGAGGTCGGAAGAAGGGAACTCATTGAGCGTGGGAAGATATCGCGGCAAGTCGGAGTCATGTGCAATGCAAATCAAAACATCGGGAGAGTTTTCGAACTCCAGCAGCTTATTGACTGACTGCTGCGAGAGCTCCGGATCGGTGAAGGCGGATTCTTTGTAGCCTGAAACCTCATAGAAGGGAGTTTTGTCCTGGTCCACTTTGGCGCTGGGATGGCAAGCTGTGAAGATGCTACAGGGACATGGGCTGGGAAAACGCAACTCTTTGTCGAGTACCTCTGTCGGGATCTCCGCAGGAAAAGGGAGATCGGCGTTTGGCCTGATGACGCCGGAGAAGTGGCAGATGTCGCCACCGAGCAAGAGGAATGTTTCTGCCGTGGTCCGGGCGAGGCCACACATATGTCCAACGCAGTGTCCGGGGGTGTCTTCAAGGCATGGTCAGTCATTTCTATACTGCTATACCAACGTCCGAGACTCACCTAGCAAATAGAACGACCCGTTTCCGAAGAAATCGTGCGCGCGAAAACCTCCAATGGTTAATCCGGTCGCGAAATCAGGCTCGACCACCTCCCTTCTACTAAACGCATCCGTCGGGACAGGAGAATCGGCGATATCTGGGAAGCCAGGCAATAGGCCGGGGTGACTTTTGAACCCAGGCCCCACAACAAGCGATGTGGAGGATGGGAACAAAGCCACATTACCGATATGATCCCAATGATAGTGCGACCACACGACGGAGCCTATCCTGGTTAGCATTTGTCTATTTATACACGTCTGTTGCACAAACCGACCGATATCACTTAGTGGAACGCCACTCTCGGAGAGAATCTCCGTGACATCCTTGTCGATTCTCAACGAGGGAATTAATTCGTCAAGATGCTGCCGAATGACAGCGGGAAGATTCCAGTAATCTTTCCGCGTGCCGAGGTCAAACATGACCTTTTCGCCCGAGACTTCATCCTCGACAAGGAATGCGACGTCTGTGAGATTGAGGATTTCATGACCGGGTTGTACTGGTTGGATGAGGACTTGACTCTTGATTGTCATCAAAGTGGTTGTGTCGACCATGCGCACACGGACCGTACGGTCGGACTTGGGAAACTCGAGCATTTTGCAGACGGGCGCGATGCAATTGAATACGAGATAAAAAGGTGACAGGGATTGTATCAGCCCTGGTAATCTAGGTAACGGCTAGTAAGATGAGGCAATAAAGGTCTGATTCTACAATACTGCTGCGCAAGCAGGTAGGATATATGGATGTAGAATTAGATAGAAATAAGATATATATAATATCATACAGAAGTAGCCGAGGGATAGAATCAACGGGCCGAGGTCGGGTCAACAGAGCGGCTGACAAGGCCAGCACCGGGCCAAGCCCTCTTCCAATCCAATAGATTGACCCACCACCTTTATAACCTCGCACAGGGGATCTCTCGCCATCGTCGCGATGGCGCAAAAAGAGTCCGCCGATCGTAGCCGTTCTCACTCGCGCCCCACGGGATGGCTCGGATGCCCAATGAAGGCCTCAGGATATCGTCAGTTATTCCCCTCACTTTCCCCTCAGTCGTCCCCACTCTCTAAGAATGTCACAAACAATGCAAGGATGCATGCAGCTCAGGGAAGATTCGTATTCGACGGGAACGATGCAGCATCATGCAGCAAGCCGCCACACGATAAACCTGCTTTCTGCCAGCAGGGATGGCGTGGATTATATATGTTCCATGCCTGTTCCCACGAACATGCTGATTGCTCCTGGGATGTAATGTTCTCAGATCAGAACAACCACGCGTACCTCACCATGGACTCAGTCGGCCAAACCAACCCACCCAACCCAGTATTTGAAAAGTACGGCCTATCGGGCCACCTCCGTCTGGGAAGCAACACACCAGGCCCTCACCCGTCTTCCACGACCCGACCAGTCCACCATCCAGAATGGGACGAGCCCTCCGACCGGGGCTACATCGTGCCGGATAATCTTATCAACGAGCCACCGAGCAACAAACCGTTCAGGATCATCATGATGGGGGCTGGCGCAGCCGGTATCGACTTCCTCCACTACGCCCCGTCCGCTCTGGCGGGACTCGGGGTGGACATCGTGTGCTACGAGAAGAACGCGGATATCGGGGGAACTTGGTACGAGAACCGGTACCCGGGGTGTGCGTGCGATGTGCCGAGCGTGGCATACACCTTTTCGTGGCGCGCGAATCCGCACTGGTCGAGCTTTTATTCCGGCGCGAAAGAGATCTGGGAGTACCTGAAGCAGATTGCTGTCGACGAGGGGATGATGGAGTACATTCAGCTGAGGACGAGGGTAGTATCGGCTACGTGGGATGAATGCAAAAGTAAGTGGGTGGTAAAGCTGCGACGGGATGGTCCAGATGTCGCGGAGTGGGAAGATGAATGCGACGTGTTCCTCAATGGATCTGGCTTCCTGAAGTGAGTCCATCTAAGATGTCAGCGAAGTAACACTGATCGTACCACAGCGCATGGAAATGGCCCGATACGCCCGGCCTGCACTCGTTCCAAGGCGATCTATTCCACACGGCAGCTTACCCAGAGGGATTCAGTCTGAAGGACAAGAGAGTGGCAGTAATCGGATCAGGGAGCTCCGGCGTCCAAGTCGTGGCTGCGATCCACGACGCCGTATCGCATCTGTACACCTGGGTGCGAAGCCCAGTCTGGATCACAACTGCCTTTGCAAAGCGATTTGCCGGGAAGGATGGTCAAAACTTCGACTGTACGCCCCCTCCCATAGCCCAGAAAGCAAATATTTATTTGACGCAGATACCCCCAAGCAGAAAGAAGACTTCGATCTCGACCGCGAAAAGTACCACCGGTACAAGAAATCCGTCGAGCACGACTTGAACCAACAATTCAAGCTCGCACTCCGCGACACCGCTGAGTCGGACGAGGCTCTCGCCGTAAGATCCCCATAAACACAATCCACAGCTCATCATCACTAACACTTCACCAGTCCTCATACAAGGGCATGTGCACTGACCTCGCCTCCAAGCCCTACGTCCGGGACGCAATAATCCCAAAGACCTTCAACGTCGCCTGTCGACGCCCAACCCCGGGAAACGGCTACCTGGAAGCCCTGGCCTCAAACAAAACGACCGTCTTCACCGAGCGAATCCAATCCATCACACCCACCGGCGTTATCGACTCCGCCACGGGCATCGAACAACCAGTCGACGTGATAATCTGCGCCACGGGCTTCGACACCTCTTTCCGCCCGCGTTTCCCCATCATCGGTCTAAATGGCGTAGACCTCGCCGAGAAATGGGCAACCTCACCAACAAGTTATCTGGCCATCGGTGTCGACGGGTTTCCGAATTACTTCACCTACTCGGGCCCCTTCGCGCCTGTTGGTCACGGGTCCATCTTGCCGATTATCTCGCACTTGACGAACTACTTCATCCAAGTCGTCAAGCGTATGCGTAGAGAGCATATCCGGCGACTGAGCCCAAAGGCGTCCATCGTGCGAGACTTCGTCGAACACGCCCAGACGTACCTGCGCCGAACGTGCTGGGTGGATCCGTGCTCTAGCTGGTTCAAGCAGGGGAGTGCGGACGGGCCGGTCATCATATGGCCTGGTTCGCGGATGGCGTATTTCGAGGCCCTGCGGACGCCGACGCTAAGTGACTACGAGATTGAGTACTGGAGCGGGAATCGGTTCGGATACCTGGGGTCGGGGTTCGTCGACGCTGAGTTCTCCGGCGATAGTATAACCTGGTATCTGGATCGGTACTCAGATAACAGGGCGTGGGCGGAGAAGGAGCCGTGGTTCGATACAGAAGGGGATGAGTTCGCGTACGTGAGTGAGCAGGCATCGGGGCAGAAGATCTGAAGTCTCGCTGCACTTTAACATTCTACATGAATTCACAGACAGTTCTACTGTATCAATGTCTAAGGCTAGCACGCTCGGATGAAAAGAAACCCCACAACCAGTCTACTGGTCAGACCAACTGATGTGATCTTCCGAGGCGATATCCTCCGATGGAGCATAATCCTCGTCTGATCCATTACCAGACTCAGCACCGAGTTCCGGAGATTCGGCATCTAGTGCCGGAGCAAAGCCCTCGGGCTCGTCGAGCTGTAGCCAGATCGCGTGCTCGACAGCGAAGTCCAAAGACCATTTGATTGCCTTGATCATTTGATCATCCCAGTCCTGGCAGGCAGCAAGGTCCCCAAATCGACGGAAATCATGCGGCAGGCCGGGGAATAGGACGACCTGATGCTCAATCCTGGACCACGTCAGCATCTAAATCGGAGAAAACAAATATCACGAAGAAGGGGAAACAGATAAGAGAAAAGAGAGAGAGAGCGAGAGACTCTCAAGAGAGAGAACATACCCATCCCTTTTGAAGCACCTCGTCATCTTAACAGCCTGATCCCTCAGCAAACTCATCCCCGCAATCAGAACCGTCGTCCGAGGCAGGGCACTGAAATTCGACATCTCCCCCACAGCATACGGAGAATCCATCCCTCCCACGCCCAGTAACTCGCGAAACAGCCGATGAAACTGCCCGGACAACATCGGCGCCGCGCAATTCTCGACCCTGGACTCCTCATCGTGTCCATCCGCATCCATATGCGGAAACCACGGCGTGCCCAGCACCACCCCAGCCAGTGTGCCCGACTGGTGGTTCATCCCCATCTTCGCAACCCGAAGTCTCTCCACTGTGTGCGCCATCGACAGCGCCAGCGCCGCGCCTGAATCCATCCCGCCCAGGATAATCCGATTGCGGTCCCCGTGCAGATACTCTGCCCATTCCTCCACCCAGCGGAGCACGTCCCATGCGTCGTGGAACGCCGCGGGGTAGGGTGCCTCGGTCGTGTGGCAGTAGTTGACGCTGAGGAGGACGATGGGACAGCCGTCATTAGCGAGAGCATCCACCATCCGGAAACAGGTCGCGTCCTCGGTGTCCAGGTTCCCAGATAGGAACCCCCCGCCGTGAAAGTGGATGTAGATCGGGAGGTAGGTCCCGCAGCCCTTCCAGCCGACGGGCTGGTACAGGCGCAGTGGGACCTCGGAGGCGTTCCAGGATCGCTGGATGGCGAAATTGATGACATCGACTCTTTCGTAGCGGTCTGTTTATTTGACGGGTGGGTTAGTCTGGTGGGGCTGTGATTCACTTTCACATACCTTCCGTCTGTATCTCATGATTCGACACCTTCAGCCTCGTCAGATTCATCCCCCGCTGCATTGCAGCGATATCCTTCGGCGGGATCTCATCCACTATCCCGGCGTCGTCGACGCCATGCAAGTTACAGAAATCGATCCAGTCTTGGCTCGGGAAGGGGTTGTTGGGGTTGTAGTCGGCCATTTTGGCGCTGGGGGCGGTGTTGGATGGTATAATATGATATGATATGATGATCTGATGCAGTACAGTACAATGGGCTAGAATGAAAAGGAAAAGTTTGGGAGAGGGTGATTGCATCTGGGGCTGTCATGGTACTATAGTCCCATATATATGGTCTGGGTGACCCTGGGTGACCCTCTTTGTCATCATGAATGGACGGGACAATTAAACCACGGGTCAGGGGGGGGAGTGTTCCTTGTTGGGCTGTGAATGAAGACATTCACGGGAGGGAGGATTCCTTGTTGGGGATTGTCTGGGGGGCTCTTTGTCTTGTGAGACTGGCACTATGGATATCCATGGTGGTTCCGTGGGTTAGGTCTACGGGTGTCTCCCTCTGTTTTTGGAGTACATTT
This sequence comes from Aspergillus heteromorphus CBS 117.55, assembly GCF_003184545.1. Taxonomy (NCBI): domain Eukaryota; kingdom Fungi; phylum Ascomycota; class Eurotiomycetes; order Eurotiales; family Aspergillaceae; genus Aspergillus; species Aspergillus heteromorphus. The sequence goes on along the minus strand of NW_020290427.1, from coordinate 112,836 downwards.
TCGGAAGGTTCCTTCCTATTTCCAGCTGCGATCATGACGATGCTTCCTGGGGTGGAATAAGGTTCCCAGTGTCTGCTTGCTGGTCAGGGGTGGACGTGATGTGATGTAGGATAGTACGTCCGTTTACCCTGAAAATCCGAGTCATGCCTTCGCCGGTATGCTCCAGAAACGGCCGGTCGACGTTTGCCCCCGCCGCGGTTACACTGTCCTCGGTCTTCAGTTCAACATACATCCATCCGCCATACTAACCACCCATTCAACCGTCCAAACTCTCCCCTCGTCTTATCGAACGCGTTCCTCAAGCTCCACTCATCAGTCACGTCCGTGCGAATGTACATCGTCATCCCCCCGAACTTCTCTTGCAATTCGTGGTCACACGCTCTCATTCCCGCCGAGTTCGCTGATGGCTCCCACAATAGAGGCCCCGATGCCGCTGGCACCGCCGGTGATGATGTAGGATTTGTTATTTAGGGGCGGTGTTGATGTGAGAGTTCGACGGAGGACGAACAGGGGGGAGCGGATGGGGCATCGATAGAGGAGGGGAGAAAGGGAGACCATTTTGGGAGTGATGGAAATCGGAATGAGATTGCTTGAAGAAGTAAGATAGAATTTTCCCGGTCTATTGGTATTCCAAGTGCATGATATGTGCAAGGTTGGCAGAAACCACGGTCCTCGAACCCGGACATGCTCCCACTGGATGGAAATGGAATCCGCTGGCCAGAAACCGGGGTTTTTGGTATTTCTTGCCAGGCTGGCCGCCCGGATAACCCCTGAGCTCCCGAAGTCAAGTTGGTACTATTCTTTTGTCGGTGTCCAAGCCTGGGAACAGTTGGTCAATAGCCAACGACATTAAAATCTAATCTAGTCATATCATATCATCATGACCCGTCCAGTCCAGGGTACAGGGTCAGGGTCCAGAAGCATACTATATACACAGCCAACCAAACCCAATTCAATATCCATCTAAGCCGCCGCTTTATCCGCCCTCTTCCTCCGAAACAGATACTGCAGGTTCAAGATTAACGCCAGCGCCCACGACGCGCCCGCCAGAGCGCAGATGGCTGTAAGCCCGTGCTCATAGAGCGGTGCGTCGGAGGTGCGGAAGATTTGCGAGCCGGAGATTCCGGAGAGGTTGGCGGCCATGACGATTAGGCTGTTTTGGTGGTGTTAATTACTTGGTTGGGCTTGGAGGTAGATTGGAGAGAGGGGGGGGGAAAGCTTACGCCATGGACACGCTCCGCTCTTGGGGAGTTTTGCAGTAGAAGGAGAGCCAGCCGACGTTGAGGATGCTGGTGGTGGTTAGTATTGCAAGAAAGGAAGTGAACGGGAGGGAGGAGGTGGATGGACATACTGCATGCTGCAATACGCGACATTGGCGATGGCAATCACCGCGTACTTGTGCCAGCTGGAGGCGTCTGTCGGGCTGGTTTTGAGAACGGTGTAGGTTATGACGGTCCATGTGATGGACAGCAAGACGAAGGGACCGCGGTGGCCCGTTTTGTCACTAGATCTGGTCAGCACTCGTCTTATCCTGTCACATTCCAGCAGGCAGGACATACGAGAGATAACCCAAAAGCGTAGTCAACACGATACTCGCATACACCGGCACTGAAGCCAGCGCATTCGCGCGCACAGCGCTGAACCCAAACAACTTGATCATGCTGGGCGTGTAGGTGTTTAATCCCTGCAAAGCAGACATGGCCACCAGGGTGATCATGCAGTGCTGCAGGGTGGTGGATTGCGAGACGGTCTTCCAGATATCGCCGCCGGTGATGCGGATATGCTCGCGGGTCTTGAGGGGGTCGTCGAGCAGCACGCGGTCCAGGATGATGTGTTTCTCGCGGGGGGAGAAGTAGCTCCAGCGGCCCATGCTGATCAGGGGGCTGCCGTCGCCGGCTTTGCGGGGGATGAGCGAGATGAACAGCACGGCTGCGAAAAGGGTGATCAGGCCCTCGACTGGAGATATTATTAGCGTCGCGCTCATCGCATGCAGCAGATATAAGATAAGCTCACTTAGGAAAATCCACTGCCATCCAGCTAATCCGCCCTTCCCGGACAGCTTCAACAGTCCAGCGGAGATCAAACTCGACGTCGCGCCGGCGAACATCTGCCCGTAGAAGAACAGCGTTGTGCGGAAACTGATCTCGGACTTTTTATACCATGTCGAGAGGTAATACAACGCGCCTGAGCCACGGCCATTAGCCATCACCACACCTTCATATTGAGCGCAGCGCCCCGTCATAACCGCCAAAGACCCAGGAGGTATCAACTAACCAGGAATAAACCCCCCCTCCAACATCCCCAAAAGCAACCTCGTCGCCAGAAAAGCCGGATACGTCTTCACGAACGCCTGAAACGTGCCGACCAGACCCCAGGCGACCAGCTGCGCGGACAGCCACACCTGCGGCCCGAGGCGCTGCAGGATGATGTTGGAGGGGATCTCGGTGATGACGATGCCGGCGGAGAGCAGCTGCGTGCCAATGTTGACTTGGTTGGTGGTGATGCCCAGGTCTTCGGTGATCGTGGAGGTGAGGGCGGCGCTGATGTTGCCGCGGTCGACTTGCAGGCCGAAAAAGGCGAGGGCGAGGATGGGGATGAGGATGATGTCGATTCTGTTGATTATAGTTATCAGGATGGTTATCTTCGGGGGGTGTGTGTGGGGGGGGGTAGAATGGCAGTGGAAGAGTGGAAGAAGAAGAAGAAGAAGAAGAAGAAGAAACTCACTTTGTCCTCACCCTCGCCTCCTCCCGATCATCCCAATCCTTGATGATATTGATCTCCGACTCGCCATCATCATTCTCCGCGTCAAAGTACACCTCACCGACGATCTTCTCCACCGTCATATCTGCCACTGGCAATCACTGAGAGTGTGGGGGGTCTTGCAAGAAGAAGAAGAAGAAGAATGTGAGACGCGAGGGCGATCGAAGTATGAAGGATGAAGGATCTGGTGTCAGTCTGCACCACGACTCGTGCAATTTCTCCGACAGGACGGGCGGTCGGTCGCATCTTATATACTTATCTCTGCCTGTCATGGGCTGATAAGGTCTTTCTCTCTCTCTTTTTTTTTTTTTTTCTTTCCCTTGGTCTTGTTCTCGAGTGGATGGGAGATCCACTCGACGATGAGTGAGACGCGGGCGTGATGGCGCAATCGCCGCCGCGGTTGATGTCAGGGCGCTGGCCGCGTGGCGGGGCGTGGGATCGTGTTGGGCTGGTTTACTACGCAGGGTTCAGGTGGGAGGTGGTCATAATATGATATTATGCGATCCTATCCTGGGTGTTTGATGGGAGGTTGGATAATGACTGAGATAGTGGTGGTACTGTTCCTGGATGGATTTCGGGATCGATGGCTGGAATCCACGGCACCACCACCAACAGATATCAAGTTTACTTATTCTTTATCATCGGCTGCACATCTCGGCTATTTAAGCTTCCCTCGTGCATTAGACGATGGTGTGATTGCCATGTCTGTCTGTGCTCTCGTTCTCGGAGGTCTGGACTCTGGCTGCTGGTCTGACTCGCCTCTCCATCTACGCCCCGGCACTCTCTCTACGGAATCACGACCTGGCAACATCCAAGCATGCTAATCATTCATGTACAGAAACCACTGGAAAACACGTATATCATATACCTCATCCCTCGTCAAGTATAAACCTTCACCCAAATCTAAGTCCACGCCTCCCAACTCAGCCCATCCCGATACTGCAATCCCGCCTGCGGCCCCTCCGACTCAATCAAATACCCAGCTTCACAAGCCGTATACTGCACTTTTGGCTGAGCCGCATAGAACGCATCGTACTCCGTTCCCAGCGCGTCTTTCAGACTGGCCACCGATCCATCAGAATGGAGGACCTTCCAGGGTTGGACGCAGGTGCTTCCCTTGCAGGATTTCAGGACGAGGAGGAGGGCGTCGACGCGGTCGATGACGAGTTCGAGGGGCCGGTTTAGTAGTGTAAGGGAGGCACGCGCGGGGTAGAGGTTTGTCATTTGGTAGGGATCCGTCTAGTCGGGTTGTTTGTTAGTTTGCTTTTAGGTATTTTGAGGGGAATTGGACAGGACAGGAAGTGCTTACGGATAGATCGTATAGCTCGTGGTCGCCGCTGCACCAGACGGAGTAGTACAGGTTATATTCCTGCGATAGAATCCGGGCGGATTTGTACGTGTTGTTTGGGACGTTGGATGTGCCCATGTATCCTATCCCAGTGGTTAGTATGTACCGATCCCGGCACCGGAGAGAGGGAGAGGGCGTACCGATCCTGGAGTACTCCCCTTCCAGCACGCTGTGGCCCCAGAACTCAACCGTGACATGCTCGTGCAAGATGGACTGCGTCTGCGTCTCCGTCTCCCGCTGACTGGGCACCGGCATCGGGGTCCCGTCGAAGTCGTTCCGCAGCGGAAGCCGGGCCAGGTCGAACAGGGTCGGCGCGATGTCGATGTGCGTCGTGACGCGGTCGACGCTCCCTCCCTGCGGGATGCCGGGGCCACGGATATAGAACGGCACGCGGATGTCCTCTTCGTATCCCGTCGTCTTGCCGGGCGGGAGCCGGTGCTGCCCGATGTGGTATCCGTTGTCGGCGCTGTAGATGATGTATGTGTTGTCGAGCTGGCCGCTGTCCTCGAGACGGGCGATCAGCGCGTCCACCATCTCGTCCACAGCCTGCAGGGCGCGCAGACGCTGGCGGTAAACATGGTCCTGGTAGTCGATGACGGTCTGGTTTTGCAGCTCGAGCGTCTGGACCCAGCTGGCGCCGGATTTCTGGTCTCGTCAGCCATTGCGCCCCCCACGTCCAGGGACAGGGTATACGTATACATACCACGCTGGGGTTAAAATTAGGAGTCCGCGGCACCTTGGCATCGGAAAACAGAGACGCATGTCTCGGCGCAGGGAGCGGCTCGGTCATCTGGGGACTGGACATGGCACCCACGGTCGCTGCCTTCATATCGATGTTGGTGTGCGGCGCGATCGGCGCGACCGTCAGGAAAAACGGGGAATCGCTCGCCAAAGCGTCGTCCAGCAGACCCAATGCCTTGTCCTTCATCACGTCGGTGGTGTACTGTCCCTCGTAGCTGCGCGGGGGCTCGTGGTTGCGCTGGTAGGTCGCATTCCAGTACGAGTAGGTGAACGGGTCCAGCAAGAAGTCCGAGCCGTTGAAGCCGTTAACGAACGGCGCATTGTATGTGGTGACGCTGTGCGCGTTGAACAGTTTGCCCGTGTAGAAGGTGTTGTAGCCGGCGGACTGCAGCCAGACCGGGAGGAAGTTGTCGTTGAAGCCCTGCGAAACGAATTTCGGGTATCCTCCTGCTCTCTTGTTAGCAATGCGCAGGCCGGATTGATCATGAATCGGGGAGGACTACCGTAAGGCGGCGATACATCCGTCACATTGGTGTTGTGCGCCTGTCTACCTGTCCAGAGGCTGACGCGCGAGGGGCAGCACAGCGCGGTGGTCACGAAGTGGTTGAGGAACTCGACGCCTTGATCTTTGATGCGGGACTGGGTGTGTGGCATGTAAGCCGGAGAATTCATCTGCAGATCCTGGTCGTCGGTCAGAATGAAGAGAAAGTTGGGCTTGCGCGCCGGGGTCGAGGTCCCCGTCTCAGACAGCAGCAGTTGCTGCGCGACGAGAGCCTCGCATCCCGTAAACAAGGCGACGAGAGCCAACAAGAACAACATGATGAAGAAGCTCCGTTGCTCTCAATCCAAGGAAGTGGTGTGGTGTCTGATAATATGCAACGACTTCGACTTGCGAGGGCGATGGCGAGGCAGCAGCACGGGATAACGCCATAGCTCGGGTGGATTGAACGTCCCTTCGCTCGGGAGCTACTGCGGTGCGCCATGCGCCATTATTGGTGGTGCTACGGAGTATTATCCATCATCTAGATACTCCAGATTCTGACCTGGCATCAGAGACTGGGACGACCCACTGTGGAGCTCGGTTACGGATTACGTGCTTGCCTCTTAAGATGAAGTCATGGTCGCGACCGTTGATAGAACAATGCATATCCATCCATCCATTATTATCCAAGCGAGCGATGATGGTACAGTAACTAGTTAGTAGGGAGTAGATAGGACAGTCCTCACCGCGTCCCATCCTGTTCCAAGGGGCAAACCAACCCCTTGCGCGGTGGCGCCTCGGAGCCGGAGTGCCTTATCTCCGCCATATCCGCAATGCCGAACAGCTTTCCTGCCTGTTGCATCATCTATTTATTATTATCAACATACTGCATCACTACCGCCAAGTGTCATCCACCGTCACCGACGACTCGCCGCACGTCTGCGGCACCGTGTACTCCCGGTTGGGATCACTCTCCCACTCGACCGTCCCGTCTGTCTCGATCCGGATGAATTTGTACTCGAACGACTCGCCCGCCGGCAGCGTCACCGTCACGAACCACAGCGGGTCGCTGGTCGTGTAGTCCGACGCGCTCAGCGCGATGCCGTCGCTCGTGTCCCAGTCGCCCAGTTGCGAGATCGATCCCACCAGGTAGATGTTCTCCCCGTAGGTCGTGGTGGCCGAGAGGTCGAACGTCACGGCCACGGCGGTCGGGGTGGTACATGAGGTCGAGCTGGTGGTGGTCTTGCTGGCGGTGGTGGTGGTTGCACTACCGGTGGCAGTGGCAGTGGCAGTCGTCGTCGCGGACGTGGCGCCACTCACGACAATGGTCGGCCATGAGGCAATGGTGACACTGCTGTAGGTGCCGGTCGCGGATGTGCTCACGCAGGTCGCCGGCACGCTGCTCGCGGAGGTCTCGCCCCAGGCAGCGGGCACGACCGAGTTGCGGCGGTTGTTGGCCGTCAGCAGGGCCGCGTAGGACCAGGTCAGATCGCGAGCGGACAGCTCCAGGCCATCGGTCTTCGAGTATTGCTCGGACAGGGAGCCGTTGGTTGCGGCGTGGGTTTCCTGGCCGGTTAGCAGGGCAATTCGTCCTATGCAGTGTTGGGACATACCACAAAGGTCACGAAGCCATCCGCATAGGTCTTCACGGCATCCACGATGCTGGTGTAAGTGCTGCTGGACGAAGAGTAGGTGCCCGTCGCGGCAGAGCTGTACAGCGCCTGGAAGAATGCCAGCGACACATCGGTGATCTCCAGCGATCCCTGCTGGTTCCACTGGTACAGCGCGTCATACAGCTGCTCCGCCGCGGCGAGCGTGCACAGGAACCACGGGTTGCCATCATAGTACACGTCCTCGGGGTACCGACCGACAGCCACCGCCTCACTCTCGGTGTAGCCATCATTGAGGGTGTAGATAGAGCGGAACGAGTCGACGACCTCCTTGTGGTTGGCGAGCGCGCGCGGGGAGCACGGCTGGAAGGTCGAGTCGTCGCAGCCCGCCTCCGGATCAAAGGTGTGGATGCTTCCCAGGAGGGTGTTGGCGTCCAAGCCCGAGCGACTGCTGTCGAAGTTGGCCAGGATGTAGCTGCCCGTCCAGAAGGACTGCAAATAGCAAAGAATCTGGGGAGCCTGCGACTCGCACCAGGAGCAGGACGAGCCGACGTTCGCCGCAAAGGTGTTGCCTTCGACCAGGGCGCGATGCTGCACGGCGATCGTGAAGAACGACGATCCATCGATCTCCTCCCAGAGGTCTGTGCCCATTAGCCTCGCCCTCCCAGTGTCACATCCTCATAAGACGCACCGTATCCCGTCTGGTTCCAGTATTGCGCCACATACGACAGGTCATTTCGGACCAGGGGCCAGATGATATCGGTCGCGATGCTGGTGTATCCATTTTCCTGGAGAGTCAGCTTTGGACACGTCCCCAAGCGAAAAGGAGACGCCACATACAATCAACCACTCCCCGAAATCGATCATCGCCGTAGCTCTCAACGCCGGCCCATCGCGCTGCGGTCGTCCCCAGGCCCCGGTGAAGGCCGTCTCGTCGACATTGAACTTGGGCTCGCCCAGTCCACCACTGGACAGACTGCCGGAGGGGTTGCTGATGCCCTGGACGATCGCCTGGGCGGAGATGTACTGCTCGATGGTGGACAACAGGCCGGTGTCGCCGTTGCGGAACAGATCGACGAGGGTCTTGATGACGAGGCCCGAGTCACGCGTCCAAGTGTAGAAGTCTGTAGACGTCAGAATCCATCAATTCACATTCCTACACAGACATGCGTACAGTCGGGATTGTCCGTGCTGGGACTGGCGACGACAATGCCCGAGTCGGCGCCCGCCACCCACACGCCGTCCGCGCCGATGTTGTTCAGGATGGCGGTGCGCGCGACGGTCGCTTCGCTGGTGAGCCAGGAGTCCAGCGTTGCTCGACGGGACAGGACGCTGGCCAGCCCCGAGCAGACGAGGCCGCTGACGGTGAGGAGGGATCGAAGCGACATCTTGGATGGAGTCACTATCGCTGTCGCTGGCGGCAAGGTAGAGTCGAGAGGTGAGCTGGGTGTGCGAGTGCCCATGCAAGGTGCGCCAACCCCCTCAATTTATAACCAGGCGACCATCACATCACGCGTGAGGGGAAGGCACATGCAGAACATCGCGATGCAACATCGCTTACTCCGTACTCCGTCTCTGCAGGAAGTGGACTTGGCCGATCGAGTGGCGAGGCAGCCTGTGATTGCGCAGGAACCGGCAGCTGGTCAGTACTACTAGTATCTAGTAGTAGTTGTTGTTCAGTAGTTCAGCTGCGGTGGCTCGTCAGTGCCCACGGAAGGCCAGCCTATCGCCGTGCCGGGCCGGGCCGGCCGAAATTGCCCTCGTCCACTCTTTCTCGCCATTAGTCCTCGCTTACCCTCGAGGCAATTTTACTCGGTCCGCAGAATCACCGTCCCTGGTCATCCATCAGGTCCTGATTGGTGCGGTTTCCTGCGCATGTTGGTATACATTACTATATAGGTATGGTCTGGCTGGCTATTATATCCCCCCCCCTCTTCCCCTGTGGATCTGCCGAGGCATCACACGATCCTCAGCATCTGGACCCTCCCCTCCCCTCCCCTCCCCTCCCCTCCCCCCAATAGGCTAGCCCATCAGATATGCATCACATCCGCATACTGCAGGATATACTCATACGTCCCGTTGCGGAAATCATCCGTCAACAGCCCCCCATCGCTCGCGTTGAAGTGCATCAGCTGCCGGTCCCCCTTCCACTGCGGCCACTCCGGATACGACCCCCGGTTGGAGTTCGGATCCAGCGTGTACACGAAGCTGAAGTAGTACGAGTAGATCGACTTCGATGCGTAGTCCGGCCAGATCCCCATGCACACCTGGAGGATGTCGCTCCCGTGGAAGGTCCCCAGCACCGGTGTGCCGTAGTCGTACGACGACAGATACGACCAGAACGGCAGGTCGGGCGTGATCTGCTCCGCGTACGAGAGGAACGCCCGTCGAGTGATCGTGAAGACCAGGTCGCCCAGGATCGCGGCCAGTCGCTTGAATTGCGGGTACCAGTTGTTGTCGGTGCCGGTCCGGAACGGCGATCCGTACGTCGTGGTGTCCGGATACAGCGCCACGAGCTCCTGGAGCTGTTCGATGCTGGCGTCGTAGAAGAAGTATTTGCTCAAGTATTCAACCACCTCATCCACGGTGGTGATGTTCGACTGGAAGAGCGCAAACAGCGTGCCTTCGTCTTCCTGGTCGCCGATGATGAACGGCACCTTGGCGTACTTCCCGGCCTTGCCCAGCACGTCCGGAGAGGCCGTTAATGCCGTCCCATCGGGACGAGGCACATACGAGAGCGCCACCGAGTGATACCCGATGATTCCGGGCACGGAATTCGCCGCGTTCAGGAAATCCGTGTAGTCCAGCTCCCGCAGGCAGTTCAGCGTGTCGTTGGACGACGAACAGCCCGCGGCCGAGACCACCGTGTCGTACACCTGTTGGCCCTTGACCCCGTCAACCGGATCAGCAGGAACGACACTGCCGGAGTCCATGATGGCCCCGCGGAACAGGGGTTTTTCATTGTAGGTGTTGTTGCCGTCGTACAAGACCATCTGGTCAAAGATCGAGATAGCGCCGGCGGATTCGCCCCAAATCGTCACCTTGTCTGGATCCCCGCCAAAGGCCTCGATGTTGTCGGCCACCCACTCCAAAGCACGGCGCTGGTCCAGGAGCCCCAGGTTGGCGGAGCCGTCCTCTTTGATCTCCTTCCCGGGGAGAAACCCGAAACCACCCACGCGATAGTTGATGGCCACATACACCACGGGCATGTTCAAATCCACAGACGTGGACACCAGGTTCGAGCCATCGTACATCGCCTTTGTACCCAGTTCAAAGCCGCCGCCAAAGATCCATAAAAGGACGGGCAGCTTCGATTCCGCGGTCGTCCCAGCTGGACGGCGGATGTCAAGACTCAGACACTCTTCGCTGGCACCGGTCACGGTCTGGAGCAGCGGGATGTCCGCAAGCATACCGATGATCGATGTCGGGAATTCGCTGGTATCCGTGGTGAAGTACATCTGCGGGCAGGACACGGAGGACCCCGTTGCTTGCACGGTCCCGAGGCCGGTTTCCAATGGCTGCGGGGGCTTCAGGCGCAGCGAGCCAGTGGGCTGCTGCGCGAAGGGGATGTTGTTGAAGGTCTCGACATCGCCGGCCTTGCCGATGAATGTGGCGGAGGGGTGTTCGATCGCGACGGTGGGAGCTGCGTCCCGTTTGGTCGGAACGGCCAGCACGGTCAGGGAAAGTAAAAGCCAGAGGAAGGCCTTCATGATGGCCTGTTCGATGTCGCTGTGGGTCGCTGACCGTTGCACGGGGCGCAATGCCCTATATATGCCTAGACATCCTTGCTGTCTGCAATTTGAGACTGCCCCTGTCCTCGGACGATGCTAGCAGGTAGTAGCTCCAGAAAACATGCTTTGCAAGGGTCTCCATGTGTCTCCTCGGGTGGAGATCCTCACAGACATCCCTATGTTGGTCTCAAAGAGGAGAAGCCCAACCTGCATTCCCGGGATTCCGTTGTTGGTCAGGAGCTCCCTTCAGGGGGTCAGCAGGAGGACATCGCACCAACCGGGGGATCAGAAAGACGAGCGTTTCACGTTTGCTCGCAAAACCGAGGTTGGAATATACTAGCTCGCATCACCAGATATCACCAGGAATACCATGCCGGGCCTCCTGCCAGCATGTCTTGGCTAGAGGGTCCTGCCATGCGGGGAAAGGAGCTTTGACCGTTTCAATTCGGTTCATCGAGGCGGAAGTCTATCCCTCTGGTTGAGGCAGGATGGATTGCAGTGTCTCCTTGATTCCCTGCTGGGTCACTTGCAGTTCCTAGACATGCATGAGTCAAGACAGCCAGACAGAGGAAAGAATGGCAACCAACCGTGACGGCTGTTTTGTGTGATGGCTCGAATCATATGCAAAAAGTGGTCCGTGGCTCGGCCGATCGTTGCCGTGCCGAACCACATCCAAAAGTATGTACAGGCAATAATTTGTATCGTCCCAAAAACCGGTCGCGCCCCTTTAATTTTCCAAAAATGCATTCAGCCAAAATTCAGCCCAATCGCGGCTACTTTTCCCACCCATTCCATCGCTCAAAGTCCCCCGTGTCCAAATCGAAAAGGTCCAGCATCCGTCCGACACTCTGGTCGACGAGCTCTTCGATGCCCCCAGCCTTGATATAGAACGCGGGCACGGGCGGAAAGATGATCGCCCCGGCTCGTGTCACCTCCAGCATGTTCCGGAGATGGATCTCGCTCAAGGGGGTTTCACGCGCCACCAGGACCAGCCGCCGTCGCTCCTTGAGCATGACATCCGCCGTCCGCGAGATCAGATCGTCGCAGAATCCGGAGTGAATCGCCGCCAGGGTCTTCATACTGCAGGGCACCACAATCATGCCGTCCGCGCGGAACGAGCCGCTGGACACCGGCGCCGCCATGTCGTTGATGTTGTGCACATGGTCGGCCAGCGCTCGCACGTTCGACGGGTGGTAGTCGGTCTCGTATTTTATCGTAGCCTCGGCCCACTTGCTGAGCACAAGATGCGTCTCGACGTTTAATTTGCGCAGGGCGATCAGCACCTTGATCCCGAGGATGGCGCCGGTAGCGCCCGTCATTGCTACCACAATGCGGCGCCGGCGCTGCGTCGGTCTGGAGACAGGCTGATCGTGGTCGACGGCCATTTCGCCGTGGGGAGGGGGGGATGCGCGACTGGAGTTGGGGGTGGTAGTGCCGGAGAGGATTGAGCTGAACATATGGTCTGGTTGTGGATTTAGGCAGGTGGTCGGAGGGGCAAAGTGTGCTATATTGCTTAGATGCGAATGATCTGTGAGTCTGTGAGGCAGGTGTCAGGTTCAGAACTGTTTAATATATAGCTCCGTGGCAACCGGACTCAGACTGATTCTGCACTTCTTTTGCTTGAATCTGGCCCATCCAGCATGAGGGCCCCGAGGCCCCGAGTTCCGAGACCCGAGTTCCGACAACCAAGTTACGTCATGAAACGGTCGGTGCGAGTGTCATTCGGCTCAGAGAAATTCGATCTCCTTGGACAGGTCAAACATCGGTACTGGTCCCATTAGCACTGTCGGACAAGCTCGGATACATCGGCATACCGTTCATGATCGAGTCCAGATAGGACGCGGGTGAGAAATCCTGGCCAAAGTCATCGGGAAAACCGTTGGGCATTCTGTGAGATCAGCATCCACCAGAGCTCCACAAGTGACAAGGCCAACATACCCATATGCAGGGAAAAACGGCCCGGGCTGCTCCGGACGTTCTATCCCGACATCGCCCTCCTCTTTTTCGCGGTCGACGGCCGTCCTGACGGCGTTTCGCAGCGTAATCAACGCCCGGATGTGCCGCTCCGACAGCCACTGGCCATTCTCCGAGGCCGAGTTCCCCACTGTGCCCACCGAGCCTGCCGCAGAAAACACTTCAATGACCCTCTGCTGCAGGTCACGACACTCGGCATCATTTCGGGTCTCCTCCCAAATGCAGAGAAGCAAAGTGGAGCTCAGGACGGTATGCACCATTGACCAGCTCCGGAGGGGGACCACACTCAGCGCCTGGAAATCCAGAAAAGCTCTGGACGCGTCGATGAGGCTGTTTTTGGCGCGAGTGCGCATCACATCATGGGCCGAGTCCCGAATCGGAATACGTCTGAGTGCCGACCGCGTCAGAACAGAAATGGCAAGGGACACGTGCATTTTCAAGGCCAGATGCTCCAGATTATGGTGCAATGTTTTGCATTCCTGTCGTTCTCGTAGATGGGGTTGCGCGCGCTGGTACACGCTGTCAAGAGAAGCCAAGGTATCAAGCCGGGGCGTGCTCTGCTGTCCCTCAATGCCAGCTGACTGGCTTATCTCCAGAGCCATCCGACAGAGGTAATGCATGACCTCGGTGTAACATAAGTCGGTCCTCGAAAATATCGAGTTGTCGGGGGTCCATCCGGTGATGGACACAATGGGCGGTCTGTCGTAGCAGAGACAAAGGAGACTGTCTTGCCAAACAACCGCAAACCTGGCTATGTCAGTTTGACGCCTTGAGCCGTACAGTCTCTACTCACCATAGTTTCCTGGCCTTCCACTTTACATGATCGGGAAAGCGTGCCATTCCCCTCTCTGTGTGAAGGCCTAGGGTCTGCGCGAGACGGACTGTCGTCCCCAGCAACGCCCACGCTGCATCGGACTGCCCGTTGTTCTGCAGCGTGTTCCCAATAATCAGAAGGGTCTGTATGATATCCATCGTCGGTCGGAACAGGAAATTAGCCAGCCGAAGAGCCTGGAAAGACCTCCTGGCTTTCTAGAGTCAGCGCATATCACGCATGTAGTCAGTCAAACGTACCGAAATCCTGATATAGCTCTGACCGCTGTATATGCTCCAGATCAGAGTAGTGCGCACCGGAAGCCAAGGTGGCCAGGAGTAGGCTGACAAGGCCAACGGACCGATCAGTGGCCCAGCGCTCGGAAATCCGCCTAGGGTCTTGCAACTCTCCTGCTGCGAGGTCATTGAGATACGAACAGACATCCAGCTCAAAGCGTTCGATATCTACGAGGATAGGATTGAATGGGTACGCCGATAGGCGAAAGAAATGGAAGAACCTGTCAATTGTTAGAAGACACGATGAAAGACGCATAGCTTGCTCACTTTAAAAGTTCCGCGCGCTGCGGGATGATCCGGAGGAGCTCTGTCCAGCGGTCTTGGGGTGTCCTGGCCTCCATGAACGGATAACTGTCGTAGGTGTTTTGCAGGCCAAGGACCGATCCCACCTCACGGGCCATGGAGCCGTTGGCATCTTGCGTACGGTTACGGAGGATGGACACCACAGAGTTGTCGCCTGAATAGACGAGTTCATTGTCCGGGCCATCGGACGAAGAAATCCGGTTCGGATAGTACTGCCCTTGTTGTAGATGGGGTACCGACTGACTGCGCACTGAAGGCTGGGTCTGGAGCTCGACGTTGGACGGGCCTGGCTGCACAGCCGGTGTCCGATTCACATCACGGGAAGCAGTGGGACGAAGTTGCTGGCTCACATTCCGAGCCTGCTTGGATCCAGGAGTCGCCTGGTCATAGACGCAGATCTGAGGATGGCCACGGCGACGACAGGTCCGACATGGTAGGGCGCTGTCGCATTTAACCTTGCGCTGGCGACAAGGATAGCACGCTCTGGCCTCCCGCTGGTTGCGTTTCTGTCGAAGGACGCGATCGATCTCTTGGCGGTCAACAGAGGCTGCCATGGCGACACTTGGATTGCTCAGGCAGTACAGCTCATTATTTGCTATGGAATTAACGAAATCAAACCCTCCCTCCGTTTGTGCCCGACATTCAGGAAGTTTTGGTGTTGATGTGCCAGTTGATGTCCGAGTGGAAGGCGGGACACCCGCCGCCGCGGATCTCGTCGGCTTCTCGGCCCGGATGAGTCAGCAATTTTTTTGGGGGGGGGGGGGGGGGGACATCGGTGCTTTTCACACTCACAATTGCAGTAAAAAGGGGATTAATTGGGGTGTGATAGGATGTTCATTGACTAGCGTTGGAAGATGGTTTACAAGTATTGGAGGCTCACAGAGCATCATGGATTGAAGTACATAGTATCCGACAAGCGGGTTTGGAACTTAACAAAGATATATACTATACGAATTAGATACTCCCCACAGAAATGGTTCCAAAGGACCACAATGAATTTACTTCTATACCTCTATCATATCGTATATCTAGGTCTATTTTGCACTCCAGATACCCCAGGCTCCCTGGTTTAGTCACTGAATCCCATCGTAGTCCAGTTCGCCAACACCTTCTGCTGCACCTCCTCGGGATACGACTCCTTGAAACTGGCTGCTTCCCAGTTCCGGCCCGTCGTATACTCAGTGGGCATCAAAGCATCGGACACAACCTTTCCACCGCGATGGGCGGGGCCGTTTCCATGTCCCATGTACGGAATCAACGGGAACCCGCGAACGTCCTCGAACAAAGTCTCATCCATGCCCGGGCGGCAGCGAGTGGAGAAAGCCCAGAGAACATCCTTTCCTTCATACACATCGATGTCATCACCGACCAAGATGAGACGGTGGATGGTGTAGCCGGCTTTGTGGTTGAAGACAACATCTCCTACCCGCTTGCGCAGTTCTTCCGAGTTGGTTTTCATAGCGCGCAATTTCTCGGCGTCGAAGCGGAGGGCAACCCAGGTGACTTGCGACTCGAACGGACTGAATGCATCGGTGATTGGGAGGCCGTTTTGTTGGCAGATCTTGCGGATCTCTGCTGCCGCGAGAGAGCCGATCAGGGTGTGCTTGATAGCGTTAGAAGACTCGATGAAGGTGCGCGGGAAGGGAAACTTACTGTTTCATCGGTCAAGCGACCGCATGACGACATAGGCATGATAGCGTTGTTGCGGTGGGTGATGCGGTTTACCTTGTATTTGGCACCGAGGTGGACATCCCCAGGGAAGATGTATCCGTGCATCTCTCCAAAGGGCCCTTCCGGTCCTGTCTCGCTGAGAGACAGAGTGCCCTCGAGGACGATCTCGGAGGTGGCGGGAACATACAGGTCATTTGTATCACACTTGACCAGCTCTAGAGACGATCCTGTCATCGCTCCCACGTAGCCGGCCTCGGTGACCCCGTCAGGGATGGGCATGCTGGAAGCCATGATGGCAGCGGGCGGAACCCCGAACGCCAGAGCCCAGGGGACATCGCTCTTGCCTTCCTTCTTCCATAGCTGATGAATTTGCCAGATGTGTTGAGGTGGGATCACCAAGCCGGTCAAATGGTTCTTGTCGTGAACCATCGCTCGAGCGATGGACCAGTTGGTCCACGTGCCATCGGGCGACTGCACAATATGCATGCCGTAGGTTTGGATATATTTGCCTCCATCTGACTTGTGGATCAGAGGCACAGGCAGCTCGGTTAAGTCGAATTCCGAGTCACTCAGACTGTTTTCCTTGCAAGGGCCGGTGGGAAGGATGGTTGGCTCAATAGGAGGCATGGTGCTGGCGGACAGCATCTTGTCGAGGATCTCGCGCATGGATGCCGTAGGAGGGAGGGCGAGATGACGGGCTAGTCGGCCATAACGGTCTGAAGGGGACTTTCTGAGAGATCCAGGTGCCCCGAGGATGCGGAAGAGGCCATGCTTCATTCCGATCAGGTTGTTGAACAAGGGGGCCTTGTCGTTGGTCTCGCATACTCGGCGAGTGATTGCTGCCGCCTCGAGATTGGGGTCGACAGGGGTGTTGATTTCCACCAGGTCGTTGTCAGCTTTGAGGGCCTCGACGAACGAGCGGAAGCACAGATGCGCTGGTTGTGCAGACATATTGAGTCTTGTTTGATTATCCTCGGGGATGGTGGTTGGTCCAGGGCTTGGGAATCGCTCTGAGTGTTGTTCCAAGGACGACTTTTATAACTCAACATATTGCCTGGCCGGATATATCGGAGCTGCCTTCGTGGGTCCAGACATTCGAGTGGATATGAAATTTCAAGCTCTATCCTTAAAAGCCTCTGCTAATGTTTCTCTTGGTTCGGGCTCGGGGGCTCGGAGGCTCGGGGGATCGGAGGCTGCCCAAGAACGGAAATGGAAGAAAGAGGAGAAAGGGGGGTCATGTTATTCTCGAGCTTTGTGACATTATTCATTGTCTTGCACCATATATGAATCCTTAGGGGGTACATCGCTGGGTTTGTGCATCCTGCAGTGGCTGTTGTGATGGCAAACACCATTGCCCTATGTCAGCCAAGTTAGATTCTGAAATATCCACCATGTCTGTGATCTTGAAGTATACGATATAATCATGTCACAAAGTTGAGACCTAGGCTCTACCTAGAAGACATTTTATTTGACCAGCTGCGCAAACTGCATGTCAAACACCTGCCGATCCCCTGGAGCATCTGCCTGGGCGCCTGATAACGAAGGCGACCAAGTCACGAGACCCTGCAGTGAATATGCATCCCCATGTCATGTAAACAAGAAGTGTTGCTCAAAGGCCTGGTATTTCCTTCGCGTCTACACCCTTGTCCGCATCTTCAATGCCACTGCGGGCATTTTTAGCCAAACTCCTAAATCCATCTCCCACCGGTGCCGTCGGCCTCGCGTCAAACAACATGGATTCGGAGGAAAACAAGAGGTCTGCAGATAGAACCTGACGGTATAATGTTGAGCCACGGCTAACTTTGTATGAAGGCTCTACCGCACCCGACATGGAAGCGACTTCACCATCGTTTGCCAGGACCGGATCTATCCTGGTCATAGAAAGGTGATCTGTCCTCAGTCCCCCTACTTCGAGCACGCCTGTCGAAACATCAAGGAGGTACGTGCCGATCTTATTTCTTTCCTCACTGCCGACCCACCGACTGATTTGACTGACAAAAGCGTCTCAGGGAATGGACGGGGTGGTCGAACTGCATGATAAGCAACCTCACCTGGTAGAGGCAATGCTCGAGTATCTCTATCTCGGAGACTACAATGTGAAGACGTCCGGTTTGACTGTGCCTGATGTGCCTAACCAAAAAGTCGGCAACGAGCTGGCCCGCTCCTATCCAGGCATGGAGCTGATTTGTCCCGATCGAGAGACTTACACTCCCTGCTTCCATGCCATGATGCACGGTGAAGCCCTGCACTTTGGAATCCGCGAGCTGGAGGCCCTGGCGCTTATTCACTTCCGCGCCTCGTTCCTTAAGATTCGGGACCAGGAGGCATTCATGGCTGCCATTTTTCAGGCTTATCAGTCGCCCCCAAACTGTATGTGGAAAATCAGAGAGGTTGTGATCGAAATTGTCGTGAATAGCCTGGAGTTCTTGAGCCGCAAGAAGGGAGAGCCACAGATCTTGGATGACGTTGTTCTGGATTTTGTGCCTGAGTTCTGTCGCGATCTCTGCATTGCCGCCCTGAAAGTGAATCGCGATCTTGAGGAAATGAGCAGTCTATCTGACTGGAGAATCTGCAGACTCCAGGCTGAGACTCTGGCGCTGAAACTTGAGTTGGAGAAGATGAAGATCTCGGGTGGCAACGCGGACAGTGATTTGATCGAGTGATGCGAAGCGTCGTATCTTAACTCATGTTTCCTTGACTCTGTGCTATGAGACTGCAGCCATTTCAGCTATCTGTGGGGTAGCTTTGAATGTAACACATGTCCCCATATTATATCTATAGTATCGAACCGCGTCTCGGAACGTCGGGCATCTCGGAGATCGTCGCCACACCCCCCACCAGGCATTATTGGTTATCCCGTAGACTGTCCCTCCGTCGTCAGGGACAGGAGACTCCGAGGCCCGCGCTACCCGATGAGCAGCTTAAAAGCGCAGCTGTTCCTGCATCCATCTTACTAACTTCTAATTCTCTACACCCGACACCTGGCCATCCCAGCCATAACCACAACGAACCACCCGATAATCAAAATGTTCTACGAACCCGGCAAAACAGACCACGGTCTGCCTCATGATCCATTTAAGGTACCCTTCCCTCGCCTTCCCCCCTCCCACCCAACAAACACTAACACCACCAGTCCTGCGTCATCCCCCGCCCCATCGGCTGGATCAGCACCACCTCCACAAATGGGACCTCCAACCTCGCTCCGTACTCCCAATTCACCAACCTCACCTTCGACCCGCCCTACGTCCTCTTCAGCAGCAACCAAACCGTCGACGGTACCCGAAAAGACACCGTCGTCAACGCCGAATCCACCGGCCGATTCGTCTGGAACATGGCGACGTACGACCTGCGCGAGGCGATGAACATCACCGCGCAGCAGTTCCCGTACGGGGTGGACGAGTTCGAGGAGGCGGGGTTGAGCAAGGAGATGAGCAGGGTGCTGGATGGCGTGCCGATGGTCAAGGAGTCGCCCGTTAGGTTTGAGTGTGTGTATCATTCGACGATGCGGTTGCCTGGGAATCCGCCGATGGGGACGGTCGATGTCGTGGTCGGTCGGGTGGTGGGGGTGCATGTCGATGAGGGGGTGATTACGGATGGACTGCTGGATGTGAAGAAGATGAGGCCCATTGCCAGGTGTGGCTATTTTCAGTATGCCGTTGTGGAGAGTACGTTTGACATGGTTATTCCGGGCATGTCGGAGGATGTGTTGTATGGGTTGGAGGGGAGTGCGAGGAGGAATGGGGAGAGGGCGAGGAGGAATGAGGAGGGGCAGCTGGAGAAGCAGTTGGAGGGGGCTGAGGGGTTGTAAATAGGGTGTGGTTGGGTTTGCTTAGAGGGTAGATTGTGTAAGTGTATATATATGTATTCGATGGCTTAGGCTATCTAAAGTAGATATTGTGTCGAGAAATAGACATATAACCCGAGACTAGGAAACTGTCTCGATGGCCCTCTAGCCAGGAGGGTCCTGCTTTCTGTTTGGTATGCGATCTAGACTTCAGCTGCTTCACCCCCAGATCCGGAACGGGATCGAGGAATTGTAGCAGCCGGCATCCAGCCAGTCGCCGGGGATGTTCCCGACGGTCGTCCCATTGCCGAATTCCAGGATTGTCCCACCATCGGTGGAGTTGCCCAGGAAGGCTGGCCATCCCACAGTCTCGCCGACGGTCGACGAGTTCTTCAAGAACGCCAAAAAGTAGTCCTGCATGGTGGCAGAGGTGTCTACCTCCAGTTCCGAGATCTCTCCCACATCGAGAATGTATGTTTCGAAGATCATCAGCAGATCCGTCCAGTGGAATGCGCCCAGCCAGGGCACGGGGCTGATGTTGGTGAAGTTGCCTGCACCGGATCAGCATGGATCAAGCTGTCGTGTGAAGGGGGAAGTCACTCACCTGCCCAGTAATACCGATGGGTTACCAAGCCAATCGAAGCCCTCAGAGCGGAATCTGAAGCCGCTAGGCAATCCGACGCACCCCTTCTTCGATGTTGATCTCAGTAGTGTTTGCGCTGGGGAATTCTCTGGCAGTGTCAGACCGGATCGACGGCCCCGGAGCAACCTTGCGCTCGGCATATCGTTGCGCCTCGTCGGAGAAGATGTATCGCTCATCCGCTGCAAAATATCAGCATTGGGCTGTCCATAGGCCACGGGTGTACTCACGAATGTAGTTTGTGAAGGCAATTGACGGTGTGCTGTTGTAGCGGTTGATGTACTCCTCGATCTGCACCCACGAGACCTGGCGCATGCAGTTGAGCTCAGCCTCTGCATCATCCCCGTAGTTGCATCCAAGACCCTTCGCCACAATATCAAAGTCTTGGTAGACATCGGGTGTGGTCGTGAGGTTGATGGTCGCCGAGGCCCCTTGAGAGATGACTCCGAATTTGGCCGCAAAGGGATCCTCCGGCCATGCGAGCGTGTACAAGTGCGTCAGCAGGGCAACTTGGGACTGTCCCCAGAGCTGTACGGCAGTTAGACTATGAACAGGCTATGTGGCAGGGAACTGACCATGATATTGTCGGAATTGCCTCCGAAAGCTTCAATGTTCTCGGAAACCCACTCCACAGCAGCCCGGACATCCAGCAGCGTGAGGGAGGTCTCGTTCAAAGCCCGAGACTTGGGGTCTGAGAGTGTCAGCTCGAGGACCAGCAGTAGATAAAGAGTGGAAATCACAGACTTCCAAAGATATTGGACCGGTAATTAATGGTAACCACGATGTGTTCCTGGGAACGCGAAACCCATGCGGAAGGCAACTGAGACGGAATCTCGATGCCCCCTGTAATACCCCCTCCACCCGTGACAAACAAGGCAACCGGAAGCTGTGATGTCTTGGTGGCATAGGAGGGAGTCCAGACTGCCAGGGAGAGGCAGTCCTCGGCGGATGACCAGGCAGTGGACCCCTGATCGAGTTTCTCTCCAACACTAAGCAGCAGGTTTTCCGGTTCATATTCGTTCCAAAACGAAGAAGTCGAGGGGACATATTGGGGACATGCTAGCCAGAGACATGAGAAACATGAGGATGGAGGTTGGATTGGGGAAGCCTACCTGGGCCATAGAAGGTCGAGTCGTACTTCTTACTGGAGTTGTCCAGCCGCTGTGGAGGGAGCCATCGGAGGTCGGACATGGGAGGCTGGTGGGACACGCTAGGCGAGCGCAGGCGAAGGCCCGAGGAGAGCACTGACCTTAGCAAAGGGGACCCTCGAGAACTGGCGAACTCCTGGGTAGGTATCATTGAGCATGCCAACAAACGTCCCCGTCCGATTCTCGACCGTCAGATTCGACCAGTTGGACAGAGCCCGGGGCGCTTCCCAAGTGAGGTTCGCATAATAAGGCGCGTAGGTACCCAGGGCCACGCCTGCCAATCCCAGCCATCCCAGCCATCCCAATGCCGCCGCTTGAACCATGATGTCGGTTGAAGAGTTGCAGACTCGCTTGATGTTGTTCCCAGCCACAGATTATCAGCCATCTTATATAGCACCAACTGCGCGGGGGTACGGCGGACGATGCCGTCCTGCGGGGGTAACATGAGGGTCCAGGCGAGGTATCAATCACGCATCAAAGGTTATATTGGAGCCAGTGTCCGTGGCATGATGAGGAGAATGTGCCAACCAGGGCCCCCCGCGAAGGGTCTGCGGGGGAAAATCCGGGGATCCACCCCCACGCACCGCCAGTCCCGCTTCATCCCCGAGCGCGAGTAGTTGGAGTAGTTGGACAATCGGGAAATTAACGCCGAGGGAGAGGGACTTGGCTGCACCATCATGCCCGACCATTTCCGTCGGTCAATGCGGGGGGAACGGGGAGATAAACCCGGGCTACAGCCACCGATGATCGGGGACAAAATGGAAAACAGTCAGCAAACAAGCATCTACTATGATAGTGGACGGGGTATGGTTGAGCCGGAGAGCCATTAGCTTTCATGACTATCCCATCGGGGTGGGCGACATCCTGGGCCTTCATCGTCGTCATTCGCAGCCCCGATCTCGCGGTGGTTCGAATAGGCGACAGGGTCAGTGCGATCATCGAAGAAGATAGGTAAAGCCGATGCTTCCGTTAGGCATGCACCCCACAACACGCAGACACTCCAGGAACTTTGGTTGAAATCAAGATATAGATTGACACTGCACCACACTACTGCATACAGGCATGGTAAATAGGGTATATCGCATCCAACAACCTTTGGGGATACAAAGCACAGCACTGCTTTCCCACCAATATCCACTCCGATCCAACCCCATATCCGATCGTCATCGATTAGCGAGCGCAGTCTTCGGGCTCCAACCGAGAGATGGCCTAAGGTCCCGGGGGTCCCGGAGGGCCGGGGGGGCCGGGAGGGCCGTCGTCGCCGCCGCAGCAATCACAGCAGCACTCGCAGCATTCGAAGCAGCAGAGTCCGGCGCACCTAACCACGTTAGTCAGTACAGTTGCTGGGTCACCTTCTTGGGCCAGTGACGCTTACACTCCGCAGCAGACATCCTCTCCTTCACCACCACCACGGATCTGCACCTGCATCGACTCGCCCGCTCGCTATTCTGGTTAGTGTCTCCGTGAAGACCACAGATCAACGGGCCTCATACCGGCTGCTCAGTCACAACATCCTCCATCGACAGACGAGCCGGACTGGCGGGCTGCTGCATCGTCAGGGTCTCGGGATCCCACTTGCTCTCAGGGACAGCCGCCTCGGGAGAGGGCCGAAGCCACGCCATCAAGCCGTTACCAAACATCGTGACGCCTGAATCCGAACCGACAAGGACAAAGCGACGCGCGGATGTTCAGGAGAACAGGACGCGACGGGGATGGAGTCAGGGTCGCCCCTTAAAAGACCTGACCTGGCGATTGACGCCACTGCGCCAGCCGCCAGGGGCCGAGCCGCCGTCGCGACGGCCCACTTGGTTTCGGGCAAGCGAGAGTTGTTATCGACTCATCGAGGAAGAGGTTCCGGTCATTGGACCCTCGAGAATCCGGCTGCCTGACTAGTGACTCGATATTGGATGCTTCATTTCCAGCCGAGCGCAATGGTCAAACGTGAGCGTTCTGTCGTGGCATCGCATTCGGCTGGGTATGATACCGCCAGGGCGACATCATTGGCGTGTGTGTTCATAAGGGGTGGTTATTGAACGCCATTGGTTCCACGACTTATGACAGCTCGACAATGGATTGTTTTTGGCACGTTGTCAGTCGGTCGGTCAGTCAGTCGGTGTAACAATTCGTAATAATCGAAGCCACCGGGAGAGAGGGCTCGTATTCGGGCGGACTCCGAGGCACGAGACGAGATGATGAGGGAATCATCTAACAATGGCTTGGCATCGCATCGCCGATTGCCGATCGCTTCCTCATCACTCCTCAAGAACAGGTGGCTCCCCAGTGTATCTAGCCTGCCGTCTCTCATCACGCGGTCGGAACACACTGAGATCTGGATTTAGATTAGTGCCTTCCCCCTTCGCATCATCGTGGAGACACCGGATGGCAGCCTTGGTTCGTGGAGTGGGAGAGAAGGGGCGGTGGATTGAATCGGTCCACGCCGGCAAAAGTTTCTGCAGGCCACGCGAGGCTGCTGAGGCTAGGCAGAAAGATTCACGGAGTCTGGACGGACATGACTTATCTATAGTATGGCTAGCATGGATTCGGTCGGACTGACTTGCATGATGTCAGCAGTGACCTGCGAGCCTGTTTCCCTTGTCCGCTTCAACCCAACGTGAAGGCCAGAGCCAGAACCAGACTCAGAGCAGGCCAAGCTTTCCTGCAACTACGTCACCCGAAGCGTCTCGTGGGCCTGGATCCGGGGATGCGCATTCAGTGGGACAGCCAAGAGATCGGCTCGACCGGCCCGACTGGAGTGGCCACCCGCGCGCGATAAAATCCTTAAAAGGGGTGTTGACTGTTGATTAATATTGACGGACTTGTCGAATCTCTTCCTCCCTCGCGCATCCCCATCATGGTTGCGTTCAAGAGTCTCTGGCTCCTCCTGCTATTGCGGGGGGTCCTCCACGTGGGCGCCAAGAGCACCGATTCCACCACCGATTCCACTTCCACTTCCACCATCACCACCTCCTCCCCCTCCTCCGATCACTCCTCCACCTCCACTGCCTCCGAGTCTTCAACCGACACCAGCGCCCTCATCAGCGTCATCACAACCGAAACCGCCGTTGCCGCTCCCACCGGAAACTACATCAGCTACAGCACCACCATCACGGTCGCAACCGGCAAGAGCAACCAGACTACCTTCTCTACCATCACCGCGTCCGCGAACACCACTACCAATGGCACCATCACCACGACCTCGGGCGTTGAGCTCACTGGCACCCGCGGCACCTCCACCTCCACCGCGACGACCCCGGCCAATACCCAGCCTTGCAATGGCTACCCCGAGTTCTGCAGCCGCCAGTACTCGAACATCACCATGGTCACGGCCCACAACAGCCCCTTCGTGAAGAAGAACAACATTGCGTCCAACCAGGAATACCCGGTGAAGACGCAGCTCGAGGATGGAGTGCGCATGTGTAAGTGCCCTCTCCCCATCGGACTCTGCCCGCGCTGACCGTCCCCAGTGTCTTTCGAGGCCCACTACTACGAAGAGGAAATCTACCTCTGCCACACCTCCTGCGACCTCCTCAACATGGGAACGCTCGAAGCCTACCTCACCACCGTAACCGACTGGATGAAGGACAACCCCTACGACGTCGTCACCATCATGATTGTCAACTCTGACTACGTCAGCCCTGCCAACTTCACCGGCCCCATCGAGAACTCCGGCCTGATCGACTACGCCTACGAGCCCTGGAAAATTCCCATGAGTCTCGATGACTGGCCTACCCTCTCGGAGATGATCCTGAGCGGAAAGCGCGCTGTCGTGTTCATGGACTACCAGGCCAACCAAACCGCCTACCCCTACATCCTGGACGAGTTCACGCAGATGTGGGAAACGCCTTTCTCCCCCGTCAACGCCTCGTTCCCCTGCACCGCGCAGCGACCCCCCGGTATCACCGCCGCGGAGGCCGAGGATCGGATGTACATGATCAACCATAATCTGAACCTCGAGGTAATTTTCGAAGGGATCGACATCCTGATTCCGGATTCCGCGCAGATCAACGTGACGAATGCCGTGTCCGGGTACGGAAGTGTGGGCCTTATGGCGAACAACTGTCGATGTAAGTTCCATCTGCAGTCTACCAGCTTCCTAGGAAGTGTATAACAACATGCTAACCACTTCTTTTACAGCCAAGTGGGACCGCCCGCCTAATTTCCTGTTAGTGGACTACTACAATGACGGCAACGTCCAGGGGTCCGTTTTCGAGGTCGCAGCGCAGCTGAACAATGTCACTTACAACGGGAAGTGCTGTGGAGGCTCGTCGAGCGCGGCATCCCGCATTGTCGATGTCTCCTACACGTGGCTCTCGCTCTTCAGCGTCGTCGTCGTGGGCTGCGTCAGCTTTCTGGGCCTATGATATGAACACGTGATGACATAGAAGCATGATGTATATATAATCGATACGATAGAAGTACCTAAGCATTGCAGATGTGTGATGATTTTTTAATTGACTGGCGGTTATTCCATTTGATGTCTTTTTGTTGAGGTCAGTAAATAAGAATAGTACTGCTACAAGTAAAATTCCGATATAGCGAACTGAAGCGGTTCGCTGAGCCGGTTACTCGTATTCGGGGTTTACTGGTATTGTTACAAAGATCTTCGCTGTACTATCTTATAGCTCCGGTGGATCAACATCCAACACGTCAATTTTATCTCGTGTACAGCTTCCATGCTCCACAGCGATGAAGTACACATCACAACCACCTGGCATCCATCTCGATAATAGTACTTACCACACCGGATCATCTAACAATGCAACTAGCTCCAGACCTTAGTATCAACCAGGAAATACCATGCAAGGATACCAATCCTGCTATCTCTCCAGTATCCCTACAACCCAAAACCTGAAACCTACAAGACTACTGCTACCGATCGAAAGTCCTACCAGAACCATCCCGCCGAAACCCGTGCAGGCCACCCCAACGCACCTTCCCAGCTAGGCAGGCATCCCTCTCCCACCCCGCTCCTTCCTTGAGTGAATAACCCCCTCATATCGGATAAGAAGACGCGTCACGGCGACGCGTCCCCATTGGTCACACACTCAATGTGGATTTTCGCGATTCCTTTGACATCTCGACCGGACTGGGCTTCTGATTGGTTGGCACCGGGATCATATCAGATTGATTGTTTTTAGGGTTGGGGTCTGGGCTGGGCTGTGGGGATGAGTGTATTTGCTGGTGGGGTTATCTGATGGGGGTTTTGGGGGAACTCTGGTTCTTGGGTTGAGGAGGGGAGGTGGGTTGGTTATTGTCGGGGGTAGAGGGATGCTTTCGGTTGTTTGTTTCGATATAGCAGCCTATATATATGGATGTGGTCTTGGGAGGGGGGCTTCGGGTGGGTATCCTGGTAACTTCTTTGGGACTTGGTATCTGGAGGGGCATAGTTGTCTAATTCAGAGCTTCATGACTATCTTCAAGATATCGCTTTCTAGATAAACTTCAGAATAACATAGGGGCCCGGAGGCGTGCGTAGAGAGGGTCACAGTATAGTTCAGTAAAAGTCAAAGATAATAGCTTATTATTATTTATATATATTTAATAGTTTGCCATACTTACTGATTATTTTATAATAATTGTTAAACTGTTATCTACAGTAATAGTTAGATTATAGCTAGATTATATTACAGCTGTTTATAATTATAAAACAGTTATTTATTATTATTTATATATAATAATAATTACTAACAATACAACCTCACCCAAATCAGATAATTATATATAAATATTATTAAAGTTGAATATAATTCAGAAATTATTATATAATTATAATTTAATAAAAATAGTTCTATAATAAAATAGATTAGATACAGAAGATATCTATTACTTATAAATAGAAACTGTATTTTATAGATATATAATAAATATTAATTATAATTTCTAGATATTATCTGATATTTTATAGATATATAATAAATATTAATTATAATTTCTAGATATTATCTGATATTTTATAAATATATAATAAATATTAATTATAATTTCTAGAGATTATCTGATTATACTTCTTAAATAATAGTAAGATTCTTATATAAAATATTCTTAAAAGTAATATATAATTATATAAAAGTAGTAAAAAATCAGAATATAATAATTTATTATTTATATAAAATTAATATTTTATAAACAGTATACTAGATCTTGTCTAGTATTAATATTAATTAATATCTGTCTGTAAATATTATCTATATTAATTATAAATATTGACTTAATTTTACTTTGTAATTCTAATAATATCTATTTCTTAGAAAAATAATAAAAAAAAAGAATTATTATCTTATCTATATTTCTGTTTTATATTTAAGATTATAATAAAAAAAAAAAGAAGCATTCTGATTATATATAATATTTTATATTATAATTTATATATACTATTAAAGACTGGTATTTAATAAAATTTTTAGTAATAATTATCTGTGAATAACTGAAGAATAGAATATAGTTAGTATCTTAGAATAGAAGATATATAGAAATTAGCTATAAAAGTCTTTTATAGCTGTCTTTTTAAAAATAAAGAAATTATATCAGAAACAGAATTTAATCTGATAATAATAAAATAATTATATTTTATTATACTGATAAAAAAGTAAGATTAAATATTCTTACTAATATATTAAAAATAATATATTCAGTATATTCTGCTCAGAAAGCAAAGAATAAGATTATTTAATTAAATATATTATTATAACTTACAGATTAGTAATAAATTTATCTATAAGAATATATTTCTAAATTAGATATAAATAGAATATATATAGATTCTAAATAATCTTTAGTAGAATTAAATAATTATCTTATCAGAAACCCACAAGATTTAGATATAAAAAATAATAAAGCTAATCTAATCAGAAAAAATAAGTTATTAGCTAAGACAGTGAGGCGTGATCTATTTATCTCTTAAATATTTTTATATAGTATAATACTATCAGCAGCTGGCTATAATTTAGAATAGATATTTATCTATACTTCAACTTACTGGCTAGAATATTATAATTTATAAATAAATTATACTCAGCAGTAAATATATAAAAATAAAAGTTAGTATAAATAATTAATATCTTAAGATACTTAAATTATTTATCTTTATTATGTTTTTTATTATAATTATATAATAGTTTTTCTGTTTTATATTAATTAGATAACTGGCCAGTAAATATTATAAATATAGACTATAGATACTAAATATCTGTAGCTCTGAATTAGTTATAACTAAAGCTATAATTATTAAATACTAAAAAATTCAGTAGCTATAAGTAATTTTTATATTTATTAATATAAAAGACAATGCGCGGCTGATTAAAATAAAAATAATTATTAATATAATCTCTGTACAAGCACAGATCAGCTATATCTATAGTAAGAATATATTTTTAATATTTAAAAAAAGATATAATATAATATTTTTAATCTGCAGCAGAAATCTTAGATAAAATTAGTTAAGATAGATATATACTTAAAGAATAATAAATAAGAGAATAATCTCTTAATTAAGATCTGATAATATCCAGGTTTTTAGATATTTTAGAGAAGAAAAATAAAATTATTAAGCTGGCTAAATAATTTTTTACAAGACTATAGTAAAGTTAGAAATCTTTAAAAATATAAGAATTTTCTAAATATACTTCAGCAGATAATAGCCGATTTTTTTTTAATTAAAGTATAATATATTATATAGACAGTCTAAAATAATATTAAGAGTTGATATAATCTATTTAATTAGTAAAAA
This sequence comes from Aspergillus heteromorphus CBS 117.55, assembly GCF_003184545.1. Lineage (NCBI taxonomy): Eukaryota > Fungi > Ascomycota > Eurotiomycetes > Eurotiales > Aspergillaceae > Aspergillus > Aspergillus heteromorphus. The sequence continues at coordinate 83,812 of NW_020290427.1, read as the reverse complement.
TATAGATTATATTTCTATAGTATTAAAATATCTTTGCTGTTCTGGAATAGTAATCTTATAATTATTCTCAGTTTAATAATACTAATACTGAAAATAATATTAATTATAGAAAATAGTATTATATAATTACTGATATTATTTACTATATAGATAGTAGTATATTTAATATCTGATATCAGTATTATAGCTGAGTATATTATTATTTTTAGTTTATTATAATATATCTTTAATAAGAGCTATAACAGACATAGTAATAAGTACTTATTTTTTATAAATTATATTATAAAAATCTTTTATTATAGTCTTAAGATTAGTATAAATATTAGCAAGAATATTCTAAAAGAAGATTTTATAAGAATTTAGTATTATAATAAATAAGTTTATTAGATATCTTCGCCCGATATAGAACAAGCTGGCAGATATAAAATAGATTTTTTTTAATACTCTAAATATATTATAATAGGCTTTAAAATTATTAATAAAAAAAAGAAAAAATAGTAATATAATTTATAACTGGCAGGATAATTAGATAAAGTAGTTATATCTAAAGATCTTAAGCTCAAGTTCTGCTTGCAGGGAATATATTAAAGTATATAATCAAGCCTAATTATTATATAAATTTAGAATATAATAAATAAAAATAATATTCTCGGATAATATAATAGAGAAATAATAAATATAAATAAGCTGAAAATTAAAACAGCTACTAATTAATAATATAAGAATCTTAAATATTATATTCTTAATTAGTTAATAATTACTGTTAATATAAAAATCTATTAACTTAAGAAATCTATTATTTTTTTTTCTGATCTTAGCCAGCTGATGCGGTTTAAAAACAGACTAAATAGTATAAATAATCTAGTCTTGTATCTGTGAGCTAGACTATATATTTTTATTAATAAATATTATTCTGCTATACTAAAATAATATACTTAAATACTAGAGTTATAGCTGAGAGATAAATTAGATAAACTTGCTTGAAAAAAAAATATTCTTAGTATTTAAAAAGAAGATATACTAACTAAATATAGTAATCAGAGATAAGCTCTATATATATTAATACCAAAGCTTAATAGAATAATCAGAATACTCTGTTATTTTAAAATATAGTTTAATTAATCTTAAATCAGATAAAAAAATAAAATAGAATAAATATAATAGATTATAAATATACTATAGAAATATTACTTGTGCTGATAAATTTTTCTTATTAGATAATACTGAACTCTGAGTATTAAGATTAACTAGTATAGTATATATCTTTATTAATAGTATAGATAAAAAATTATATATATATCTCTTTAGAGTATCTATCTTTGTAGAAATAGATTGCAGCTCTTCAAGTAAAATTATTAAATATAATATCTTTATCAGTATTATATAATTAGCCTGTGAGATCTTGGTACTGAAAGTCTATAATTTAAGAATTATAGTAAACTTAAAGAAAGAATCTAAAAGATATTAATATTAGACTAGAATATTTTATAAAAGACTTTTATAGAATATTATTATCTTAATAATAAAAGAGATCTTGAGAGAGCAAGATCAGAAGATTTTTTAGTTTATTAAGAAAAAAGAAAATATTCTTATTATATATATTAAGAGAGAGTGTATTATTATTATATATAGATATATTAATATTACTATAACTGTTATTATTATTAAAATTACTGATATTATTAATATTTATTTTAGTATTAATATTACTGAGAGAATCAGTATTACTGCTAATATTTATATTAGTATTACTGCTTATATTTATTTTAGTATTACTATCTAAATTAATATTATAAATATATTTATAATAATTAATAGTTATCTCTGGTTCAGTATTATTACTAATAATCAGCTTTTAAATAAAAAGTTAAATATATTTCTTAAAAAGTATGGGAGTATATTATCTAACTATATAATCAGAATCAGACTTATATTATATTCTAATCTCTGATAGCTGGTCTTTCAAGAATAAGATATAATAAATAATATAATATTATTCTAGAAAGTATTTAGAAATAATAATATTTTAAAATAAAAAAAAATAGCTATCAGAAAAAAGCAGAAGATAGGGAATATATTTAGATATATCTTATAAATATTAATAAAACTCTAAGTAGCTATTAGAAAGAAGCAGAAGATAGAAAATATATTTAGATATATTTTATAGATATTAATAAAACTCTAAATAGTCTGTAGTACTGTAAGATAACAAAGATTATAAATAATATCTTATATTATTAAACACACTTATAATATTCTGATAAGTTTAATATATAAATAATATTTATCTATAGTAATAGATATATTAAATATAGAATAATAAATATTATATCTATTAATAGATTAAATCTTAATATTATAGCTGTGTTTTTGAATATATTTAATTAATTATAGTATTACTATAAGTATATATAGTAATATTAGTATAACTGAAAGTATCTAAGTAACTTTTTAGTATATATATTTAACTAATATAATTAAACTGTGAAGATATATAATAATATTATTATAAGCTTAGTTTAACTACTACTAGTATTAGTACTACTACTTAGTACTATAGTACTCTTAAGTATTTTATTACTAGAAATACTTATTTATTATTAGTACTAGTAGTAGTCAGTACTAGTAAGTACTTACTACTAGTAGTATTAAGAAGAATTAAATATTAAGAGACTAGATAGTACTATTATTTAATATTACTAGAAAGATTTTATAAATATTTTTTACAGAACTCTTTATTATAATTATATTACTGAATAATAATAATAGTATAGCTCTGATAATTATAATAAAAAAAATTAATCTTTTTTTATTATTAACTTAGAAATTACTATTCTGCTACTCTGTTTTATTGTTTATATAAAATATATTTTTAAAATAACTGTCTGAATAGCTTCTTTCTTATATTATTATTAATATTATTTACTATAATTCTCTAAATAGTTTTATTTTTATATTATTATTAATATTATTTACTGCAGCTCTGTAGAGCTCTATTAAGAGAGAGCTGTCTAGAGTTATATAAAAGCTGTTTCTCTCTTCTCTTTTTTTTTTTTTTTTTTTTCTCTATTTTCTCTCTATTTTCTTTCTCTTCTTAATCTTACTTTTCTTTATAAAGATCTATTAGTATTATTATATTTTTAATCAGTCTCTTTGCTACTACTGTTTTAATTAGCTGTTATATTTATTACTATATCCGCCGCCATGCCCGCTGGTCTTATAATTATTATTATTATTATAATTATTTTTATTCTGGCTGGTGTGATTTTTTATAAAAAGAAGTCTGTTTTTTTTATTGCGGAAAATATTTTAAAACTTCTGAATTTCTTAATTAAAGTACTAAAGAAAGTTTTTGTAATTCTGAAGATAATTAAAAAGATTATTAATATTATAGTAGAAATTCTGAAGATATATAATAAAATAAAAAAGATACAGAAGATAATTTAAGTCTAATAAAAATTTTAAATAAATTTATATCTCTCTGAGTATATAATTAATATATAACTGATATATAGCCAGTACTATTTTATTATTAATATATTAGAATATTTTAAGAAAATTATTATTATTAGAAATATAGAATAAGCCAGGCCAGGAGAATATAATTTAATAAATTATTTAAATAATAATATTATTAAAATCTAAATTTTTATAAAGTTATTAACTACAAAACAGCCAGATATATTTTATTATTTAATATATTCTTGAATATTATATTATATATATATTTTAATTCTGGGCTAATTATTTTTTTTTTTTTATTTTATAATTATCTTGCGGCTCTGATCTAATATTACTATTTTTATTCTTTCTATTCTGTATATATAGAATACTATAATTCTTATTTTTATATCTATTCTTACTTTTGTTCTTATATTTATTCTTACTTATATACTTACTTCTATTATTATTATTATCTGTATTCTTTTTTTGATACTGTTATCTCTGATTATTAGTAATAAATAATACTGCAGCTGCTTTATTTAGATTCTGACTTATTTAATATTATTCTGATAAATAAGATATAGTGATATATATTTTATTATTACTTGAATCTAATATATTAGAATTATCTAGAAGAAAATATTTCTTCTAATATACTGTAGTAGAATTATTTTCTGAAAGTTTATTAATATTAATTTTTTATTAATTATAATATATTCTAAATACAGGCTTTAATTACTGAGAGAAGTCTTTAATATTAAGCTTATCTTAAAATTGCTTATATATATATAAATTATTAAATATATACAGCACAGTATAGCGATTCTATTTATTATATATTCTAAGCTTTGAGTAATATATAAAGTCCTGCTTAGTAAGACTGATAAAATAGATTATAATTATTAACTAGATTATAATATCTAATCTTAATTAATATTATTTGTAAAAGTCTTTTATTAATTTTTTTACTTATATTTTAATCAGTTTTGATTTAGAGTAGAGTAGTTATTAATAGATATTATCTGCTGAGTCTAAGAAAAAATATTAAATATCTAGCTAAGTTTAAACTAGCTAGCTATAGTCTAATTTATAAGAATAAAATTTATTAAGATATAAATTTTATATATCTGCTGAGATATAAATATCAGAATCTAATTATTAAATTTTCTTAGTATTAGATTTAGAGATTTATTTTTTTAAATTTTATATAAGTCCCGGATACGGGTTACTATATTTTTATATATATTCTGAATAATAAAGAGGCCTGAAAATATTTGCTTAATTAATTAAGTTATTTTTTTATTATTTAATATAATAATAAACTGCTGTTATATATAAAGAATCAACTGCTTAAATATCTTATTATTTAATTATAAGATTTTAATTTAATTAGATAAGAGAATAAAAATAGCTGATATTAGTTGATTAGATAGTATATTTTTATTAATCTTATTATTATTAATATATATTAACTCTTGTGAAGACCGCTGGTATAAGTAAGAATTCTTATTTTTATTATTAATAATATTCTAACTAGCAGGATTAGACTTCTGCCCGCTGAAAGAAAAAATTAGTATAGAGATTTTTTATAATTTTACTAATAGCTGTGATATATTATTTAATATAACTGCCGGAGCAGCAGGATCTTTAAACTAAGATAAACTATTTAAATCTTAATTCTGAGAGAATAAGAAATTTTATATATTTATATTCTAATCTAATATCTGCTGCAGAGAAGACTAATCTTAAAATAATAAATTTATTATAATCTCTGTTCTAATAGTTTTTACTGCCCGCTTGAAATTAGTCTCTGAGAATAATATTCTCTTTAAAGATTATAATAATTAATAATATAATTTAAAAATATTCTAGAGATACTACTTATTCTAGAATAATAGATATTTTTAGTATCTCTTATATAATCTCTGATATAGGGAAGATCCGAGTGAACTAGAGATAAGATAGATACTAAGTAAGTATTAGCTAATATAATATATTTAAAATAATTATATATTTATTAATCTCTGTTATTAAGAATTTATAGTATTATATATCTAATATAATTATAATAATAATATTATAAGAATAAAACTGTCTAGCAGATACTTTTATATAATAAAAATAAAAAAAGAATAAGAAATATATCAGAGTATTTTATATTATAAATAAATAGCTGTTATTAGAATCTATAATTTTATATTATAATATATCTATTTATATAGATATATATCTATGTTACTCTTTTATTATATTATATATTTTCTTAGTAAGTTTTTATATTATTACTAATCTTTTTTTTTGCTGATTATATTTTCTTTAATATTTGCTAGTTTTTTATATCTCTTATTTAGTTTATTTTATAATTATTAATTAATTATCTGCAGAAGTTTTTTACAGTAATAATAATAATCTTATTTCTTGCAGAAAGAATAGTTATCACAAGAATTATATTTAGTTTTTTTAGAAGAATAAGCTTAAGTAGAATAATATTATAATATATATTCTATACTAATATATAATTTTGATTGAGAGTATATAATATAATATTCAAGTAATTAATAATATAAGATTATTTTTATACTTAGAATAAGTATATTCTGCAAAAGTCTTTTACTAAATATTTTATATTATTATTAGTAGAATTAAAATAATTAATAGTTAAAAACTGTGAAAAGTTTAGTTATTCTTTATAAAATTATATAAAATCTTATATATTATCTGTTTTATTATTAATTTAGTATTTATAATATTATTTTTCTAGAGCTTTTTATTATTGCTTAGTGCTACTAGTTTTTTATTCTATATAATTTATTCTTTTATTAAAAATCCAGCTTTAGAATTATCAAGCGCGGGGATTAGTCTGATATATATTATTATAATAAGATCTGGCAATACTTTCTGCATGCTTCTTTTTATTAGATAGATATTAAATATTTTAGATATATAATATTTATATATAAAAACTATATAAGTTTGGCTCACGCGCAGTGTCTGTTCCACGGACTAGTTCTTTATAATTTTTAAGATAGCTAAAGAAAATAGATAAAGATTATAATAGAGATTCTGTAAGTTTAGATTAGCTGAACTGATTAAGTAACTTATTATTAATATTATATATTTATCAGAATCTTGAGTAAATAATTTTATAATAATTAATCTTTTTCTGATAGTTAATCTAGTATAAATAATAGTATAATTAATATTGATTTTTATTAGAATAGCGGAAATATATATCTTCTTATTAAAAAAATAAATCTAGATAAGAGATTTTTTCTGCTTTAGAAATATCTAGTCTTAAATAATTAATAATATAGCTTATATCTTAAAAATATCCCGCAGCAGTTATTCAAGATCTTTAATATTAAATTATATTATATTTTTATTACTATTACTGAGTAAGATCTTAATATAATAATACTCTTTAATTTATATATAAAAGTCTTTTATAATATTCTTCTTTATTAAAATCTTTGTCTTCAGATTTGGATATATACAGATTATTTATTTATATTATCTGATTATATTGAGAAATTTTATAATAGTAGAAGCAGGCAGGCTGCTTTTTATATTAATAAAGTCTAATTATAATAATTTTATAATTAACTTGCGGAGCCAGCTTATGTGCTAGTATATATAATTTAATTTCTTTCTATTTATAATAAAGATATTTTGCTAATTTATAGCTTTATAAATCTAATATACTACAAACTCTTCCGGTTTAAAACTTGGGATTAATATTTTCTTAAAAATAGAGAAAATATCAGCTTTAATCTTATTAATAAATTTAATTAATAAAACAGAGCCCTGTATTTAACAAATTATAAATTATTATAGTATCTTTTTTAAGTAATAAGAAATAATATTTATATTCTGTATCTTTTTATTAAGAATATATTTAATAATAAACTTTTGACTACAGAGCAACTGCTTATTCTTTATCTTAGAAAAGATCTTAATAATCTAGTATATATAGTTATTAATAAATATTATTTTTACAGCAGGATTTAAGTATAAAAGAAGTCTGATATATCTTAAAAAATTATATATATTATTATAGAAAAGTATGGCGATTAATAGAATATAGAACCTGGTATATAATTATATATAAATAAATAAAATATTTAATTTTTTATTTTAAAATATATATACTTTATTAAACACAGCAACTTTAAAATATTTATTTAGATTATTAGAAAAGTCTAGAGATATATATAGATTAATAAAATTATATAGCTTTTTTTTATTATTATATTAAGCTTTTACTGCTTAAGAGCCATGGCGTGTCTTTTATATCTGATATAAGATTATTATAATAATATATATACTTTCGAGTCTGTCTTTAAAAATCTTATACTTTTTTATCAGCTTGTCTTTAATATAGCTTTCTATCTGACGGCAGGTATTATTATAATAGAGTAATATCTAAAATTTCTTAATTATTAATATTATCTTATTTATTTACTAATTAATAAAATAAAGTAGAATAATAATAATTATAGAATAATTCTCTGAAGACTCTGTCTTATCTTACTTAGCTATAGTATATTTATATTTAAATTTATTTAATTATTATATTATATCAGCTGCAAAAGTCTTCTGCTGATCTCTGAAAGAATATTTATATATAAAAAAAATATAATAGTCTTTTAAGTCTTATTAATATTAATAATATTAATAATAATAACACCACGCAGTAAATTAAGTCTTATAATTTTAATTATATAATTAATATAAATCAGCTATTAAAATTTCAGCTCTTGCCTGTGCTGTATATTTTTTATTTAAAGATTTATTTTATTAATAATATCCAGGTTTCTGCAGATCTTTTTATAATTATTAAATTAATACTTCTAAATATCTAGTCACTTTTTATATATTAAAATTTTCTTATAATTTTCTAATATTAATTAGATAAATAGATTATTTATATCTATATTAATATTAAATAATTACTAAAGATTCTCTGCAGTTTGATATATATTTAATTTAAAAATATAATTATCCAGTATTTTTCTTATATCTACTGCTTTCTTAATATACTTGGATTTTCTTAATATAATATTATTAATATTATTAATTTTTATACTTTCAGTATTCTCAGCAGTCGCGATTATCTTCTCTGTCTATATTATAATTTAAGAATCTGATAACTGCAGAATAGCTTTTATATAAATATAAATCTAAAATAAATCTTTAAGATTAAAGATCTCTGACTGCTGTTTAAGAATTAATCTTTATTAATTACTTAATAACTTATACTCCCAGACTTAGATTTATAATTACTGTGTTCTCAACAGACCCGGGAACTTATCTTTAATTATATCTATAAATAATAATAGTAATAATTTTTTATCTAACTCTGATTTTTATATTTTTTTTAAATCTATCTTATTTTTAGCTGTAAAATCAGTCTCTGTCTTGGCTGCTTATTATATTCTAGTATTATATATTTTAATAGATTTATACTCTATTATTTTTTTTAATTACTAGAGTTAGTTATAAAAGCTTTTTCTAGAATATTTCTAAATTCTTATTTAATAGAATCTCTTTAAAAATTATCTTTTTACTACTTAGCTTATTTATTTATAACAGATTATATATCTGTATAAGAATATTCTTTAAAATTTATATTATTATATTTATAATATTCTTAGAAAGATTCTTTTAAAAAAATACTCTTTTCTATCTATATATATTTTCTGATTTTATATTATAAATAAAATATATAAGATGTTTATTAAAATTTTATCTGATTTTTTTAATATAATAACAGCTATATTTTATAATATTCTATATTTTTTTTTTAATTATTAGCTTCTAAATCTAAATCAGTCCGGCTCTGCGCTTCTGCTTAGTAGTCAGATTTTTTATTAGATAATCTTAAAGTTCTAGCCAGTATAATTTAATTAAGTCTAATATTAATTACTCTTTTTAATTATTTTTAAAATTAAGTTTCAGTAACTTCAGTAGTTTTTTTTTATTTTTTTTAATTAGCTTCTATTAGAGTGGCTTAACCTGACCGTTATACCTTAACCTTAACCTGGCCATAACCTGGCGGTCAGGTTAAGGTATAAAAAATTTTTAACCGTACGGTTAAGGTCAGGTTAAGGTACAACCGTCACTATAACCGTTTATACCTGCCGGTCAGGAAGGTCAGGTATAGCAGGTAGGTTAATAACCGCAGGTTAATTCGTAATATATACATCCTTCTTACATAGATAATATACAAAGTGTAATATATATTTAATTACAGTATAGACATAGTAATATTCTTTAGATATAGCCTACTGCTCGACCTGCTCAACCGGTCGCCTTAAGAGGTATACTACACTCTGGAAAAGGCTTTTACAGAACCTAGTATAGAAGAAATAAGAAAAGATACAGAATATTTATTCTTTATACTGTCCGGGACGGTGATCATGATGGCGTAGGAATTGTAAAGGCCGGGTCTCTATCTCTACCTGAGTACGTGTGATAGTCGAAGACTCAGGTAAGGCTAGTTCTCCTAATTCTGATAATAACCCATCCTCTGGGTCATCTTCAAGATCATCTATATCCTCATTCTCACTAATATAGAAGGTAGTAATCACCTCATCCTCCTCTTGCTCCTTGGGTGTAAAGATGATCGAATCTGGATTGAGATCATCAAGCATATCCTGATACTCCTCACTTATAGTAAAACAATCGATACACATTTGAAGCATAACTGCTTCAATTATATCAGGATCGAGACGGCTCCGGCGATAGTGGCAGATATCTCGAGAACTGTTGAAAAGACGTTCAACACTGACACCATTGGTTGCGACCGAGAGGAAATCTCTAGCTATCTGGTAGAGAATAGGAAACTGATCACGGCGGGACTTCCAGTAAGCAAGAATATCAGTATGCCCTGTAGTACCTGGAATCGTATTAGTTCGATCGAAGATGTCTTAAGAAGCTACATACCTTCAATATCTAGATATGCCTTAAGTTCTTCGCACGTCTCGACGAGAGCTGGATATGGGACAATCTTCCGATTCTTCGCGACGCGTGTAATCTCGAGATTTGGGGGAGGAGGAAAGATCTGACTTGAGAAGCTTATCTCAGTTTGGGCATTATCATGGTTTGTAAAGGTCTGAGAAACGGAAGAAGAAGGCTCGATAGTATTCTCTGAAAATAAACCAGATGACTGCAATTGACTCATGATTCTGAAGCTGTTCTGCAAATAATAGATATAGAAAGATAGAAGCAGAAAACTCTGCAAAGGCAGTTTGTTTTGCTTCAAGACACGACTTCGCGTAAATGTGATCTATCATATTTTAACATGCAGCTGAGGCGCCCGCCGTATCTTATTCATTTCAGTAGGCCTAGCAACCAGGAATTCATATCTGGAGCCCAGAGTTATAGAATAGTCCCTTCTCTTAAACAGAGCTGCTTAAGGCATAATAGACTAGGGTAGAAAGTAGATATTCATAGGAGAGGTCTGCAAAAGGCTTTTACAGGATCTTCTATAAGAGCTGTAGTATCACAGTGCAGACCTAGTGTACCCTGTTTACCTGTTCTACCCGTTCGACCTGTTTGACCTGTTTGACCTGTTTGACCTGTTTGACCCGCTCTACCCCAACAACCCGACTGTCCGCAACCTCCTTAACTGCCTGCCAGTTCCTGATCCTGTTGGTAGCTCTTCGAGCTACATCTTGTCTATGAACCTGAGGATAGCCTGACCCAGGGGAAATAGTAGAATAGAAGCAGTATATTTATTCCCAGTATTCTAATTAGTAGTTAATATATGGTTTTTCTAGTGTTCTATGATATGATTAAGGTGTACGGCTAAAACGGAGCGGTAATTATATATCTTTACACATGTTTCTCGCTGTAAGAACAATAATTTTATAAAAAGCTGAATTTTATCAACACAACTAGGATTTCCTTATTATTTCCGATGAATAGTGATAAAGAAGATACTAATTTCTTTCTCAGTTATATTTTTTTAATCTAAAAAGCTTCTTTTTATATACTTTTAGGCGACGGTGAAGATGGCCAGGTTAATAACCGTTTAACCTGGGTATACCTTAACCGTGCTAGAGCTTAAAAAGGTATAGCGGGTAGGTCTTGGCGCCAAGAACGGTTAAGACGGTTAACCGCCCGGTTTTTAGCTATACCGCGGTCAGGTATAAAAATTTCCTTAACCTGACCATAACCTGGCGGTTAGGTATAAAAATTCCAATTAACCTGACCTGACCTGGCCGTTAGCCACTCTAGCTTCTATACTGCTATTATCTCTGCTGTATTATTATTTATAAAAAAGAATTCTAAGCTATATTTATTATCTATTTTTTCTATATTAATATTATTTTTTTATATTATCTGCAAAAGTATTTCAGCTTATCTCTTAATTAATAAATAATTATTTCTTTAAGTATTTTAGATATTTCTGCTATTTTAATACTAATAGTCTTCTTTATAATAGTCTAGTTATAAAGAAGAAGTATAAAGAAGAGAGATAGTAAAAAATTAAGAAAGAGAGAGAAAGAAAGTAATAGAAATAACTTAAGAGAATAATATAGAAAAGAGAAAGAGTGAGAAAATAAGAAGAAAGAAAGATATAATATATATAAGAAGAGAGTGAAATAATAGTAAATTAATAGTAAATTAATAATAAATTAATAATAAAATAACAGTAATTCAGTAAATAATCTGTGAAGAACTTATTTATTATAAAAAAAAAAAATAGTAATATAATTATTTATAGATAGATTAAAAATAGAAAAGTAATAAGCTTTTAATAATAATAAATAATTATAAAATAAGCTTTAAACAGTTACTTTCTTGTTGTTTTCTTAAATATAGTTTTAAAATAGTATAATAACTATTATATACAGTATAATAGAGATGCTTATTATTTATTTTAATCAGTAATTATTAAGAACTGTTATACAACTGATCACAACTAGCCATAACTGGCCACAACTGGCCACAACTGGCCACAACCTCGCGGTAACTTCCGCCAGCGGCCTACTATGAACAAATCCGTGCCATACTCACTTCTCACGGATAGCCGAAATCACTCCGCAATATGAGGTTCGCTATTTACCACAGAACATGAAATACTTTATAGTCCGAAGCGTTTGTTCTGGCTTAGGATGGATGTGAGCGGTCCATGGGATCCCATACAGCTATCACTGGGCCTGACTCCAGTCCAGTAGTGGTAGTGTGGAGAACTCAGCTAGAATCTGGGACTATGCCTCCTGGATCACATGGATAACAAGTTAGGTACACATTCATGGATACCGTTGGCGAAGCAGGTCAGGTGGAAAGCTTGACCCCGGAACAAGTCCAGCAGAGGTGAAGCTCAGTTCGCTTCGTACACCAGCCTTCGTCCCCGGGCAATTGGCAATATTGACTATCTCGAAGGCGTTTAAGCCCCTTCAGAATTCTATCATTCTCTCCAAATTGAAGACCAGGTTTCTAGCTCCTATTGCCTCCTCCCACCCCCTTGAAGAACGGAAGCCTGGCCGGAATGAGACCGGCAGGTTACATGCTAGTCGGTCACGCAATCCAATCCTTCACGACGGCCATCTCCGAACAATCTAGTACTAGATAGTAGTGTAGTCAAGATAGGAAAAAAATAGACTTCCGCAATGGTGTTCCTGGCAGTGGTTCTGACCCGCATGTAAGCGTAGCAGAATGACCACTATCGCAACCACCCCCCGTGGCAATTGGCCAGGTTCCAAGCCTCAGAACTCGGCCAAGCCGTTGTGAGCCTGTGACACCTCCGGGTCTGTGGGGACGACACCCCCGCGAGCGAGCGCGTGGTTGTCTGAATTCTGGACCCTGGGACTGAAAGGGCCAGCAGACGGAGCAGGCCTCCGACGGGCAGCCATTGGTGCCCCCTCGCAGCCAAGGCGTAGGGTTGCACTCGAGGCTGCCCGCCAAGGCGTCCGTCCCGCCAGTGCGAGGCCCTCCTCTCCCCCGCCAAGCCAGCCGCCCTGGTGCCTACCAATCCGCTCGTCAGGTAGGTCTTATCGGGACTGTCTGGAGGCAGGGTCTTGCCTGATGGTATGCTCGATATCATGTCCGGGGGCGTGGCAGTGGGGTGCGACGACACTCAACCACCGCTTTCGTCGTCGCACAAGAATTGCTAGGATCAGACGGCGATGTCACCATCGATGCTTCCTTCCATGATTGGCAACCACTCCCTATTCCCCGGCGCAAAAGCACAGATTCACCACGTCTGGCTTCTGCTGTCTGCTGTCCTACCTGACTGTCTTAAAGCTGGCCACCTCCCGCGACCCTTCCCGCCACTGCTTCCTCACTTCTCTTGCCGTCCATTTCACACATTTACCCTCACCGTCTCTTCGTTTGCTGCGGCTACAAAGATGAACGTCTCCGATCCCGCGGACATCGCGGAGATCGCCAAGTCTACGGCCTTTGCGCACGATGCCCAGGTGGGTGAGAAGAAGGATCGCGTCTCTACGGACATGCGTCACGCCGACCCGTCCGAGATCCAGGAGGTGCGCGCAGCCACCGAAAAGGAGGTCGTAGGCTCTTCGTCCGTCCCTTATGAGGACGAGACTCTGCACAAAACCTTCCCCACTCCCGATGAACTCCAGACTCTGCGTCGCGTGGCTGGCAAGGTGCCCTGGACTGCTTACACTGTCGCGTTTGTGGAGCTGTGCGAGCGATTCTCCTACTACGGCACAACGGCAGTCTGTAGGTGTCACTGCGATGTTGACTCGGATGATCGCTGAATTTGATAGTTGTCAACTTCCTTCAGCGTCCCCTTCCTCCAGGTTCCAATGCTGGTGAGACTCATGGCCGGGACAACTTGGTCCCAGGAGCTCTGGGCATGGGCCAGCAGGCGTCGACTGGACTGACCTTGTGTAAGCCACCTTCCCACCTTGCGAGACTAAGCTGACCATCAGTCAACTCCTTCTGGTCCTATATCATGCCTCTCATGGGCGCCTATATGGCGGACCAGTACTGGGGTCGTTTCCGCACAATCATGTTCTCTATCGGTGTCGCCCTGCTCGGGCATATCATCCTCGTCATCTCGGCTATTCCGCCGGTCATTCATAATCCTCACGGGGCCATCGGATGCTTCTCCATTGGGCTGGTCATTATGGGTGTGGGAACGGGGGGTTTCAAGTAAGATCTCCGCGGGGGTTTTCTTCGCTGTGTCTGATAGGAATAGATCGAACATTTCGCCCCTGATCGCGGAGCAATATCGGGATGAACAACCATTCATCAAAACCCTCCCTTCCGGTGAACGTGTCATTGTCGAACATGCTGCGACAGTTTCACGCATCTACCTGTACTTCTATATGATGATAAATATTGGCTCGATCCTTGGACAGGTCAGTATGGTGTATGCCGAGCGTTACGTCGGCTTCTGGTTGTCGTTTCTTCTGCCCACTATCATGTATATGTTTTGTCCGACCGTCCTGTTCCTGTGCCACAACAAGTATCATCTGGTCAAACCGACTGGGTCCGTGTACTTGCAGGCCATGCGCCTGTGGCGGCTAGCCATGAAGGGGCGTTGGTCTCTGAACCCGGCAAAGATGTAGGTAGCCTGCCGTGACTTTTAGCGGAGATCCTGACAGTTGCAGATTCATAAAGAACCCAACGCCCTTCTGGGAACCAGTCAAGCCCAGTGTATTGGGAGCGAATCGACCGGAGTGGATGACCTTTGATGACGAATGGGTGGATGAAGTTGCGCGTGGTCTGAAAGCGTGCAGGGTGTTTCTGTGGTACCCTCTGTATTGTGAGCATTCCTACCTTTGTATCACGGGTGAAATCTAACGATCCAGGGCTTGCGTACAACCAAATGTTGAACAATCTTACCTCCCAGGCAGCTACTATGCAGCTGGGCGGTGTTCCCAACGATATCATTAACAATCTTAATCCGCTATCGCTAATCATATTTATCCCGATCATGGACCAACTGGTATACCCCTTTTTGCGCCGAATGGGCATCAAATTCACCCCCCTGAAGCGGATCACAGCTGGGTTTTTCATAGCCGGGCTGTCCATGATTGCGGCCACCGTCACACAGTACTACGTCTACAAGAAAGGCAGATGCGGCAAGGAAGCCAACTACTGCCTGGACGAGTACAACTCCCACTCACCAATATCTGTCTGGGTGCAGGCCCTGATTTACGTGCTTGGTGGCCTTTCGGAGATCTTCGCGTCTATTACGTCCCTTGAGTATGCCTTTACTAAGGCGCCGCGGAATATGCGGTCTCTCGTGCAGGCCGTGTCGCTGTTTATGAACGCATTCTCATCGGCTATCGGTCAGGCGCTCGTGGGCTTGTCGGCCGATCCGCTGTTGGTTTGGAACTACGCCGTGGTGGCAATCCTGGCATTTGTCGGGGGGATCGGGTTCTGGTTGACGAATTATAAGCTCGATCGCCAGGAGGATGAGCTGAACAATCTGCCCCAGAGCCACTATCAAGGCCGAGGGACTGACGAGGAAGCATCGCGAGGATGAGCTGTGCTGGGATGAATTTCATCTTGTGTACACTGAATTCCACAGATAAGCCTCACTTATTAATAGTCTTAATTCAGCCTCAGGTGGGTTTCTGCTTCTTCTTGGGGGTCTGCTCTTCAGCATCTTCTTCCTCCTCCACTTCATCCTCATCTTCAACATATTCATCCTGATCATCTTCGCCCTCTTCTCCATTCTCCTCTACACTCTCATCCTCGTCTCCACCCCCCCTTTCTTTTCCTCTTCGCCCTTCTTACCCCCCTTAACCCCCCTACTAACCTCCCCCCTCCTCCTCCTCGCCACCCCCGTATTCCCAACAAACTGCCTCCCCTCCCTACCCCCCCTCACCTTCTTCCTCTCCGTCCGCTCCTTCTCCCCCTCACTCATCCCCTCCCACGCCTTCCGCGGTAAATACCTCTTCCTGGTCCCATCTTTCTGGAGCGCTGCCCCGGTCCCCTCCTTCGTCTGCCAGTCCTCTTCGCTCCATTTGGAGAGGTTCTCTTGTGGACTTTTTTGCTCGTCTTTGCTGGTGGTGTAATCCCCGCCACGCGATTTGTAGGTTTGCGCGGTTAGTTGGGCCTGCGATTCCCCCGGATACGGAGGAGGGAGATGGGTTAGTGAGATTGCTTTAGGGGTGGAGGGGTTGATGGGGTGAATGTGGAGGGGGATGGGATGGATGGAGGGAAAATAAAAAAGATGAAGAAGAAACATACCTTCCGCGCAGACCACTGCCCCGGTTTCCCGCCTTTGTCGCTAGCGTGGATCTCCTCTTTGACTTCTTTTCGTAGCTCGGGGTCTGTGTAGGTGGATTCGTTTTGTGATTGCGATTTGGAGGGCATGACGGGTTTTTTTGCCCCAGGGGAGAGGGGGGGGGGTATGGAAGAGGGGTTTTGGATATGTTCTTTTATCCCGGTGTTCAAGGAAGGGGCGGTCTGTAGATTGAAGCTTTTGGGATGTAGTTGGATTGAAGCTCGCGGTTTTAAAGATCGTTAGAAGGATATGACGGTATCCGATGACATCATCTAGGTCTGATCTCATCTTACCCCGGGGATCCTCTATTCTACGGATTGGATGGTATGGAAGCTTAATTAAAGTTGAAGATCACATCACATTTCAAATAATTACCAACGAGTGTGTATTGATGAGACAGCAAGGAAACCAATTAGTGATAGTGGTAGAAAGAAAGCACAACCAAAGCAGGGAATCCGGTATTCATAACACAATCAAACAGTCAACATGGATGGAATAACAGTCGTTACAACTCCTCCTCGGCCTCCACAGCGCTTGGGTGGGTATCAAGAATATCCCAAGACTGCAGATCCAAGTTCAATACGTCGTCGTTGCTCTCGGCCTTGCCAGACCCGAAAGCCTTCAGGTTCCACTTCTCAACTCCCTCGACGCCCTCCAGCGACTTGGGGAACTCCTTGAACACGGACGCGTTCAGCCGGTTGTAGTCCTCGTAGTCGCCGGGCCACTCACCCAGACGCTCCACCGCGAGCTTGAACAGCTGCAGGTGCTGGCGCACCTGGTCGCCCTCGGAGAAGCCGCCGTTGGCGCTGGCCCGCGTCTCAACCTCGTACACCGATCCATCCTGGCTCAGGCTGGCCTCCAGACCGCCCTCGAAGTCGGCATATCCGGGGTCGCAGAACGCCCGCAGGATGCCCTCGTGCACGGCGGCGGACTTCTTGTAGTAGCGGTTGGCCAGCTCCTTGTGTGCCTGCTGGCTCGTGGCAAACTTGGTGTACAGCTGCGTCAACAGGACAGACATCTCCAGGGTGCTGGGGTGCTGAGCTCCGTGCACACGGCGGCAATTGTAAGCAATGTCCTCGGCCAAACGAAGTGCGTCCTTCTGCTTGCCAATGCGGAACCGCGCGATGACGAGACGGTGGCCCAAGGCAAGAGTGTAATGAGGCCAGTTGCGGTGCGCTTCACGGCTGTCCCACAGAGCAGTCAGGATCCACGCCAAGTTGACGTAGTCGCCCTGCTCACCAAGAAGTCCGATCAGCTTGCTAAGCTGCTCAAAGTTGACTCCGCTCATGTCGAGCTTCAGGCCCTTGATGACGGTGAGGGAATCCTTGAGGATGGTGCCCGAGACTTCGATCATCCTCTTCCGGGATGCCTCGTCAGGACGAGCGACAAGGTCACGGCCCGCAATGTTCATACCGAGGTTGAAGATGAACTTGACTATGCCGACGGTGCGGTAGACCTCCTGGTGGGCCTTGATGTAGTGGAACGAGGCCAAGGCCAGGTCGCAGGCGCTGCCCCATCTCTGGCTCTTCAACAGTTGCCCCACGTACTCGTTACTAGTAATACCAATCGAGCGCACAAAGTCGTCCGAGCGGTGGGTGCTGAAGTGGTGCAAGATGGTCTCGGCAAAGATCCTCACCTGTCCGGTCTGGGTCAACTTCACCCGCTTACCCTCGGTGGCGATGAAGTAGTTCACAAAGTCATCAAACACCCGGGTGGCGGCAGTCTGGCGGTTGTTGGTGACCAGGAAACGGTACAGTCGCGCGGTAGATACAGACACCGAGTGGATGGAGCTAGTCTTGGACTTGAGCTGGCCTCTGAATTCTTCAAAGTAGACGTATTCGGTCGTCAGAGCGGCAAGGATCTCCGTGATGGTCGTGGACGAGCTGCGGCGAAGGCTGTACTCGAGTTGCGCCAAGAAGGTGAGGCTCTGGCGCTCCTTGGAGGAGAGGTCGAACTGCACCGACTTGGAGTTGGTAGTGTCCTTCATGACGATCTGGCGGTAGATCTCCTGAGTGAGCTCGGTCGCCTTGGTGATCTGGTTGCTTGCAATGTAGCTGGAAGCAATGGTGGAGGCAGCCGCGATCAACCGGGTCGAAGACGTTTCCGAGGAGAGAATCTGCACAGTCGCCTGCTTGAGCTCCTGCACCACGGTGTCGGTCTCCTTGCGCTCGGTGTAGAAGCTGATCATCTGCTGCATCTTCGAAAGTGATTCTTCGTGGGCCCAGCCGTGGGTCTCCCGAACAGTGTTGATGCGGCTCCTCAGGACCTTGACAGCACGCTCAATCTGGGTGGAAGACACAGTCTCGGACTTGGTGGAAGTCACAATCGCCGCCTGTTCCTCGTAGATGGCTTCCAGGGTGCCGGAGATCTCGTGGAGATCAAGCTCCTCGGACTTGGTCTTAAGCAACTCCTCGTACAGAGTAATCGCCTGGAGCTCGTAGCGCTTGGACTCCTGGCACAGCTTCGCGAGTGTGAGAGTCGCCTGGAGGCTGATTGAAGCGGTTGCACTAAACACGGTCTTGACCGTCTTGTGGTACTCAACGGTGACCTGGTGCAGCACAGAGAACTCGGTGCGAACACTGCGAAGGCAGTGGGTATACCGGGTGAAGATTTCCTGCACGAAGGTCTGGTTCTGCAGCTTGGGGCTCTGCTTAGGCTGGCTGAGAAAGGTGGTGAAAATGATCTTGTAGTAGTGCACAGCATCGGAATAGCGACCCTGGTTCCAGAGTTCGGTCGCAACGATAACCAGAGGCTCGAATGCCTCGGGGTGGCATGTCGGGGATTCCTTGTTCAAGGTGCGAACAATCTGCAGGTAGTAGTCAACAAAGATCGGGCGAGGACGAGTAAGCTTCGCCAGGGTCCACAGAGTCTTGATCACAACAGCATGCTCAGGGCCATAGTGCTTAGTGTAATCATTCAACAGCTCCTGGTGAAGGTTGATGATCTTGTCGTCCTGAGATGTACGCTCAAACAGGCGCAGCAGCTCGTCGGTGATGCGCTCTCTGAGCTTGTCATCGACCTTCCGCTCGGACCGCAGGGCGTGGTAGATTCTGACTCGGATGTCTTCCTCCTTGGTCACACGACGACGAGCGTAGTAGCACCTGCTCAGACGTTCGGCAAGCTGAATGCAGTTCTCCACGTGCTTCTCGGGAAGAGTGACATCTTGCAGGGTCGGGGCGAAAAGGGTCGGCCAGACACCATGAAGTACCTTCTTGATCACCCTAGTCGCATCCTGCCAGCGGTGCTGCTCAACATACAAGCCAATGAGGCTTGAAGTTGCGGCGAAGGACGTCTGGTCGATTGTGGTAATCGAAGTGGAGGCTTCATACACCATTTCCTCCAGGGTTGTCTCCGAGGTAACACTCGTGGACGAGCTGAAGGACTGCATCACCTCCTTGGACGTGGTCTGGATGCTCTCCTGGACCTCCTTGTAGGACGATGTCTGAGTCCGGTTGGTGGACTTGTAGTACTCGGAGCAGCGCTTGAAGACAGTCAGAGCCAGGGTAGACAGGTTCACAGTCTTCATGACCTTGGCAATCTCCTGGAAGTACGCGACAGAGGTCTCGGAAGCAGACATGATAGTCTGCTCATACTCCTGCCAGACACTTGACAGAATCGATGAGGCCTCATATTCCCTCTTCTGCGTCTTCAGGAATTTGGAGTAGGCCAGAACAGAAAGCATCTTCCGCTCTTCCCAGAGGGAGGAGTAGTTCGCGCGGCACTCCCTGCTCACATGCTGCCAGATTTCGACGTAGGTACGTTCCGCGAGCTCAAACTTTCCCTCCCCAGTATACTGCTCGGCCCGCTTCATCAAGGACTCGAATTCGAACAGCTCCGACCGCTCAATCAGCTCGTCGTGCTCCTCTGCCTCCAAGAAGTCGTTGATTCTGGTCCGGATGACCTTGCGGTGCTGGCCGCGAACGCGCACACCCCAATCGCCGTGGAACTCGCGAGACTCCGAGCTCTGCTCGCCAGTGGTAATGATCTTGATGTGCCTGACAATTTCCTCGGCCTTCTGAAACTCCTTGATGGTCTGGTAGTGCTTGACAAGCTGCTCGCGAGTGGTGATCACGGTCTTGTGCGTCTCGCCATAGAGCTTGGTGTAGCAGTCCACCAGAAGCAGAAGAGTCTCCTCCCTCTTAGTCATAATCTCCGTCTTTGTCTCGGTTGTACGAGTCACGGTGAGGTCGAGGAAGAAGGTGGCCAACTGTGCGGTGAAGGAGGGGCTGGTGCTAAGCAGAGTACGACTAAGTGTGGTAGCCTCAAAGAGCAAGGGAATGGACTCGGGGAAGTATTCAACATCGCGATAGAACAGAGCCAAGTTGATAATGGACTGCAGTGTCACACGGTTGTTGGGGGTCAGAAGCTGGCGGTATAGTGTCGAGATCGTGGTCTGCAGAGTCAACAGCTCCGGCGTAGGCCTGTTTGCCCAGACAGTTCTCTGGAGCAGCAGGACCGTGATTGAAGCCGGAAACACCTTACCGAACTCTTTTGCCGCAGCTACTTCACCCTGACTGCTGAAGATGGTCGTTTGTCGGAGGTGCGAAACCCAGTAGCGAATGGCAAAGTCAAGTAGGGGGTACCGGCTTAGAAGCGAGTCGGTCTCGTAACCATTGAGGGGAGCAATTGACGGCTCCTTGCCCTGGGGCTCGGTGACGTTAGACTTGATGTAGATCAACAGCCTAGTTACAAAGTCGGCGTGTCTGTCCTTGATGGTTGGGACGAGCTTTCCCTTGGAGAACACCTCCAGGACGGCAGAGCGAACAAGGCCGTGGCGCAGGTACACCTGGCCGTCCTGAACATACACGAGGGAATTGACAGGCCTCAGGACTCGCAAGGGGTCGGCGTGGTGACCCTCGGTGATTGTAAGCTTGTCCACCTGGATGGAAGACAATGTCTGGATTTCCTTGACCATGAGAGGACGGTCGGCCGTCGCAAGCCAGAGCAACATCAAGCGAGCCTCATCAGTCACGCCCTTCTGCTGCACAGTTTGGAGAACAAAGTCGGCGACGGTCGTCTTATTGCTGATAATGGCATCCAGGGTCTTGTGGATATTTTCGAGGCTGTCTTCGACACGAACGCGCTTGCAGGCGAGCTTAGCCCAGAGAAATGAGCCCTTGGATGCTTCAGTGATGCGCTCGATGATAGGCTCCTGGTCGAAGTCATCTAATTCTGGAAAGACCACGCTCTCCTTGTTCTCGAGGAATTGGCTCCGAACGACCGTAGCAATATCCTCAAAGATTCGCTCGTCAGTGACGGACAAAACAACGTGTCCCGGTGCCGGGGTGGGCTTTTGCGCCCCAAGAGCAATCAGCTTGACGTTGGTTCCCGCGGTTGTGGCCGCCGACAGCTTTTGCAGAAGAACGGATTCACCGCAAGAGGCCTCGTCGACACCATCCACGACGATGACCAGCTCCTTGGCATTCTGCAACGCAGCAACCAGGGCACGCTCCAGCGCATTCCACAGAATATTGTCATAGTCATTGTCATTCGTGGCCTTCTGACTACGCTGAAGTGAGTCGGTCAGGATCTGGAGCAGTTGAACGTTGCCAATGCGCTTCTCGAACAGCTGGGAGAGGACCGCTTTTGTGATGGCGCGGGGGGTAGTTCCAGCGGGAAGTCGGGCGTCTAGTACACTCCATGGTTAGAAATGGCATTGACGGCTAAGATGTGGGCGGTGACACTTACTAATGGGAATGAACAAGGTCTTGTAGTGAACATCGCGGATGGGATGTTGCAGGCTGTCGACAATCACGGAGGCCAGGACAGTTTTACCGGACCCCGGTTTACCCACAATGGACAAGACCTTTTTCTGGCTGGTCAGGAAGTCGAAGAGGTAAGGTTTGACCCAGCGGCAGGTCATTTCCTCCCGGTCGTGGGCGAGATGCGAGACCGTCTCGGCGACATTGGAAAGTACGCGATCTTCAGGTGTGAGCCATGACCTGACGGCCTTGACGTCCCCCACTATACAATAGTCAGTCACTACTCAGCTCGGGAAAGCAGGGTGGGTCTCACGTTTGGTTTCATCGCCGATCTCCTTGAGCTGTTGCTGCCACATGGACTCCGAAATCTCCTCGCAGCATTTGCGGAACCGGTGGATCTCGGTGGGGAACTTTTCGTAGATGTTGATGTACTCCCATTCCTCATCCTCACCCAGACGCGAGACGGTCTGGTGGAAAAGACTCGACACATTGGCGACCAGGTTGACCAGGTCCTCCAGAGCTTGCACCAGCTGCCGCTGGATTTCATTAGTCACACTGAAGAGCTCTGTCCGCTCCAGAAGGTTTCCGAGCGTCGTCGAGGTACTATAGAAAAAGCCGAACGATGTCATCAAGGCGGACGCATTCACGTCGCCCAACTGGACGGATCAGCAGGTTGGACTTGGGCAGGTTGGACTGGAAGGCACCGGAAAACACATACCTTGAGAAGCACAAGACAGTATCCATAGGCCATTTGAAAAGCAAACTCGCTGACATTAGTGAATCCGTGGATGGCCTCTTCGAACCTCTGAAGTCGGCTGATGAAGAGCTGGGCCCAACCAAGAACTTTGTCGTAGCTGCTTCCCTCTGGAGGCACAATGATGGAGCGTTCATCATGAATCCAGGACAGAACCATATCCAATGTGTTACCCGACATTACCATGCCCAGCTCGTCCCCACCCTGACGCTGCAATAGAGACAGCTTCCGGGAGAACTCAATATCTTGTGGGTCGATCCGCCGGGAGGACACCCTCCGGGAGGTGATAGAGCGAGACATGCCATAGTTGGAGCCGGCATCGCTTTCAGCAAAGCCAGAGGTGCGTCTAGGAACCTTGGGGGAGAAGGGGGAGGCGAAGGTGCTTGGAACGGGGGATAGGACGGATGGAGCCATGTTTCGTTTTGGTAGTTCAATGTGCTTTGCCGGTTTAATGTGCTTCGGTGATTCAATGTGTTTTGGTGGGGGGTTGTTCTTCGTTACAGGGGAAGGAACACGAGTGAGTTGTGGCGACTGCTGGGAATATCTGGAGGGTATGACTGTAGGCCGCGGAGGGAGGTCAGGCTCGGCAGTGGTCTCTCCTAGGGAGCAGTGGCGACAACTCACTATGCAACAAAGAAAGCGACGCAAAACGGCGACTTTAACACATGGAAGAATGAAAGGGTATTGATTATTAGGGTAATCCTCGGACAGATCTGGGGGAGAAGCAGTGTCCTGCAGCAGGGGAGGTCACTTATATAAGTGTCAAAACAGCACGGCACAAAGCTAGGGCGATTGACCGGGGGCTGATGCAATGTTGCGGGTTTGCTTGTGAACAAGATTTCCGAGCGGGCAATAGTGGCAAGCTCGTCTCCAGTTCACGATACTATGCAATTCCTCTTGCAGCATAGCGTGGCTGAGAGGGTCCGATTTCTATGGACCCAATCTATCTCCGACCCCTCAGCGGCGGCAAGAGCAGCTGAGAATTCCAAATCAGAGTTCCTTGATGATGTGACCGGTGGAGAGAGGACTGTCAATGGGATTCCACCAGCATGGTGATTGTCTTTGCACCCCCTCTGCAGATCCAGGTCTGGTCTCCATTAGTCCATTGATACCAGCCGCACAGGCATGGACCACGGGATATTCGCCATTGAGCAATGCCGGGCTAATTGGGGGCATTTCCGTGATGCAAGAATGAGCGTATCAAGAACGCAGGAGGTATCCCGGAAGGTACCTCCCAGATCACTGTCCCGTATCCTGACCATGCGGACGGGATGAGAAGTGGAGTAGTGCAGGGCAAGCTGAACAAGCGCGATACCTCTCTCCACATTAGCAGCATTGTCTCGAAACTTTTCTCTCGGGCCCTGCCACTGGATACAGGAGACGTCCGTCCAGAGCTGACCACCCAGGCACCATAGTAAGACTGGCATTTGGAGCCCACATTGGCTCCCAGGTTTCGAGAAAGGAGCTGGCCGTTGCAGGCTAAGGTTGGCCATTCGGAGTCCGCGCTGGACCAGATGAGTAGCAGCGACCTATTCTTGTCGATTCCCTAGTTCCTGCAAGCTCTAGTGAACAGCTAGGATCCCTGCTAGGGCAGGTCTTCAGCCGGTGGCTGCCTGAGAGCAGCGACTCCAGCGAGAGCGTGATCTTCTTGACTTTGCCCGGGGCGGGGGGGCTGGATGGGCCCCATGTCTCCGGTCCGTGGCCAATGACTGTCGGTGCGTGGGTAAACCCGCATCGCCCAGACGAACTGCCGATCGAGGGGGCGGACGGCGATTGGCCAACTCCGCTCGGCTGGCAGGACCAGAACAGGATGATCATCCTGGAAATGAAATTGTCTGTTCGGGTTTTCGGATTTCAGCAGGCAGCTCAGGTCCCACTGGGGGTACGGAGTGCTGTGTAGCGGGATGGTTGCCATCCTCCTCCACCACCCACCCATGCATGCATGCATGGACAGGTTGAATGCTCCGGTTTTTTCTCCAGCGGATTCTTCCTGGGATCCGATCTGATTTCCCCAGGAGAGGCGTGCGTGCGTGCCCCGAGGCATTCTGACTCTGTGGTTGACAGAGAGCCCACGGACTCCCGTGTGAGGAACCGTGCCGGCCCGCTTAGCGTGGTGGATGCGACAGGATCCGGGACCTCCGCAGAAGCAAGCGTTCGATAGCGCCGAGAAGAGGTGGGTGGGTGGCCAGCAGTCAGACTGGCAGGGAGGTCCTCCCCATATTGCAACAAGTTTGGGGGGTTTTTCCAGCTCCTCTTTCTGGCCGCGTAGTCCCCGATGCAGGAGACTGAAACCCGAATTTGCGACCGGCAGGCGTGCTTAGCCAGATTGAGTGAGGCACATTAGTTTGATGGAGCTCGTGGGATGTCGGGACGATGGGTGCATCTGATTTATCCAGGGGGTGCCTCACAGTGGATCTTCATACCTCATTCATGGATCACAATTGAGGTACTGTTACGGACGAAATCCGTCATAAGGCCGGGGGAGATCCGGAGGAGAGAGGATGATCTTTTCGAGGAAGGGTACGGAGTAATGTTGGGCGAAGATAGGAGCAGGCCGCTCACGTGACGCTGGGCTAAGAGGTGTCACGGCAGTATTTAACTCGGCCAAATCCCGGCCAGGCAGGCAGGCAGCCTGTTCGTCTCCTCGGGAATGGGAGGCCCGCGTTTGCCGAGCCCCACGCGAGACAATGTCCTGGCTGGAGGCAACACGGCTCAGATGGAGAGGATAGAGCTGTCCAGTGGTTTGTTCGTCCCTGTGGTTGTTTTGCTGTGTTCCTGAACCACTATCTAGAGGCCACCCACTGGAAGCCGACCATGGAACAATTGCGGGACGGCGGGATCGTGGATTGATCTATCTCGTCCTGCCGCTTGCGGTCTAGCGGCCGGGGTTTCCACCCCATCGGCACCAGAACTCTCAGCTCTACAGCCGCCATCCCCTTCCGACCAGCTATTTTGTCCATCCCCAGCATGAACCATGCTACATACGTCTTCGGAGTATATCCTACTAGGTACGGAGACTAGGTATTGTATGATGATCGGAATGCACTGCGCTGAGGCATACCCGAGATTCTGGCTTGGTCCACAGTGAGTGTTGATCCCTCTGTCAAGATGCAGATATATTTTGCCAGCCACCTCTGGCTCTGTCCCACTCCCACCACGATTGGTTGACATCCATCGTAGCACGGAGGACTTCTCCGCTTCTTCTCCCAGATTCTATTTCCCAAAGACCCATCCAGTTCAAAAGAACCAACTAGATATTGGTAGCACGGAGTACCAACAGGAGAACAGGCTCCACTTGCACGCAGCTGAACTGCACAGAATCGTCGATAATTAACCCGCCCTTCACCTTCCCCACTGGTCCAATTTCAAAATTCCAGCCCGGCAGCTGGGGATGAATGACCTGCTGCAGCTTCTCTCCCGCCCAGTATCTATCCCCGTACTTTGGAGTGTGGCTGCCTGTCATCACGGCGACGCAGAAGATTTAACCTTCGAACAGGTGTCGACTGTCAACCAGGACCATGCATCCTGCATGACATGTGTCAATTGAGAGACTCCATACATAGTAGTGAGTTACCTACGGAGCACTAACACAGGCGAAGCGCAGGGGGGAAGGGGGCCGATCCACCGTAGGCATGACAAGGCACGCAAGGCAGCAATACAGAATAATAATTACATCGAATGTCGATGCGGTGGTATTAGAGTGGCTTAACCTGACCGTTATATCTTAATCTTAACCTGGCCATAACCTGGCGGTTAGATTAAGATATAAAAAATTTTTAACTGTATAGTTAAGATTAGATTAAGATATAATTATTATTATAATTATTTATATTTATTAATTAAAAAAATCAGATATAATAAATAAATTAATAATTATAAATTAATTTATAATATATATATTTTTTTTATATAAATAATATATAAAATATAATATATATTTAATTATAATATAAATATAATAATATTTTTTAAATATAGTCTACTACTTAATCTACTTAATTAATTATTTTAAAAAATATATTATATTCTAAAAAAAACTTTTATAGAATCTAATATAAAAAAAATAAAAAAAAATATAGAATATTTATTTTTTATATTATTTAAAATAATAATTATAATAATATAGAAATTATAAAGATCAGATTTTTATTTTTATTTAAATATATATAATAATTAAAGACTTAAATAAGATTAATTTTTTTAATTTTAATAATAATTTATTTTTTAAATTATCTTTAAGATTATTTATATTTTTATTTTTATTAATATAAAAGATAGTAATTATCTTATTTTTTTTTATTTCTTAAATATAAAGATAATTAAATCTAAATTAAGATTATTAAATATATTTTAATATTTTTTATTTATAATAAAATAATTAATATATATTTAAAATATAATTATTTTAATTATATTAAAATTAAGATAACTTCAGTAATAATAATAAATATCTTAAAAATTATTAAAAAAATATTTAATATTAATATTATTAATTATAATTAAGAAAAAATCTCTTATTATTTAATAAAGAATAGAAAACTAATTATAATAAAATTTTTAATAAATAAAAATATTAATATATTTTATAATATCTGAAATTATATTAATTTAATTAAAAATATTTTAAAAAGCTATATATTTTTAATATCTAAATATATTTTAAATTCTTTATATATCTTAACTATAGATAAGAGTCTTTAATATTTAAAGATATTATAAAAAATTTTATCTAGATCTAATAATAATCTGAAGATTATTAATAATATATTAATTATTAAATTTTAATTAAAATAAAAAAAGAATATCTTCTTAAAAATAATTTAATATTTATAATATTAATTAATATTATTATTTAATTATATATTTTTTTTAAATTTCTTAAGCTTTAATATTAGATTTAGAATAATTATAATTATATAAATATAATTTTTTATTTAATAAATATAATAATAATATTTTTAGAATTTTGAATATATATTATATAAGTTCTTAAGAATCTTTTTTTTTAGAATATCTATTTTCTTTTTAGTCTATTAATTAAATAATTTAAATAATTAAAAACATTATTATAAATATTATAAATTTTATAAATAATAAGTCTACTGTTCTTAGAGAGACAGAAAATAAAAAAAAATATAAAAATTTAAGAAGATATTCTATCTGTTTTTATTTAATTATAATAAAATAAAAATAATTAATATTATTATACTTATAATACTGAATAAAACTTTTAATTATTTAATAGAGATTAAATATCTAATAAATTATAAAATAAATTAAATTTTAGTAAATTTTATAATTAAAAAGAAGATAATAAATTAAGCTAGATTTAAATTATTAAATAAATAAGAATTTTTTATAATATTAAAAGCTTATATTTATAAATTATATAATTTTTTAAATTTATAATTAAAAATTAATATAATAAACTAGCTAATAAAAGACTTCTAGAAATTTTTTATAAAAAAAAATTTTATATTAATCTTTTATAAACAGCTTCTAGAATATATCTTCTTAAAAATTCTTAAAATATTAAAAAAGATTTTAAAACTTTTATTATTATTTTTTTATATATATTTAATAATATTATTTAAAATCTTAATTTAAAGTTTTCGCAGAAGAGTATTAATTATAAACTAAATTATATAAATAAAATAAAAAATATAATATTAATTTTAAATAATTTTTAAAAAATTAGAATTAATTAGAATATTATAAAGCTAAGTATTTTAATTAAATTAAGTTTAAAATTTAACTAAGATTATATTAAATATTATATTATTATTACTAGTATTATTAGTTATTATATCTAATAATTAATAGATAAGATTATATTTATATAAGATTAATAAAATAATTATAGCTAGATTTTTATTAATATAAGATTTAAATATTAATTAAAAATTTAATAAAATCTTATAATAATTTATATCTTTTATTAAAAAATATCTAGTTAAATTAAAAAATATTTTTTAATTAAAATTAATTTAATAATTTATTATAATTAATATTTATTTAATATCTAGAAATTTTAATAACAGCTGTATATATATCTTTTCAGATAATTTTATAAAATATTCTTTAATTTATATTTAATTAAAAAAACTTAATTTTTAGCAGAAAGATAAAGTAGTAAAATTAATTATTTATTTAAATTAAATATATTTAATAATTTAAAATAATAAATAATAAATAATTATAAAATATAGAATTTAATTCTAAAAATTTTATTTATTATAGATTATAAAAATCTAGAAAAAAATAATAATTAAAAAAGATTTATTTTAAAAAAATAAATAAATATTTATAATAATTCTTTACTTAGTATCTGACTAATTATTTATTTAGATATAATTAATAATAATTTTTTCTTATAATTCTTATAAAAATAATAGTTTATAAAACTAATTTCTAAGTTTTTAATTTCTAAGTATTATAAAATATAAAAATATATAATATAATAAATATAAGAGATTTTATTAAAAAATAATATATCTTTTTAAAAGCTGTTCTATATTATTAATAATTCTTTTTAATTAAAATAAAATAATAATTTTTTAATTTATATATAATCTTTAAAAAAAATTATTTTTTATTATTAATTCTAAAAAATAAAGAGTTTTTTTTAAAAAGTTAAATATAAAATAATCTTCTAATTCTTTATAATATATATAATCTTAAAATTTAAAAGAGAAAAAAAAATCTGATTTAAAAAACTGATCTTAGTTTAAATATTATTATAATTTATAAAAATCTAAGAAATAAAAAAAAAAGACTTAATAATATTCTCTAAAAATAAATTAAATAATTATAATTAATTTATAATTTTAAAGCTGTTTTATAAATAATAAATATAAAAAAATAAAAATAAAAAATTTTATAAAAATAATTTATTTTATTTTAAAATATAATTTTATATAAATATAATTTATTATATTTTAATATACAGCTAAGATATCTATTATATTTTATTTATTTTAATAAATTTAATAAATAAAAATTTATATTTAGAGTTTAGAGTTATAGAATAATTTCTTTTTTTAAATAAAATTATTTAAAATATAATAAACTAGAATAAAAAATAGATATTTATAAAAAAAATTTATAAAAAACTTTTATAAAATTTTTTATAATCATAATATTAAGAATAAGAAGCTGAAGACTTATTATTAAGAAAAAAGATTTATTAAATGAAAAACATTATTCATTATTAATCTAACAATAAAAAATATTTAAATTAAAATAATAATTATAATATAAGCAAAGTAATAAGAACTAATTTGATACTATAAATAGTTTTAATTCTTAAAATCTAATCTATGATCTATCTAAAAAATGTGATAGGATCTACTTGTCAGGGTAGAAAGCCTGTTGACTAGGTAAGGAATCAATCATGAAACACTGTGTATTTGTTTAATAATAATAAAGATAGTCTATATTTATAAGATAGACTGATTCTTAAAGGATCAGTAGCTTCTTACAGAGGGATTGATATCTTATAGATACCGGAGAGATATAGAATTATTATTAATAATCTTATAACTCTTATAATCACTATAATATATTATCTTAATAATATAACTCTTATAATTATTATAATATATTATTCTGATAATCTTTATTCTGATAATTGGATTATTTTATTATAAATAGTATTCTTCTTTGCTGGGACAAGCTATCTGGCTTGAATATTAAAGATAGTCTTATATATTTTTGATTTAGAATAGTAGAGATTTAATAGTGAAAGATAGAGAACTTATAAGATATATAATATAAACAGGATTATATACTGTTTCTATATAGTTTTATAAGTATTTAGTTATGTTTGTATGGGTGGATCCCCTGCGAAGAAATATAAATAAAAGAATTTTTTATATTATTTCTTTTTTTTTTTTTTTTCTATTTTATGATTATTATTTCTTTAGTGGTTTGTGATTGTTTTTTTTATATTTTTTTATTATTTTATATAATCTTTGTTATTTTTATCTATACTGTATTATTATTATTCTTTTTTTTATCGGATATCAGTCTTATTCTTGATTACTTCGCGATGGCGAAGAAAACAGTATATTTTAAGCAGGATATTCTTATTAAAGCCTGCTATAACTTTTATATATATTATCTGAGATATATAAATAATAATTTTAATTCTAAGAAGAATACTCTGTATAATATTAATTATTTATTAAATATAAAAATATCTATTTTATATTATTTTTATTCCGCGGGAAAGAAGACTTATAATTCTATAGATTTTATATACTCTGTATTATATATATATAATTTATTAATATTTCTTGAGCCTGCAACTAATCTGCTAGAAAATATTTATAATTTTATAAAGATTATTAAATAGATTACTCTGATTCTGAAGAAAGAATATTAGAATAATAATATTAAATAAATTATCCGCAAAGAGATTTATATTTTTGTAAAGATATTTGACAGTATAAAGAGTATTTATGCTTATAAATTCTTATTAAAGAGTATTAAAACTATCAAGTATATAAGTTTTTATTATAATTAAGAGATAAGATCTTTGTGATTTTATTATTAATATTCTGTTAGAAGTTTATTACTGAGTATATTAAGTTTATTAAGATTTATTATATTTTTTTAATATAGTTAATTTTCTATTCTGGCCTCCGCGCCTTGCTGAAGGATTATTATATTTATAAAGTAGAAATATTATTATATTTACTGCCCAGTGATCTAGAATATATAGACTGAATTTCTACTCTGTAAAACTTTCTTAATTTAATAAGAGCTATAGTATATATTCAATACCCGGATATTAATAATAATAAATTGATTTTAAATAATAAGAATAATATTATTAAATTGATCACAGATCTTTATATTCTTTTTTTAAAGTCTACTTTTTTTATAAATATTTTTAAGTTATAATAAGAGGGCCTGATTATTATTATTATTTATTTTATAAATAGATAATAAATATAACTGAATATATTTAAATATCTTCTGCTATTTTATAGCAGGATGATTTTATATTTATTAGTATATTTAATCCGCGATAATATAATTAATAAAAAATATTAAAAAATTGATATTTCTGTAGTTTATTTCTTAAGAATATAGAGTAATTTACTAGTAATTATCTTCTGTTTTTTTAATATATAATATTTTTTATAATATTTTTAGTATTATTTTATAGCTTCGGGTGTATTCTTTATATTTTTACTAGAAATTTATTAATTATACTTACTTAGCTATTCTTTTTACTTAATTAGATAGTAATTCTAATTATTATAGTATTAATAATCTTTAATTTTTTTAATTTTCTATTTATCTTTGTTGTTTAGCTCAGATATTAGAAATAATTTTTTATAATCTCTTTTAGTATTTTATAATTTTAATAAGAAGATATAAAATATATTATAGATTTGTCTATATTTCTTAGATAAATATAATTAATATATCTGAGATTTAATATATTTAAGAATTTAAAAAAGTTTTATAAACTTTAAAACCAGCTTTCTTAGTTCTTTGAGTTATAAGTTCTAAGTTAATAGCTTAATTAGATTTTTTTTTTTAAAATAAAATAGCTTTCTGTGTTTATTATAATATTTCTTTTATTTTTTTATAGCTATTTATTATATTTTTTATAGCTGTTTTTTTATTTCTCTAAGTTTTTTAATTTTATTCTATATTACTGGAACTTCTCGCTGCTGAGAATTAGTCTTAATTTTAATATAAAAATTCGGTAAAAAGCTATAAAAAATATTGTGAGATAATTAGTCTATAATTATATTATTTATATTATTACAGGCGAATTGAGTACTTGAAAGAATTAATAATTAATTAATATTATACTAACTGGAGTAGTATTAGAGATAGTATTTAAATATTTAGTTTATCTATTCTGTTTAATTATTAATTTAAGAATAAAATATAGTTAAAAGCTTTAAGATTATATAACTATTATAAACTAAATTTAATTAGAATTTTTTAATAAAGATTAATTCTTAATCAGATATAATTCTATTTGGGAATCTGAAGATTAATTTAATCTGTTTATAAAATAGTTTAGCAAGATTTAAGACAGTTATTATGAATGGAACAGCAAAGAAAAAACAGTATTTTAAAAATTAATTAATAATAACTAGAATAGTATTAATAGTTTTTTTATATTAAATAATAGAAGACAGCTTTGTAATAAAATCTATTATTAATTTAGTAAAGAGATATAATAGAATTAATAATAATTTAAGACTACTATATAATTAATATTTTAAAGCAGTGATTTCTTGATATATTAAATAAGTTTGAATATATTTAGCTATATTATACTATAATCTATTTCAGTAAAATTTTTTATATAATAATATTTCTATTTAGGTTTTTCTGAAGTATTCTGCTAATAGATTATTATAATATAGCTTAATAAGTATCTAATATAGTGTCTCAGAAAAGAGAATATAATATTAATTTTTGAAATAGATATAATTAGTTATTTTAATAGTTTAATACTTTTAACTTAATTATTTTTATTAAATAGCAGTTTTTTGCTGTTATATCTCTAGATTATTATTTTATAAATATAAGATTATTTCTTGAAGTTCGGAATTATATATATTTAAGTATAAAATTTTTATGGTATACACTTATAATACTATAGATTAGAAAATAAATCTCTTTTAAAATAAATTCTTTTAAGCAGTCCAGTTAGCTGTCTTTATATTGGCTTGATTATTAAGATTTTTTAAGCTTAATATAATATAGATATCAAATTCAGAATAATCCTGTGTATCTTGAGATTTAAACTGAGTTTTTTCTTTAATAAGATTCTTTATTATTAGAGATAATATATCTATAAATTATACTTAAATCAGGATTAACAGTTTCTTTTAAAAAGCAGGTTTTATTTAAAATTTAAAAGATATTCTGAAGAGTTTATCTGCTGAATTTAATTTTTCTGTTTTATATTTAATAATAAAATTATAGAAAATTAGATTTATAAGTTATTAAGCTTGTTTTTTATTAATCTGGATTTAATATATAAAAGATTATAAGTTTAAATAATTTAATAGAATCTTAATTATTTGAAAAGTGTTTTCTAAATATTATTATTATTATTTAAAAGAGTAAATAATAATAAATAGCTCTTAATCTGAAGTATTATAGTTTAGCTTAATATTAAAGAACTTATAGAATTAGAATATAACTAAATAAAATATATTCTTGATATTAAATTAAGATAGAATATTACTTATTTTTTTTTTTAATATATTAGTTTCTAAACAGCAGGGTTTTGTAGAATTAAAATATATTAATAAAAATACTTATTAAAAAATAGTAATAAGACAGCGAAAAGTAGTCTATTTAATTAAGATTAGATAGATCTTTTTTAACTTCTGTCTGTTAATTATTTTATAAAGTAAAAAAATAAGAGATAAGATAATATAAGAATAATCTTAAATAAATTATTAGTAAAAGTTATAGAATCTAAGAAAGATCTAGATATTATAATAATTTTCAGAAATTAATTATAAAATAATATTATTTATTTATCAAGAATTTATAGATATTTTATCAGAATTAATAATATATTCCAGAAATTTAACTTGAGATTAGTAGAATAAATATTTTAATAATTTTATATAGAGCTGAACTTCTTAAAGCCTCTCTAAAACTTAATAAATATATTTTATATAAGATTTTTTATCTAATAAAAAGATAAGAATATTATTTAGATATATTATATAAAAATTATTAAGGAGTTCTTAAAATATAATATATATATAGTTTTGAAAAGTTGCTAAAGTATTAGTTAATTTAAATAATATAATTATATATTTAAAGTGGCTGTATCAGATATAAAATACTGTCTTTTATTTATTATTTTTTTTAATATAGATTTAATAATATATATTCTTGATATTAATCTTTGAAAAGTAGATATTTTCTGAAATTCTGTTAAAAATCTCTAAAATAAAAAATAAAAAATAATAATTCTTAATAGAAATCTTATTAAGATCTCTATAATCTATATAAAAATATAAGCTATTATTTTTTTTAAATATAAAGAGAATAGAGATTTCAGCAGGGCTCTTTAAAAATTAAATTTAATCTAATTTTAAATTTTCTTTAATATATTTTTATAGAATCTTGAGTTCGGCTTTGAATAAGAGATATATTAAATTATAAAAAGATATTTTATTAGATTTAATATTAATAATATAATTTATAGAATTATAAGAAGATAGCTGTTAAGAGAAATTTATAGAGAATATATCTTAAAACTGCTTAAGTTTAATAGAAATTATCTTAGAATTTAATAATAAATTATAAGATTCTTTTTCTAATAGTCAGATATTTTTAGAAAGCTTAATAATAATATATACTCTTACTGAGTTTTAAGTTACTTTAGTAAATTAAATAATAGAAAGTAGTAAAATAGATAGTATATTAAATTATTACTGACAATTTTATACTGATAAAATAATATATAAATTATAAAATATAATTATTAAAAGTAGTATAGAGCTGTCTTTTAGTTAAGGATTCTGATTAATCTTTATATAATACTGTTTAAAAATATAGATATCTTCTTATAAATTAATAGTAATAATAAAGACTTTCTATATACTATAAATAAAAATAATAATTTGATTAATAGCTTTAATCTTTGATATAGTAACTGAGATATATTAGAGATTATAAGCTTTAATAAACTAGTAACTAATAATATTTATTTTAATATAATTATTCAGATCTGCAAAGATTTTGAGACTGTTTTAGATATAAATAGAAATATAAAAATAATATATAATTTTTATTATAGATAAAGAAGTTAAAATTATAAGATTTATTTTAATTTCTCTACTTTTTTCTCTGAATTTAATAAAAATTAATAGATTCTAGTAGATTAGATTTTTTTATTTTTAATAGAATATTAATTTATAAAATATTAGATATTTTTATATATAAAATATTATAATTAATTACTATTCTTTTTAATAGAGTTTTTTCTGTGATTCAGGATATTTTTTTTAATAATTTTACTAGTGATTTCTTAAAAGTACTTGTATGACTTATAATTATTAAATTAGTTATTATTTTGCTTATATTTTTCTCTATTTTTTTATAGTTTATAATAATAAGTAGTAATAGCTATTATTTTGTCTTGTTTTTTTGATAAATAAGAAATATATTTTTAAATATAATAGTTTAGATCTGATAGTAGCTTAGTAAAGTAGAATAAAACTTTTTTTTTTTTTATTTAATAAGAAAAATATTACTTTAAGATATTAAGATAAATATAAAACTCTTGCGGATTCTGACTGTATTATTAATAAGTTTATTTAAGTTAAGTTATAATATCTGATTAAAAAATAATAGTATTTTAAATTAATATAAGAGTCTAATCTTTAAATTAAGACTATAATTTCTTGAGAAATTATCTCTTTTTCAAATTTTTATTATTTATAAAATAATATTATCTCTATTTATATATTAGATTTATATAGCTAATAGTAGCAAGAATCTTGTATTTTTTTAATAAATATTTTTTAAATATATCTCTGAATATATATTTTAAATTAATAATTTATTTTTAATATTTTTAAAGATTGAAGTTCAGGACAAAGTAAAAAATATTTTTAAACTTAATCTCTTTTTTATTTTTTTCTAATTTAGGGGAGAATTAATAGTATCTTAAGAAGATTTTACTTAAGAAGTTATTTCTTTGAAGATAAGCTATTCTTTACTATAAGTTAATAATTTATTCTAATTAATAAATATAATCTTCTAGCTGTTAAATCTCTTTAATAATAAAAATAATATTTAATAAGAATTCTGGATTAATTTAATTACTAAGTACTTTTATTTTTTTATTATCTTTAATAAGTAATATTTTTCTTAGATAGTTGAAAAGAGAAGAATTAGAATATAATAGAATCTATTTATCAGAGTAGAAAGTCTATTAATTAAATAAGAAATTAATTATAAAACACTGTGTATTTATTTAATAATAATAAAAATAGTTTATATTTATAAGATAGACTGATTCTTGAAGGATCAGTAGCTTTTTATAGAGAGATTAGTATCTTATAAATATCAAAGAGATATAGAACCACTATTAATAATCTTATAACTCTCACAATCATTATAACATATTATTCTGATGATACAACTCTTATAATCACTATAATATGTTATCCTGATGATCTTTATCCCGATAGCTGGGTTATTCTATCACAAAAAATTACTTTGCTTATATTATAATTATTATTTTAATTTAAATATTTTTTATTATTAGATTAATAATAAATAATATTTTTTATTTAATAAATCTTTTTTTTTAATAATAAGTCTTCAGCTTCTTATTCTTAATATTATAATTAAAATTATTAATTTTAATATTCTTTTCTTGGCTTCTTGCTATAATAGTTTCTTGCTAAATAATATTTATTATTACTAATTATAATTATAATATATATAATATAACTTTATTTTTTATTAAATATTTTAAATTTTTATAGTTATTTATACTTTATTCAGATTCTAAAATATTTACTTATAATAAATATATTTAAATTAATAATTATATTTCTAAAACTAGGTCACATATTTAAAAGATACTAGTATTATTAGTTATTATATCTAATAATTAATAGATAAGATTATATTTATATAAGATTAATAAAATAATTATAGCTAGATTTTTATTAATATAAGATTTAAATATTAATTAAAAATTTAATAAAATCTTATAATAATTTATATCTTTTATTAAAAAATATCTAGTTAAATTAAAAAATATTTTTTAATTAAAATTAATTTAATAATTTATTATAATTAATATTTATTTAATATCTAGAAATTTTAATAACAGCTGTATATATATCTTTTCAGATAATTTTATAATTAAATATATATTATATTTTATATATTATTTATATAAAAAAAATATATATATTATAAATTAATTTATAATTATTAATCTATCTATTATATTTAATCTTTTTAATTAATAAATATAAATAGTTATAGTAATAATTATATCTTAATCTAATCTTAATTATATAATTAAAAATTTTTTATATCTTAATCTGACTATCAGATTATGGCCAGGTTAAGATTAAGATATAACAGTCAGGTTAAGCCACTCTAATAAGAACTAATTTGATACTATAAATAGTTTTAATTCTTAAAATCTAATCTATAATCTATTTTAAAAATTACTTTGCTTATATTATAATTATTATTTTAATTTAAATATTTTTTATTGTTAGATTAATAATAAATAATATTTTTTATTTAATAAATCTTTTTTCTTAATAATAAGTCTTCAGCTTCTTATTCTTAATATTATAATTAAAATTATTAATTTTAATATTCTTTTCTTGCTATAATAGTTTCTTGCTAAATAATATTTATTATTACTAATTATAATTATAATATATATAACATAACTTTATTTTTTATTAAATATTTTAAATTTTTATAGTTGTTTATACTTTATTTAGATTCTAAAATATTTACTTATAATAAATATATTTAAATTAACAATTATATTTCTAAAACTAGGTCACATATTTAAAAGATTCTTTTAGAAATTAAATAAATAATAATTATTAAGTATTAACTTATGTCTTATTTATATTTTATCCTAATAATCTTATTATTATTAATGTTAATTAATTACTTAAAAAAAGCTTTTATTTACTTAACTCTTTTTTTTATTTATATATTTTAGATTTCTTTTAATTAACTAGCTTACGCAGATATGTGCTTGTCGCCGGAAGTCAAGCCCTAACACTCGCATAGACAGCACGGAATTTCTTGGCTGGGCCCGCTGGGGGATAACCTCAGATGAAAGTTTCTCCAGTAGCACGGGCATTTCTGTCAGTGCTATTGTGCCCGTGCGCCCTCGTGTACGAGCCGAGCCACCCGCAGACCTCATCCGCGTCGCCAACCAGAGACACTCAGACACTCGCCACGGCCATACCCCAGAGATGGTCCATACAGAATTCGTGACGCCGCACTACGATTGTGTGTGGTAATCTAGTTCGCCCTCGTACTAGGGATGCAAGCCGCAGCCTCGGTCCCTGTGGGATTTTGGACCCCACAGACCATCCTGCATAAGCTCGACGACACTGCCACGGAATTCTCCTAGTGTTTCCACCCACCCAGGGAGATCGGTGATGTCCTCGACATGACTTAATGAATGATCTCCTTTTTTGGTCCGATTCTCAAGGCCCGTCTTCCCGGATAAATGAACCTATTTACCTATATGAGTGCTTCTGGGACGTGATCGCCCGAATAGATTAAAGTAGATTAAAGGCCGACTTCCCATCTGGACCAGGCAGCACTCGCTAACTGCCTTGGACTTAGCCCGGGTGTCCATTTCTAGTCTGTCGACTCCCCAATCGTCTTATTTTTCTTGTGCAGGCCCCGAACCGACCGTGACACGGATCGTTCCAGCTGGTGGTGGCTTGAGTCACTTGCGACCGACACGGAGACGCCGGGCGTTTTATCGTGCCTCTTGTGCCTCTTGTGCCTCTTATGCCTCTCGGGGGAGTTCAGCCGGGCCAGTCGCTGCAGGACGAGACAGCGCGTAGTTTAGCGTTCGCGCAGCGCCCAAGGTGCTGACGGGGTCGAGCTGAGCTGAATCAACTGGCTGGCTGACCGGCTGGTCTAGACCTGCCGTCCGCGGTAGGTTTCACGGAGGGTTTTTGATTGATTATCATGAGGAAGGAGTGCTATTCTCGCCCAGTCAGGAGTATATTCATTCGATACGGCGACGCGCTGTACCTCCCTCTCCCTCCAGTCGACCACCATGGCGTTTACAACCGTGTCGCGACGGCCTAATAAGCTACTGCAGTCAACCGTGACTGTGGACGACAAGTCAAGTCCTTGAGTTTGTCCAGCGTCTCCCTCATGACATCCGTGGCCTAACACAGTCAGTATCTAACCCAGGTACTTCCACCGGCTGAAAGCGACTCACCCCACATGAAGTCCTGCCAGTCATAATCCGCCCATAGATCGGGATTCCTGCCCGGGCCCCAAAGGGCTTCATCTCTCTTGCG
Source organism: Aspergillus heteromorphus CBS 117.55 (assembly GCF_003184545.1). Classification (NCBI taxonomy): domain Eukaryota; kingdom Fungi; phylum Ascomycota; class Eurotiomycetes; order Eurotiales; family Aspergillaceae; genus Aspergillus; species Aspergillus heteromorphus. The sequence goes on along the minus strand of NW_020290427.1, from coordinate 43,642 downwards.
CTTCTCCTCGCCCAATGCCTTCCACGTCACTGCAGCGCTTTTGTCGATTTGCTCGGTTTTCTCCGCTCGTTCCTTGCGCACGCGCTCGTGAACCGCCAACGCGCCGTCCATATCGTCAGCCAGCGAACATGAACCGCCCCCTGCGCCACATACAGCAGCATCGCCCATCCGGACGGCGCGATTCTCGATCCGGGTCGGCAGCGGAAAATGCCGATTGAGCGTCCATTCCATGTCTCGCGATTGGGGAGTGGGGACACAGTCCAATAAACTGCGTACCAGTTCATTCCATTCCGAGTAAATCGGCCTCATCTCCCATTTATCGCCGTTACTCGTCCAGATTTCCTCGGTCGCGACCCCTCCTTCTGCGGATATAGCAGCACCAGACTATACACGCTGTTATCTTTGATCGCATACGCCATGCTATGCCCCCCGGGTCCATCTAAGGCATTCCACATCCTGCCCCAGCAGTTCCAGCGCCCGTCGATCGCCCTGCGTCTTATACATGGGAATTATGATCCGATACGCCGTATCTCCGGTCGGCCGACAGATATTTCTTGACGTCGCGATGCGCCGCCATCTGTGTTTGATACCGTCCGCGCCAATCACCCATCCGCCGGTGCGCACCTGCACACGGACGAAGAGACCCGGCGCTGCACAAGCGATCCGCGAATCGGTCCGGGTAGTGATCCCATGGTTCTGGACCGCGTTGAGCAGAATCCGTGGATAACTGTCAGCGGTGCGCGGTAGCGTTTTCCGACCTATACATTTCAAATTAGCACTTTTCAGAACCGCCAATTTCTCCGTTTCCCACCTTGACAGGCATACCTACAACCACGGCAAAGGCAAAGTCAACGCGAAAAGGCATACTAGATCTCACATCGGGGTGGATGGTCTACCTTGCCGAGGACGTCCGGAAGCTGTCCGCTGCTGTACTTCGTAGTACTGTGCCAGAGTACAATGTTGTGCTCTGTAAATGGGAACTGGTGGGTAGAGAAATGGATGAAGGAGTGGAAGTCCAGGAGACACGTCGCCGGGTGTTAGAACAGGAGACGTGAAGTGATGTCATTCGGGAGACCACACAGAAGAGGCCAAATTGGCAAGAAAAAAAAAAAAAGGGGGGGGGGGCTCATTAAGAATTATTGCAAAGCAAGGAAGTATATACGGCATCAATCATCAATTACACATCCAAAATAATAATCATGGGCGAACACTACTGCTCCTTCTTCGCGCCCTCCCACTGCAGGTCGGTCATGGGGCCATGCTGCGCGAACCAGACATCCTGGAGATAATTGCCGCGAGGCACCCACGGGCCCCGATCCGCAGCCTTGGGCAACGCCCCCTCCGCCTTCGTTACATACGTGGAATTAAGATTCAGCAACCGCCGCGGCTGTAACTTGCCGACGTCTGCCCGGTCGACTCGCGGTATCACCGCCGTGCTTCCACGGTTCTCCATCTCCTGCATCAGTCGGCACAGGAACAGTGCCGTCGCGTCTGCTCCCAACGTCCACGAGGCGTTCGTGTACCCGATCACGAATGCCGCGTTGGGCAGATCCTGCACCATCATGCTGTGCCACAGGAACTTGTCGGGCAGATGCATCGGGATGCCGTCCACGGTGATCGAGGCCCCGCCCGCGATCTGGAGCCGGAGGCCCGTGGCGGTGACGATTAGGTCTGCGGGCAGGGTTTCGCCCGAGGTGAGCTCAATCCCCGTCTCTGTGACGTTCCGGATGGTGTCTGTCTTGATGTCCGCGTGGCCGGTGTGCAGCGCGCGGAAGAAGTCGCCGTCCGGGCAGACGCACAGGCGCTGGTCCCATGGACCGTAGCGCGGCTTGAAGTGCGGCGCGAAGGGCAGGGAGGCGGGCAGCTGCCGGGAGACGGAGAGGCGGAGGAGCAGGCGCGCGGCGCCCGGGAAAGCCTGGCAGAAGAGGAAGAAGAGATGCGAGGTGATGAACCAACTCATGCGCTGCACGCGTCGGAAGGCGGCGGTGGGCAGGATCCAGCTCAGCCAGGAGCGGTTGCGGTTCGGCAGCGACAGGATGTAGGTCGGACTGCGCTGTAGCATGGTCACCCGTGCGGCCTTTTCGGCCAGCTTGGGGAGCAAGGTGATGGCCGTGGCACCGCTCCCAATCAGCACGATATTCTTGTCGCCGTAGTCCAGGTCCTCGGGCCAGAATTGCGGATGGATCACCTCGCCGCCGAAGCGCTCCAGGTTGGGGATGTCGGCCTGCATGGGCTGGTGGTAGTCATAGTAGCCGGTGCCGAAGACGACGAAGCGCGCGGACAGAGGGCGCGACTGGCCGTCGTGGTCGACGGACAGCGACCAGAGCTGGTCGGACGAGGACCAGTCGGCCCCCAGCAGGCGATGCTGGTAGCGGATGTGCTTGTCGATGCCATACTTGGCGGTGGCGCGGTGGAGATACTGCACGATGGATGGGCCCTCGGCGATGGGGTTCTCGCGGTCCCAAGGATACCACTCGAAGCCGAAGGTGAACAGGTCCGAGTCGGAGCGGATGCCCGGATACTTGAAGAGATCCCAAGTGCCGCCCAATGACTCGCGGGCCTCGATGATGGCATACCGGTAGTGGGGGAATTGCTTCTGCACCCGGTACGCCGCGTTGATGCCGGAGATGCCCGCGCCGACAATGAGCACGTCCAAGGGCTCGGAGTCCATAACGGATGGATACGTGAATAAGTGAATGGGGAGTCAATTAATTGGATTCTGTCACCGTCACCATCGGTACCAGGGGGGGGAGGTTTTTTTATAGCGAGAGGGTGATGGGAGGCTTGGGAGCTCACATGGCCTCCTCGGCTGGTTTGTCCTCGGCAAAAGGGAGCGAAAGAATGGGACGCGCAAAAAGGCCGGGACTACTGCGAGTGTTCTGTATTTTGGGACCCTGGAGGATCGGTGAAGATCGGCGGGCGGGTCCAGGGACCCGCCCGAACCGGAAAGAAACCCTTGCAACGGCCTCACATGCTGGCGATCCACCGGCAACCTCTTGGGTCTTTTCTTCCTCTCTCAAGTTTTGGAGCTGCAGCAATGTACGACCTGGCTCGTGACATCTTAAGTAGCGTTGCCCGGGCCTGGGGTAACACAACCTGGGATCATGCTGGTTGAAACAGTCCTACCCTACTCTCAGTAAGCAATGAGGCAGCCTGCAACCCTCGCTCTCTCTCTTGCGGAGAAGCTCGACTTCCTCCCTGCCCTGGCCTCCATCGTGCTGGCCATCTTCTGGGCGGCCTTGACAGCCCTGGGCCGGTCCAAGGCTTATCCCAAGACCCTGGCCCTGCACATTGGATATGCGGCCTTCCGCAAGGCCACGGCCCGCCTGAGCGTGGCGCAAATGCAGTATGTCTGCCAATGCACCCCAGCCCTAACTTGGATGCCTTCGTGCTACCATCACCACCACTCACGCGCCTAACTAGATATGCCCTCCCCACCACCAACAAGACTTACGACCACTTCATGCGGAAACGCCAGCTGCCCCGTAAGACGGTGAATCTGGGCGACGGCGCCCAGGGGCACTGGATTGGTGACGAAAAGGCCGACAATATCCTGATCTGGTATCACGGTAGACCATCCACCCTCCTCCCCTTGCATCAGGTATCCCACTAACACCCCACGCAGGCGGCGGCTTCGCCCTCCCCGCCAACACCGGCTACTTCAACTTCTTCACCAAGCTGATCGCGGCCACCGCATCATCCAATAAATCCCTGGCCGTCTTCACCCTCACCTACACCCTAGCCCCACAAGCCACCTATCCCACGCAGATCCGCCAGGCCGTCTCCGCCCTCCGCCACGTCCTGGACCACGCGCACCACCCACCCGCCTCCATCCTGCTCGGCGGCGACTCCGCCGGCGGGAACCTGGTCGGTGCGGTGCTCTCGCATCTCGCCCATCCCCACCCCCTCATCGCCCCCGTCCCGCTCTCCGCCCCCCTCCGCGGCGCCATCATGATCGCCCCCTGGACAAGCATGGAGACCGACTACTCCGCAGATCCCATCGACTCGCGCGGCGACCTGATCACCCCCGCCGTCGCGGGCCCCTGGTCCCAGGCTTACCTGGGCGGCGCGCCCCGCGATTACTATACTGATCTCTCGACCGCCCCGGCGGACTGGTATGCTTCGTTCCCTGTGGACCGCGTGCTGGTCTGTGGGGGGGGTTGTGAGATCCTGTTGCCTGTTATTCGGGACTTCGTGGAGAAGTTCCGCGCGGGCTTTTCCAACGTGGAGCTTTGTGTGGGTGCGGGCGAGGGTCATGTCGCTCCCATTTATAATTTGTATATCGGGGATAGGGATGAGACGGCTCAGGGGAAGAGGGTGGTTAGTTGGCTGAGAGAGTTCTGTGTGTAGGTTGTTGGTGGGTTTTTTTGATGGTGGTTTTTGAACATAATTTATTTTAATGCGTGGGTAGTTAATGAGAATCTTTGTCCGTGGAGCTGTACATGGTTGATTTCAGTGTGTGGGGGGGGGGGATGTTCCGAGACTTTATGTGGTTTGCATTTCTGAAGTTGATATGCGATGCGCGCTTTCCACAAGACATGACGGAGTATAGTCTGTCTGCCTAAATCACCATCGATCTATCTATGAAACGGTCGGACCAGATAGCCTCTTACGATACGTAAATCAAATAACCGATGCAACCCTCTTGCCGTGAATAATAATAAATGGCCGGACAAAGTCCCTCAGAGTACCAAACTTGATTACGTCCGCAGCATGACGCAGGAATAAACCTGTACACCTAGAATACATGACCCCCAACGCCTGCCTTTCCCCGTCCCAGGTCACCTCACGCCTTCTTCTGCAAGTCCCGCAGCATCAACAGATCCATCGAGCCCAGCGTCCTGGCCTTCTCCTGCAGCCACGTCGGGAACGCCCGCACCAAACTCACCGGCCAGTATTTCTCGGGGAGAATGACCTGCCCGCTCTTCCCGGACCGCACCTGCTCGACAATCGCGTGTCCGACCCGCTCGACCGTCAGGATCGGCTGCTTGAATTGATCGCCGGCGTCTGTCAATTGCTGGATCATGGGTGTGCGCACCCAGAGTGGGTGGATTACACTGCAGGCAGACAGGTATATTAGATCTTGTTCCAACTGAATTTCTTCTCTTTTTTTCGAGGGACAGAAGAAAACGAAAAAAAAAAAAAAAAAAAAAAAAAAAAAACCATACCTCGTCTTCACCCCCGTCGCCTTATACCAGTGCTTCAATTCCTGGCCCAATCCCTCGTGGAACGCCAACGCGCTGGCCTTGGAGCAACAATAGTCCACCATCTCCCCCAGAGCCACGAAACTGGCCATGCTGGCCACCGTCACCACATGGCCGTGGTTCTTCTCGATCATCGCCGGCAGGAATTCCCGCACCATCAGGAAGTGGCTGATCGTGTTGACTTCGAACGTTTGCCGGATTTTGCTCTCGGGCTCGTCCAGGATCGAACCGTCGTGACCCACACCCGCATTGTTGATCAGGACTGTGGGGTGTCCGTGGTCTTCCCGGATCTGCTCGGCCGTGGTGTGGAGGGCTGTGCTGTTGGTGATGTCGGTTTTGTAGAACGATACTCTGGCGGCTGTGGGCGGTGATTGGTTAGATGGCGCTTGCTTACGGGAAAAGAGGTGGGGGGAAACGTACGGAGCTTGAAGTTTGGTTCCTGGATGTCCAGGATGATAACTCGGGTGCCCTGACTCGCTAGCTCGGTCATCACTTGTTTGCCGATACCGCTGCAGCCGCCGGTCACCAGGACCAGCTCGAGCGCATTGTCCCATTTCACGCGGGAGCAGTTATTCAGCGACAGGCTTGTGAGGGCCCGGTTGGTCTGGCGCAGGAAGCCCAGCGCCAGCACGGCCGCCAGGGCCTTGGGGACCAGGGGATGAAGCAGCGCCTGCTGCACCGGAGGGGGAAGATGGGCCAGGGCGGTTTGGCTCCATTCCTGGACGAGCGCGAGGGAGAGGACAGACATGATAAAGAATCAGTTCGGAGACTTGCTGGTTTAAGGATGCATGTACGCACTGCAAGTGGCGCGGAGGCCAGACGCAATATATTTATACAGAGCTCAGAGCTCGGCGGGCCACGTTGCGGGCTGCACCCATGGCCCACGGGAGATGGACAGATGGATGGGTACGAGGTAGGACATACCAATTCTTTGACCAGTGGAGGACCAACCGAGGCTCACATGAGGGGCCTGAAGTCGCATAATTCAGATTGGCCCCTCTCTACTGAACAGGCAAGGGTTGCGATGGATCGTCCCGGCCGCGACCCAGGGTTTCAACGTGGGTGCGGAGATGCGATCCACCCTTGGTCGATCCAACGTCGCCGATCCAGTCGCACAAGAAGGATGTCCTTTGTCCATGTGATCCGTCAGTACGGACCGCTGGGCCAGCCTAGTCGGGGATCCGAGGGCAATCCCACGGGGTCAAATCGTCCTCCGAATGATGGCTGCTGGGAGATTAGGGCTGTCGATCCGATCGGCGTCATCTGCTGAGCCGAGGCATCGCCCTTCCTCCCACCAACGATGATCAGGACTCGTTTAAAGACCTGGCCATCGAGGAATCCTCCGTAATGTCTCCTTTGTGCGACTCTGTACCACACCATGGACCCCCGCCTCGCTCTTCTGGTGGCTTCGCTGCTGGAGGCCTACCTCCTCCAGCACACCCTGCTGCCTGGCTGGGCCTTTCGCACGGCGACGGCCTTGACCCTCGCGATCAACTTGGGCCTCCAGCTGGTCTGGGGAGTCTTCATCTATCCGTACTTCGTGACACCATTGCGTCATCTGCCTACTCTTTCGGTAATACTCCCTCCGGACACATTCCACGGACAACACATTCAACCCCAACATACTTCCCAATGAAGTCATATAACCTCCTCATTACACATGCCATGTACACTCATGCCAAACACTCACTGCGAGCAGGGAAACCTCAACCACGCCCGAGTTCTCTTCGACGACCCCCGCGGCCGTCTCCCCCTGCAATGGATGAAGACCATCCCCAATGACGGGCTCATCCATTTCCGCGATATTTTCAACCGGAGCTTCCTCCTGGCTACCAACCATCAAGCACTACTGGATATCATGAGCACCAACACGTACGACTTTGAGAAGCCGTGGCGCCTGCGTGATTTCCTCGCCCGCATCATCGGGTTCGGCCTGATTCTGTCCGAGGGTGTTGCGCACAGGAAGCAGCGCCGGGCGTTGACTCCGTCGTTCCACGTGCGAAACATCCGTGCCCTGTACGGATTGATGTGGGAGAAAACGGGCCTGTTGATGGGTGAGTTGCAGAAGGAGATGGATTCAAATGAGGACAAAGTGGAGATGAGTGTTTGGGCGAGGTAGGCCCCCTTCCCTTTATACAACTTCCTCGGCCTTTGATTCACTATACTGACCGGTCTAGTCGCCTCACGCTGGATATCATCGGCCCTGCTGCCATGGGCCGCGACTTCCGATCGCTCCATAATCCCGAGAACAAGGTTGCCGACAGCTTCCTCGCCATTCTAGAGCCCACACGCGAGAAGATGGCGTTCTTGGCCGTCAACGGGCTCCTGCCCCAGTGGATCGCGCGTCGACTACCTTGGCGCCTAAACCGGGTTATAGACACAGAGACGGAGTTTCTGCGCCACATGTGCAAGGAGATCCTGGTCGAGAAGAAGGCTTCGATTGCGTCGACCAAGCTCACGGCAGCGGAATTGGAAGCGGATATTTTGGGGACGATGATGATGGGAGGAGATTTCTCCGATGATGAGTTGGTGGATCAGATGTTGACCTTTCTAGCTGCTGGGGTAAGCCTTTTTCTTATCTTTATCTTCAGACCATACTCCACGATCCACCCTCCTTTCCACCCTGTGTCACGGAGGGACGTTGATATGAGGACAGCACGAAACCACGGCTAGCGCCTTCACCTGGGGTTGCTACCTCCTAACCCAGCATCCAACGATCCAAACTCAGTTGCGGGACGAGATCCGGGCTCGTATCCCGACAGGCCATTCCGCCATTACCCACAACGATCTAGAATCGCTCCCCCTGCTCAACGGTGTATGCCAGGAAGTACTGCGGCTGTATCCGACGGTGCCGATGACGCTGCGCGAGTCAGTACGCGACACAACAGTGGCAGGCCAACACGTGCCCCGAGGCACGCGCATCCTGCTGTGCACATACGCAATCAATCGGTGCCCCGAGTTCTGGGGTGCGGATGGTGAGGCATTCCGGCCGGGGCGGTGGATTGACACGGACGAGAAGGGCAATGCGGTGGTCAACCAGCGTGGCGGGGCGGTTACCAACTACGCACAGATCACCTTTCTGCATGGCCAACGGGCCTGCATCGGCAAGGACTTTGCGCGGGCTGAGTTGCGATGCGCCTTGGCTGGGATTGTGGGCCGGTTTGCCATGGAGATGCAGGATCCCAAGCAGGAAATTCATATTGGGGGGGCTGTTACCACCAAGCCGGTGGAGGGGATGCATCTGCGGATGAAGCGGGTAGAGGGGTGGTAGGAGAATAGTTAAGTAGTTAAGTAAGTAGTAAGTAGTAGTCTAGGATTGATGAATGTATGTATGTATGTATGTATGCATGTGTGTATTACCTAATTCAGTGCCGGTGGTGGGGGTGAGTGTGTGCATGTCTGCTGGCACGTCCATGCCGGTGGGTTTCTCCCTCTTTCTTTGCCCTTGTCCTGTCCTCCTCCTCCTCCTCCTCCTCCTCCTCCTCCAGTCCATCTTCCTCCAGCCCCGGCCAGTCTTCCCATCCATCCTCCCACATCCCCTCCATCATCTCCTGCTTCCGGACTCGCGACCGCCTGTTTCGACGCATCACCCCCTCCCACTTCGCCATTTCCGTTTCATCCAGCAGGCACTCGTCCAGGAGCTGCGTGATGACCTCCGGATCAATGCCCTCCCCGATGAACACCAGCTCCTGTCTCCGGTCCCCCCATTCGCCCTGGAAGTCATCCTCCACCGACTGGCGCACGTCTGCATCCTCGGGCCATGCCTCGTCCGGCAGCTCCGCGAACCACGCTCCTCCACAGCCCACTGTCAGCATTGCCCCCGCTTGGCTCCATTCGCCGAACTGGTATGGCCGCGTCGCCAGCCAGAAGAAGCCTTTCGACCGGAGGATGGGTTGGAGAACGGGATGCGCGCGTTTGTTGGCCAGGATGGTATCAGGCGAGAGGTCATCGAAAGGGGTGATCTCTTCTTCTTCCTCTTCTTTGTCCTCGTCCTCTCCATCTGAATTGGAATTTTCACCTTCATCAGACATCTCTTCATCTTCGTCTTCATCTTCATCCTCCTTGTCATCATCTCCACCCGCATTCTGCAACAGAATAAACTTGTCGTGCAGCAATGCAAACAGCCGTTTCGGACTAAATGGCCGTCGGGCCGTATACACGAAGTTGTTGATTCCATACCTTTCAATTTCCGTTAGCACAATCAATACCAAACAAATGACAGAAAAACATACTCCACCGTCTCTGGCCTCGGCGCCACCCTCTCCCCATTCGCCGTTTGAATGCGACTCATCTCATGCAGACTCCGCAGCCAGCCTGCCCCACTGGCTGCCCGCACGAAATCAAACCGCCCCGTGCCCAGGATTTCCCGCACGTCGATCCGGGAGTAGATGGCCTCGAGAACCCGCGCTGCAGGGTTCAACAGGTGAAGGAGGCTCCGGATTCTCTGCTTTGCGGCCTCATCCACCATGTCGAGCTTGTTGATGACTATGACGTCCGCAAACTCGATCTGGTCTACCATCAGGTCGGATATCGTGCGCTCATCTTCGGGGATGATTGTGTCTGGTCCATAGCGGTCGGAGAGGAACTCGGGTGTATCAAGGTTGGCATACAGGTTGAAGGCGTCGAGCACGGTCACGGTTGTGTCCAGGGTGGCCATGGTGTGGAGGCCGCCGAGTTCGACTCTGGATTTGGGGATCAGTATAGAGAAGAGGAACGGGATCGATTACACACATCTGGTTCAGGATCTTGCGTCCTTCCTCGTCTATCCCCAGACCCTCCCCGCTATCATTCGGGTCGGCGGATCCAGCCTCCAGCATAGCAGCACTGAACTCCGCCGTGAACGTCTCGGCCACCTGCATCGGCTCGCTGATCCCCGTGCTCTCGATCACCACATACTCGACCCCTTGTTGTGTGGTCAGGCGAGCAAGCTCTGCCAGCAAGTCGCCGCGCAACGTGCAGCAGATGCACCCATTCTGGAGTTGGATGAGAGATTCTTTGGTGTGTGAGACGGTGTGATGATTGATGAGAGTGGCGTCGATATTCAAACTGGACTTGGTTAGGTTGCCAGAACTTGACTGCTCATAGACGGGGTAATCACCTGCTCATATCGTTCACAATCACCGCTATCCGAAGCCCATGGTTCGGCGACTGGAGAATGTGTTCCAGGAGGGTGGTTTTGCCGCTTCCCTGGTTCCCGTGCGTTAGAGTTAGGGCTGACTGACCGATCAACCGTCAAGGACAAAGGAAAGAACGACATACTAGGAATCCGGATAGAAGAGTGACAGGGAGCTGTTTCCTTTCTCTGCCTTTATCTTCCATGCCATTCCCAGCATTTAGGTCGGGCGCTGAGTAATGGATGGATTCTTTGCCGGAGTTGATGGTCATTGTGTCAGTTGCGATACGTCCCGTTCGCTTCTCTTTCGCAGGAGGGAGATGGTTCCTTGACGGACTGGTCTGGCTAATTCATTTATATACCTCATCGCGCCAGTGACCACCAAGGTATATAGTATGATGTACCACTGCTTGTCCGGGGTAATACGGCATCACCATCGCCCCGATTGGTGCGTCAACGACCTCCAAGGTCCCTAGGGATGCCACAAGGTCCTACCGAGCATCTCAAGGTACCCATTGTCGCCAGTGACCACAGGCGTGTTATGTTCTCTCGCTTATCATTGGTGCCGTGGCATTCCATACCATGGTCTATCTATCCTCTAGTTACAGATCGTCATGCGGACTATGTGGCTACTTTGTGGCCGTCGAGTTGGTCTCGCATGCCACCCCAATTCCCCCCTCGATGTCCGAGCAGATAATCTCCGGCGGACTGCCCGCCGGACTCGTCAGCGATATCCCCTTCAGCGTAATATTCGAGCACACAGCATCCGGCGAGCACGCCAGATCAGCAACCACCAGCCCATCGGCCCCGGAGGACGTCCCCCAGATGTTTTCGAACAGCACGTTGGTGAGGTTCACGGCCGACGGGTACTCGGCGCACTCGGTCGCGTTCACGTCGAAATAACACTGATCAACCACGATCGGGGCGTCCGTGTTCTGGATCTGAATGTTCTTGTACGTGATGTTGTTCATGCGGCCGTAGCCGACGTCCTTGCCGGCCCAGGCCTTGAGGCGCGCCCCGGCCTGTCGCCTTTAGTATTTCAAATGAATTGGAGCGTGGGAAATTACCTCTCCATTCAACAACGTCACGTTCTCGATATACACATTTTCAATGATATCCAACTCCCCCGCATACTCACCGATGCTACCCATGCTCACTCCGTGCGTGTTGTTGCACCACAGGTTCTGCACGAAGATGTTGGTCGTGTTCGGCTTAGGCGAAAAGCAGTCATCGCCCACATCGATGCGCATGTTGGTGACACTAAACCCATCTACGTTGAGCGAGTCGAACCCGTCGGTATTTTTGGGGTCCGCCTGTTTCGTTAATATCTCGTGGTGCGCGGTAGCCGGAGGGGATCACTCACCGATGCATTCGTCGAGAACGCATGAATATAGACATTGTCAAACGAAATGTCCTTAGTACGGACGAAAAAGTTGTTCCAGCACGGTGAGTTCAGCTGCGTGATTCCCTCGACCGACACACGTGTGGCATTGTCGGTCAAAAACAGGATTGGTCGATAGAAGGTGTTGTCGGGGTCCTGGACAGTCAGGTCAGCCACCATCACCACAGTTGGAGACAACGAACATCTCACCAAGATCTCCATGCCGGCAAACTCATCATACCACCGCTGCCCGTTCCCATTCAGGACTCCACTCCCGAAGATCTTGATATCTTGTCCACCCCATACCCAAAAGGTGATGGACTTCTGGAACTCGTAGTAGAAGTTGTTGGCTTGCCAATAAGTGATGTTGTTGGTGAACTATCCCATCAGTCTGCCGTCCCCGGACACATGGTGACAAGAGGCTTACCTGAATCTCCCCCTCCAACTGCACCTCTACATCATCCAAAAACGTCAGGTCCAACTTTTTCCCAATGACATACGTCTGCCCCTTCTGCAGTAACAACCGTCCGCCGTGATTGGCCTGCTGTAGCCCCCACAGGAAGTCGCTTGAGACATCGTCCTCCTCGCTCTTCGAGGCCCGGATGGTGACGGTCTGCCGGTCCGGGTACTTGGGATACTGGGCCCCAATGGCCTCCAGCCCAGCTATATCTGTTGCGGGAATAATCTGCGTCCCGGGGATGACTGTGTCCACCGCCGCACCGGTGACCAAACCGGGAACGGTGCTCAAGACGAGCGTGGCAAGGGAGAGAAGTCTCATGACTGCTAGACGACTGATTCTATCTGCTCAATCGACCCTTCTTTCCTGACTGCTACCGTCGAGGTCCATTTATACCATGCTACGGCTGAGACGGGCTCTTCCCGCATGGCCTGGGGACTGGGGTATTCCCCACGGGGAAACTGCGGATGGATTTTCCACCTGTAGGACGAAGACCGAGACGGCAGAATGTTGCGCGCATTCTCGAACCCCCGTGACCAGCCACCCGGTCGAGTTTGACGGCCCATTGGCTTTGTTCAATTTCCCCGGATTCTTGCAGAACGCGGGGGATCTTCCACCAATTGCGATGGGGTGTTGGTCCCTTTCAGCAATGACGGTGGATGGTGGACAGTGGACTGATGACGGATCCAAACTGCCAGCTACAGCCAGTATAGTGCAGTGATACATGGGATTGGGAGCCATGGCAGTGTGGTGCGATGACTTGGCAGGTGGAGGAGGTAGCAGGGGTTGACGACTGTCGGCAGATACTAAATATGTATCTACCCAGGGACGGGCTTTCTGATTGATGGAGGCAATGGAGGACCTCCGATGCAAGAAATTCATACATCCTTGGAGTCCTGGAAGGGAAATCAGTCACTGACTCGATAGGGACAGGCCCGTCATCCTCCCGGCAAACCCTAAGGACCTCATCCTTTCTACCTGATGGGACAGTCCTCACAGCTCATATAGTAGCAATACCAACTGCCAAACTATCCTGGTCCCAATATCCCCAAAGGATATCCGAGTCTAGTCGATCATTCTTGTCCCATCCGATCAGACAAGCGACCCCCGTGAAGATGTTTGATGTGATGCACCCCCCTCCCCCCAATGTCCGTGCTGAATAAGAATGCGGGCCCCCGCGGATGATTGACGATCTGACCGGGCGCATCCGAGCTCCTCCCACTGACAATCCACGACAGTTGATCCTTGGACCTGGCAGCTGCTCCCAGGCTTCCCAGCACGGCCAGCCACGATGCTCTTGTTGACACTGCCCGTGTTAGTCGCCGCGCTGTTTCTGCAGGGCAAGTTCTCCGGGCAGCCCGCGCTGGCCAGCACCCTCTATGGCCTCGTCTTCCTCAGCGCCTGTAGCGCCATTGTCTTCCCGCCCGACTCTGGGGACTTTGTCAAGTACACCAATGCCTTTCTTTCCGCCTCGTTAATCATCCGCGCCGTGGAACTGCTCCTCGTCCAAGACCCTGGCCAGCTGAAGCACCTGGAAAGGGTGTCTCACTCGCGGTATGCCTGGGAGCCCATCTCCCGCTCGCTGGGACTACGGCGTCTCCTCCAGGTCTCGGACCTCGTCACCAACCCGCGCGCCGTCGGCTGGAGCCACAGTTCGCCCAAGTACTTGCCGCCGCTCCGACAGGTCGACCCGGTGGAAGTCAACGGGTGGCATTCCCCCGATCATCGTCATCGTGATCATCATCATCCGGTCGTGCTGGTCGCGACCGCGGATCGCCTCCCGTTCCTCACGGCCCAGCTGTGCCGGGCCGTCGTCGCCTACGTCTTCATCGACACGTACCAGGCCACCTTTGCGCGTCACTACCCGGACGTCTGCCACGGTGTGCAGGCCCTCCTCGTCACCATCGGGTTGCCCATTCATGCTTCCGCCGTCAACAGCGAGATGCTCGTCCGGAGGTATCTACTGCCTCCCGCATGCTGGATGACCTCCTATGCCTTCGTCGACGGGATCCACGCCGCGGGCGCCATCTTCTCCGTTGGCATCCTCCCCTTCCTCGCCCCATCCCTCGCTGGCGACCCTTGGATGCATCCCCCAGTCTTCGGTCCCCTCCGATACATGTTGACCTTCAGCCTCCGAGGTATTACCCCCCTCCCCCGCCCGTCCACCAAATTTCCTAACCCCTATCAACCCTCCAGACATCTGGGGCAAAATGTGGCACGACCTCTGTCGTCGTCCCTTTCTCGCCCTCACCCTCGCTATTATCCCCTCAGCATTTCCTCTCCCCCTGAAACGCTTCCTGGTCATCTGTCTCTCCTTCGCCGTGTCCGGCCTCGTCCACAGCGCCGGAACCTACGCCGTCTCGCACGACTGGACCGCCGTCGCCATGATGATGCTGTTCTTCGGCGTCCTGCCCCTCTGTATTGCCGCCCAGCAGATTCTCTCCGAGCAGCTTCTTCCCCGTCTGCTACCTGCCGGTTCTGTTGCCAAGTTCCTCATCTGGCTCCTTGACGGGGCGTTTGTCATGGCCTGGGGCTACCATACTAGCCCTTGGTTCATTAAGCATAGTAAGTTGCCCGAGGCTATGGCATCCATTCCTCTGCCGGTTAGTCTGTGGGGGCTTGTCGTCGGTGCTTAGATCTTGCATGTCTTCTTTCCTTCCATTTTCCATCTTTTCCTTTTTCGGTTTCTGTTTCTTTTCCCTTTCATTTCCCTTTCCCCAGTGACGCATCTGGGATGATGATTAATGAAAGAAGAAGATGGGGAAGGGGGGGGGTTGGTATTAAACGGCATCTGCTTGCTTGGTGGTTTTGCATACATCCCACGATACCATTCATGATACACGGCGGTCGTAGAAGAGAAGAGGGTGTCTGTTCGGGTTAACGCGCAAGATAGAGGTGGTCGCAGGTGCCTTGGATGCATAGCGCACCCCGATTTACTAGATCAGTAATGGTAGATCAGAATATACCCGGTGTTGTTGATGGGGCCCCTTGTTACTTGTACTTGATCGCGCCCACGCTAACCGATTCCCACGGCTGAAAACTACTACAGCTGGCGGCAGTGCCCCCAGCGTACAATCCAAGGCGAAGGCCATCCAGCCTTGATCAGGCCGTGTGAAGGATGGGTTTGGGGAGTAAAAGGGCTCGAGTAGCCATAGGCCAATATTGATACTTCAGAACCGTCAAAAAAAATGACATCATATACAAACTAGCCAAACACCGGCAAACACCGGCAAACATGGACTGACAAACCGCCCCTGTCTCCTCAATTGCTCAAGTGATTACCGTCGCACACGAAATATGTTTAGTCGCCGCCAATCGATCCCCTCGAAATAATCCCCGACTTCCCGCTGGATATCAATGGGCCGGAACAATCCGCACGCGCTGAGAAAAGATGCTCTACAACGCTCTCATCCGGACGCATCACATCACCTCCCGCAAAAAGGTATCGGCCCTCAAACGCGCGGCCGATGCCCACAGCTGCGTCGTGCTCCTCCGGTCTGGCGGCTGTCCCGGCATAATGTACGTCGAAGCGAGTGAGAAGCATTCTGTTGAATCGTGGGTGAATGTGGTGCGAAATCTGCGCTACAAGGATTTTCAACTAGCCACCCGCCCTGGGCCTTTGCAGGACGAGAACCAAACAGAAAGCGGGAAGCAAAGGGAGACTTCACAATCCATGGCCAAAAAATCACAGGCTGGAGTGTCTGAGGTTGACACTGTCAAGGAATTTGGGAGCTTGATGGAACAACGTGGTGTTTGGAAATGGTGGAGAAAGGGCATGGGATACGTGAGCTGATATGACTATCGGCTGCATTTGCCATCTCCATGGGGATGACCCCCTAATCACGGCAGTACAACTCCAGATCTGCGCTTGCCCATCCATCCACAGAGGCATTCGCAAGCTACCAGGTCCAGGCTTAGGTATACCCCGGAACTTGACCAATATCCGATTGAGGCTGCATACAGTCAGTGATCATGCTAGACTGGGACTCTATCCAGTTATGTCTAGTCAGATCTTCGATCCTCATTTCCGTGCTTCTTGATCGACTCAATATTTGGCCTACTGAAACCGCGGAATATGCACACTCTTACTTCTGTGGGTATTCCGGCTATCCACAGAACGGAGGAGAGCCCATGAATGAGGTCTCTCGGGACGCCAGTGGCTCGTGTCTGTCTAAATGGTGCAGTCTAGCCAAAGGGTTGACCGGTAAAATGACAATATGGCTGACCCAATTCATCTACTGGTAAAGAGAGACCTTATCTAGTTTGGCTTACACGGTGATTTCCAGTGCGGTTAGAAGAACTTGAACGATCTCAGCCCTCTATAGACACGTGCATGGGTTTCGACGGACTATCTGTCCCAGAATCCTTGATGGCAAACGTCCAAATCAGAACTATGGCTCCATGGTCACCCCATTGCATTTACCCAGTTTCCGTAGCATG
Source organism: Aspergillus heteromorphus CBS 117.55 (assembly GCF_003184545.1). Taxonomy (NCBI): domain Eukaryota; kingdom Fungi; phylum Ascomycota; class Eurotiomycetes; order Eurotiales; family Aspergillaceae; genus Aspergillus; species Aspergillus heteromorphus. The sequence continues at coordinate 27,047 of NW_020290427.1, read as the reverse complement.
AGAAAGGCTCTGTGCTGAAGAACCCCAAAAAACATGGCGCATATCGCATGCGACAAGATGATACTACGTACAGGAACGTTTGTTGTACTCTGCGATGACAAGATATGTCATCTAGCCCACGTCGGCCTTGACACCCCCGCAAACACCGAAGACATACTACATGGCTGTGATGGTCCGCAATCAAAGTGACACCTGGATGAGACCAGAAGCAAACAAATACTCTCATCATACTATCTCGTCCGGCTCTAATTCTGCCTCAGTCTCGCGTCCTGAGTAGACCCGAGGGTGGCCAAGGTCCGTATACACAGAGTACTGGGCTGGAAACTTGGCTCTGAATAATGCTGGGTTACATGCCAGTCTGCCCAGCTTTCTTGTGTGCTCTCCAACAATGTATGAAGCGTTCTATTTTCTCAATCGGAATGAGTAATTTAAGCTTTGCATATGGTACTAATAATAGCTGCTCAATCAGATGTCGAATGTTTCAATCGCCGGGCCCCTTCAAAATACCAACAACAACACTACAAAAGAGGCTTTCTTCTCCTTCCAGGCCTGGCTGATGGGACTAATAATACAATTGGCCGTGCATGTACTAAAATTGGGGTGCCGGAGCATGGCTATCTAGGTGGTACCTGATGTCATGCCATTGACATCCGTCGGACCCGACCCGCTGGTGGATCAGTGGTGCTCGGGACCAGGGCTTACATGTTCTCGGCGAGGTCAGCCCATCGGGGGACTGAAGTCGCAGGATGCAGAACTAAAAACGCACGTTCTCTCTCTCTTTCCCCCCCCTCTCCTCTCCTGCCTCGTACTCGGAAATTTGAGTTCGGAAACTAACTCGAGGAATCCCCCAGGGCCGACACTCCGGGAAAGGGACGAAAGCGAGCTGCGCCGGTAAGAGGGCCCCGTAAGTCTTATCATCCGCAACCGGTTTCGAGACCGCGTGGTCAATGGCCGCCACGATTGCTTGTCTCCTGTTCTGGGACATTGTTCGTCCGTGTAGTTATCCAGCGATAGTTGTCGATAGTACATAGTCTAACTACCGAACGTGGTCAAGCCTGGCTTGAATCGTCTTTTCGTCAAACCGCCCGTCCTCACCAACGTAGTTGCGGAGGGCCTCCGAGAACATTAACCGCCGCGGCGCCTTTCGCCCCGTCATAAGTTCGAATTGTGAGATTGCTTGTTCCACAACATTGTCGAGGCCATCTACCAATACCCAAGGGCGTCCGGTCTCGCTGCGGATGCGACGCATCTGACGCAGCAGTGGTGTGTCCAGGGGTTTGTAAGCGAACTAGGAATCAAGAGTCAGTCAGTCGATAACATGGATTTGCCATTCTCCCAAAGTACGTACCTCAAGAACCACACCGCCGGTTGGGCTGCCTAGCCACTGCATTGGCATTTCAAAGTTGGCCGGGGGTTCATCTAGGTCCGGATCCGCGGGCACGCAAGAGGCGATCATGCAAGGAGGACACACATCGACAGGCCATTCATCCTTCAACGACTTCAACACATACACAACTTCCGTCAATTCAACCTGCGATGCGGCCCAGGAATTGAAGTGGCGAGCAACACTCTCCGCCCGCGATAAGGTTCGATTATATATGAATATTTTACGGCATCCGAGCCGGAGCATAGCGTAGACGGCGGCGCGAGCCATTCCTCCCGCGCCTATCACCAGTCCCGTGGTTTTCAACGGACTGATGGCATTGCGCGGGGAGAGATTATGGTTGATGCAGGTCATGATACCTACCCAATCCGTATTTTCTCCGTACCATCCTAAAACAGGCCCAGCCTGGTTGCGGCGACTCGCTTGCTCTTGAAGAGGAAACATGGTCCCGTCAGCACGGGCGCGCAGTGGCATGATCGTATTGATCGCTCCGATCGCCTCGACGTGGCGGCTTTTGGCCGCGAGTTTATGGGATAGCTGTACTCTCCACGGCTGAACAACGCTGGACCCTCCAAAATGGGAGTCCCTTCCCAGTCGGTCCACAATTGCAAGGGACGGTGAATCTGGGATGGTGTAGGTGTGGCTCATGCCGCAGTGGCGGAAAGCAGCATTATGCATTGCCGGGGAAAGACTGTAGGCGACGTTGCCTCCGAGTATGAAGAACTGGAGAGGATCCAGCACGTAACTTTGAAACAACGCTTTTACAGCATCACGCGACGTGATCTGAGGGTCGTGTACATTGTCCCTGGTCCGCTCAATTGCTGGATGTGTTACAGAAGTGAGGATGGAATTGAACACTTGGGAGGTGCGCCCAAGACTTCCTATATTGTAAGCGATGGCCGGAGGATGTTCGCCAGGCAACGATTGAACCTTGTTAGTAAACTTGGCAACTGCTGCATTATCATCGCGTGTCGTGGCCACCCTAAGGAACCGGACTAGTTGGCAACCCAGCTTCTCGGCTTCAAGATAAAGGGAGAAACATTGTTCACTCTCCCATGTTTCTGGCTCGGTTGGTTCAAAAATGCGTTGGCCGATGATTTTAGTCATCCCTCTAGTGCGGATTATTTCGCGGATTTGAGGGCGTTCCAGGCCTAAATCCACAGCCAAATATTCAACCGCCAGCCGTAGGGCATGCTCGGCGATAGAAACGTATATGTCGTCCACCTCTGCAGAGGAGAGGCCTCCCTTGGCGATTCCTGTTGCCGATTTATCTATGGAGATTATTATAGGTGTGCGGGCATTCCTCCGGAGTAGAGAGACCTGTTTGCTTAATATTGGCGTCATTTCCGGGCCCCAGCGGTCGACACAGAGCTCAATGGCATCCCCGCCTGACTCAAGCTCCGGCAGCTTGACAGCCCCCTCGATCAGGTCCGAGGATCGCACGAAAATCGCATGCGTGAAGGACCGGAGTTCCGGGGGTGTCTCAAGCAGTACGAAGGGAGAATCATAACTGGTATGACCCACATCCATACCCGTCACAAAGCGTACGAAGCGGGTGAAGTCTTCTTTGGCTTCTTTCAGCTTGAATGAATAGTCGACGCACCGCCGGTCAGGAGATCCCTCGTCGTTCACGGCCGAGATGCTGGAGCGATCTTCGACGTTATAAAACTCGAAATTAGAGCATGTCCTGTGCAGAGGGTCCCCCTCGCAAAGCAACTTGACCGATTGGTCTTCAAGACCCAACAGGCTCTGTATGCGATCCATGTCACGGACTATGTACACAATGGGATTTGTGGCAGAATATTGGCGAAGGTGTTCTTGAACCGGGCGCGTAAGACTACCCAGCCCGCATTCAATCACGCAGCCTGAGCGATGGTTGTCGAGCATTGTCTTGAGGATCTCGATATCACGTTTTTGGAATTCCTGGCTTCCAAAGCGCTTGAGATACTCATGTCTGGTATAGCTGGTCACCTCCTTGAAATAATGATCCTCCGTGATGAATCGCCGTTTCAACGCCGTGGCAGCAACGAACCCAAGGGACCGCTTTCCACACCCCCGGATGCCCACCAGCACCAATGAGGCATCTGGGTCAAACTTCCGGCGCTTATCTACCGGTGAGGAGGGGTGGTGCATCGTAGCCGACAACGCGGGTCAAGGGTCGTCCTATGCGGTCGTCGGTGCGGAAGATCCGGGGTGGGGTCAAAGAAAGCCCCTAAAAGCGGAGAGCACGCGAGATGCCTATTGCGTAATGATTGCGCAGTTGGATCGATCTGTAAAGAGGACTATCTGCAGCACGTCATGTTCAAGGGGGCCATGGTTCGGTCGGTTGGACAGCAGTGATAAGCGCCTTCACTTGAAGCGGAGGAGCTATATCGGAGATATGGTGGGATGAGAATAGCCGTCTGGCCGAGGTGGACGAGAGCGGTGGGAGCAACGGGGACGAAGGCGGTGAGGGTGAGGTAAGTTGTCGCAGCGGGCGGGCATGCTGCGAAGACAGGCAAAACCGCAGCAGAGACGACGCGGGGGTTGGACTTGGAGTCTGTGATTAATTATAACAGGACAAAGGCTTCCGAGCCTGGGGGCGAAGTTGGAGGGTGGGGGGAGACCATGGCATTTGGCCTCAATGCTTGGTTGCGGCCAGCAGCCACCGGGAGTCCCAAAGCGGTTCGACCTTCAAATACGGAGCACGGATCGAGTCTGAGTTCTGCCATGCGGGACCGCCTGCCCCCGGTTTCCCGGATAAAGACTTTACCAGAAACATCCCGGTGGACGGCCGTAAGCCGATCCCTGCAGTACCTCACGAGGACCGTAATGATTTATTATTACCCTAGATAGATACTAGATGCCTACCAGCCCCCGTCGCCCGTAAATAAATCGACAAGCATCCGTCGACCCCATCCTCCAGGCAGACACCAAAGGGTGGTGTTGTTAGTGTACGGGATGGGCTAATCGGTGGGTTGTCAGCACAGCTGAGATGCGAGGCGAGACCAATGGACGGAGACGACTAGATACTCTCAGACTTGGGGCGATCTGTGCCTACATTGCTCTAACCATTCCAATAATGGCCTCTAGCCCATCAGCCCTTTCGCCCACTACAGCAGAACTCAGTCGTATATGCTTAAATGAAGAAAACCTACCTAGTATTGTATCGTTCCGCGTCGTCTGATGGAACCCCCATGGTTTCGCACCACCTTCCCGGGGTAGGTAGGGACCCTGGATAATTGCCTCGGGCCCGGTGAGATGTCCCGGGCTTGGAAATAGTGAACGGGCGGCTTGTGATTGATCAAGGTTCTCTCTTATCCTGCATAGATAACTAGACAGCTACCGAGTCGGGATGCCGGACCACGTCCCGGATCCGCGAAGGATCTTTAGAAATGGGTTGTTTTCATGGACATGGAAGTGGTCAACCCGGGCAAAGAAGCTTGAAGAGAAGGAAGTGGCAGGGGTTCCGAGCCCCTGCACGTCGGCGAATCAAGCGTGGGAAGGGTTCGCTTAGTAGGGAATGCCACAGTAGGGTGCGTGCAGTACGCAGTCCGTCACTAGTGTGGTTTGGATCCGATTCTTTTAATGCCTTTGTGGGGTGAAATGATATTTCACGACGCGTTCCCCCCCGACGGCCACCAGGCCGGTTTTCGGCAGTTCCACCGTCCCGCGTGATATTAAGTTAGTGAGTCTCGAGTTTGATGACTCGATCCGTAAGTAGATGGTCGGGCGCTGGTAGCCTGAAATACTTACGTATCTAGTCGGTGATCGAGGGTGCCAGCAATCGGGCAAGAGGCCAATATGAGGAATCGCCATGTTGATCGAAACAATTATTATAGTTCAACATGAGGCAGTGACAGGATCCCGGTTCAGGATCCCCGATCGGGGAGCGATATATTTTTGGCAGACACGGTCGAGGATTCTATTTTTGCATATCTCGGGGGAGGAGGGTGGCTGAGTGAGTGAGAAGCTTGTGTGTGTAGTATACACCATTCTAGATAGATATTTATCAGTAACAAACAGTATGTAGTAGACTAGATAGATAGTAGTCGGATCGGTAGACAGATTAATGGGAAGTAATAATAGCATACCGTTGGTACCTTGTGAGTTATCGGTACATACTCCATACTCCGTAAAAGTGAGAGGGAGCGAATAATAACGCCGTGTCCCCATGATTCCCACTCGACCCAAGACGGACGGACATGGACGGCGGAAGTCTCGGTTCCCCCTGCGCAATCTTGCCGGCCGGTCTGGTACAGGGCAGTTGGGAGGAAATTTTCCCACACACCGTTGTGGAGCGTCGTGGGGATCCGGTGTGGGGTGTCTGCCTCAGGCATCAGTGGCGGTATTCCAGTTTACTGTTATACACAGTAGTACACAGTTAGGTAGGTAAAGTTTCCGAGCGAGGAATGTCAGGATCTTTTTGCCTTTTTTTTTTTCTCTTCTCTCTCTCTTTACATATATGCATTCTTTCGCTACGCAAAGGATGAACAGACTTGACAATATGAAGTATATCTACGGAGTAGTACCTACTTTTTAAAAATGTACTGTATTCCATATCATACCTAAGTCAGAAGGTCTAGTAGGGACTGTCCCGACGGAACCCAAAACTCACCCCCAAAGTCCAACTCCCGAGCCTGTCGTTTTGTCCTCGCTGGCTGATCCCGTCCGCCCACCCACCGTCCGTCCACCTTTACTTACTTACTTACGTATGTCGGTCGTCCACGGTCCACGGTCCGTATCGTGCCTTCCTTCCTTGGACCTCTGAGTCTGGCGCTTTCCCTCGGGGCCCTGTTAAACTTGGTTGCCTCAGGATGGGTCTGGGCCAATTTGATCCCCATATTGGTTGGATATGGATGGACCAAGGAGAGGCGATAGAAAGACCCTGAGGGGGCTGAGGGGAGCTATCATCCTCCCATCTTTAGACTCCCTGGATTCTTGCGTAATACCTGCCTTTCCGATTGCGTCTGGGGGACCCGATGGGTTTTGGAGCACTTTATAACAGGCGGGCATGCACTGCGCCGTGATAGCCTTTTCGGCTTAATCCAGTCCAATCCAATCCCTCCGCCGCCGTCCCTTTCTCGGCTTCCCTTTCGACTCTTGACGGGATTTCCTCCTTGCTGCCTGGCCGTGCCTTTTTTTTCCCCTTCCCTTCCCTCCCTTCCTTCCCTTCTGGTCGGTGTCGCTTGCCCGACCGACCACCTTCGCTCGCTACTACCACTACCACGAGTCAACGACGACGACTACTACTACTACTACTACTACTACTACTACTACTCCTCCTCCTCCTTACTGCTGCTGCTACTTACTGTACTACTACTTCTACTTACTACGCCTTTTCTTTCTCGCCTTCCCCTTCCCCACTCCCCCCCCCCCTCCTCACTTCTCTATCTCTCCCGCACTCCTCCCATCTCTTTCCGGTCAACTTCTTTCTTCATGATATGCCATTCCCGTCATAATTGACCCTCCTCCATGGACGAGGGTTCTGATTCGAAGGCCCCTCGACGGAAGAGGGTGTCAAGAGCCTGTGACAGATGTCGAAGCAAAAAGGTCGGTCACTTATTATCCATAACTCCCCCCTCCCTCTCTCCCCTCCCCGTGCCTTTTTTCGCTCCTCCCGTCCCCGTCTTCCCCGCCTTTCCTTTCTTCTTTCCCGACTCTCTTTCGCCTTCCCTACCCGCATCCCGATCGGTGTAATCCTACCCGAGCTGTGAGCGTCTTGCTCGGCGGCGGCGGCGGTGCGCCTGCATCGCGTCCTTACCTCTTCCGGCGCCTAGACTTGCTTCCCACCCCCTTCTCTATCTCCGTTTATCTCCTCGGATCAGGATCCGAACCGCCCGTCTGGGTTCATCTTCAACCTATCTCCCCTGCCGCCTCTCCACTGCCTGCCTCGCTCCACTACACCACTTTCCATTGACCATGCTGACCATGAGTATCACTCCAGGACAAGTGCGACGGGCTTCGTCCTGCCTGTTCCGCCTGTCAGGCCTCTGGCCAGACTTGCTCCTATGATCCCCACGCGAAAAAGCGTGGGCTACCGGAGGGATATGTCCGTGGTCTAGAAAAGCTCTGGGCCTTATCGATCTGCAATATCGATGGCTTCGAGGACACAATGCTAACACTGCTTGGTACCACCGCCGAGTCGGCTAGTCGGAGAACAAAGCTCATGTCTCTGTGGACCGATGATGGCGCATCCGAGACCCTGCATGAGTCTTGGAAAACCAGTCGCCTGTATGGCGCGCTTGAGAAGATGCTGTCTAACACCGAGCCCTCGATAGACAGCTCTGGCAAACGTCCTCGAGAGGACCAAGATGACATCCTGGGGGGTGAATGGGGATTTCGCGTAGACCGTGGCTCGACACCTCTTCCACCTAATGCCCCACGTGTCGTCGAGCCTTCGCTTTCTCCTCGCTCTAAAAAGCCTCGATTGTCTATGCCGACGGATAATCGAGCACCATCCCTTACGGTAAACGCTACAAATGCGCTGCAGTTGCCGCCTCAGACTTCCCAGTTGTTGGATGTCTATTTCGCCGTCACTCATTCTTGGTTCCCAATCGTCGCCAAGCACAATATCCTTCGCGCATCATATCTATACGCAAGCGCGCCTTTGTCTGTTGCGAAGATGGCACCCGGTTCTGGTGATCATGCTGCCCTCTGGGCCCTTCTTAGTTACACTATTTCTCAATCCCGAATTAACCCGCAGGACGGGCCGTCGGAGGCGCTTTCCAGGACCAAAGAATATTATTCGGTATCTCGGAGCTTGATTCCTTCGGAGACAGAGCGCTATGAGCTTGGGCATGTGCAGGCACTGTTGCTGCTGACGTTGGTGAACGTCGGTCTGGAGGATTGGACCGCTGCTTGGCTGCTGAGTGGGCAAGCAGTACGCATGGCGATCTCCATGGATCTAGGCGCATTCACGGACGTCCGACGATCTGATGAACTGAGACAGGGGAAGGCTGTTTTCCTTGGGTGCTTCGTGGTCGACTCGTTACTATCTTTCCGTTTGTCAAGAAGGCCGTGCATGCATCCTCGTGATCTGACCATGGTGGGCCTGTTGGAAGAGGATGGCTTAGAGGAATGGAATTCCTGGGCGGACGTTTTGCCACCTACGGGGGCCGGGCAGGGAAAGAGTCCTCCTCGTCGAGGTCCTCTGCTCGCTCTCAGCTGCTTCAACAGACTAGTTGAATTAGCCGGTGTACTGAATAAGATCGCCCGAGACTCCACGGCAGGACCGAACGCCCCTTTGTTCGCACAACAACTAGTCATGGAGCTTAAGCAATGGGACGATCGCCTGCCACTCGGATGTCGCCTGATTGGCCCCGAAAGCATTTATCCCGAACGACACTCGGCATTACTTCCCCATCAGAGCTACCTTGGTCTGACTTATGTGGCCACGCTCTTGTGGCTTTACCTTCGCATTGCCCCTCAAGAACTTGGCCTGCATCGTTCTCAACGGCCAGCCATTGAAGGGGCAAAGAAGCTCCTCTACAGAGCCCTTCCAATAGTGTCTCAACACTTGGACAACTTTCAGGTCTGCGGTTTGCCGCCTATATTCGAACTCTCCTTACGTACCATAACCGAGCAGGCATTCACTCTACGCAATAAAATCGAATCGGACATGTTCCCCTTTGCACGGTGGACCGAAGCACTTCTTCAAAGAACGGCAGAACTGAGTACAACCTGGCCAGTCTATCGTTCATTGGCCGCTTTGATCGACCATTGGTACCGCTCCAAGGACATCCCCGGGCACCCTTCTCTACCCTACCCGGGATCAGCAGGATCTACACCCAGAATGACACAGGGCATCAGTAGCAGCCCTTTACCTCCTGGCGCTATGGCTACAACAACGGCAGGGTATCAAGGTATAACGAGCGACCCTTCAGTAAACCACCACGCAAGAAGAAATATTCCTGGAATGGGAGATTCCGATTACACTTCTACCATAATGGGCATCAGCATCCCCGTGGATGGACAATATATGACGCCTAAAGATACAGCAATGGAGAATGCAGATCTCTCCATGATGGATGTGTCTTTTCAACCACCTGTGGAAGGAAGTGCTGCACATATGGAGAAGTCCGACCCGGCAACTGCTTTGAATGCAGTGCTATCGCGGGGCCCGCGTCCTCACCCGTCCACTCCCGAGTCGTCCGTCTCAAATACGATGATGCCGAGCAATGCCGCCACTGTCTTGAATGGCCGGTCAATGCCTCCAGGCGATAATGTGGATATACATCATCCTCGAAGGTCGGATACTACAGAACGTCAGATCGGATCGACAGGCGATATTGATGCCATCTTCAAGGATTTAGCATATCTCGACACCACCGAGTGGGCTAATAGTCGTGAGGCTGCCTTGAAGGATTTCGGGTTCATTGATGACAGCACATTCCAGGCTTTCTGTCATGATCCTGACCGGCTTGCTGGGTCTCAGCCCTTGGTACACCCACCATCGATTGCCGATATCTGGCCACCCCCCGGCTTCTTCCCGGAAACGTTTCAGGAGACACCAGAGGACGCGATGGAAGGATGATCGCTTGAGGTTGTCTGGGAGCAAATTCTGGCCTTCGGCCTGAGCCTCGATACAACGGGAGGTTTATAATCTTCCTTGGTTTCAACCTTTACGGGTAAGAAACGGTCGCGATAGTCCCCTCCCCCTTGCCATGTATGTGTTGCTACGCCAACCGCCAGATTCTATGGCTAGCCCGAGCAACACCCGACTACCCTTTTCTCTTCTCCCTTGTTCCTTGTTGATGATACCCAATGTAAGTAAGTGTACACTAAAACTTTCCGAAGCCAGCCAACATTGGCCACGCGCTGATACTGTCTCAGTCCAGAAAATCTGAAATGCAACAGGTAGTTTTAGGCAAATAAGTATATAGAGGAATTCTCATTACACCGGTAGATATGCATACCCGGAGACCACTGGGGCGTTTTGGTATATGGCTCCCAGGCCTCGGCTCATCTATTCCCTCAACCGTTAAATCGGGTATTGGCGATCTCACCTTAGTGACGTAGCTTTTATCCATAGTCCTAGCAAGACTAGTACGGACCGTCCGCCCCTAAGTTGCTCCACCAGGCAATTAGGCACCGATCCCTGGACTGCCACCTTAGCATTTAGCAAGCGGCGGGACACCTGCACAGTACCAGACCAAGGTGACTCCTATCGGATACGGAGTATTAATCACCACATTATAATTACCACTCTCCGTACATTACTCTTTTTACGGGCCCCATGGGGGTACGCGTGAACCGGGTGCCGCACAACCGGCCAACAATCCCCCCTCCCCTGCTGTATAGGGCAAGTCAAGCGGACTCTTCTCGTTAGCATACTCGGGACTTACCCCCTGTACTCCGTAGTTGCTCCTTAGGCCGCAGCCCTCGGATATGTTACCTGGTGAATAAATATATACCGCCACCTGTGTAGGTTGTCAATCTATGTTATAGGAAGGGACGTGGGTATTTGTCTCTCCACCAAAGAGAAAGTGGGAGGATAGGGAGGGATCTAAGTTGTTTGTTTATACGGAGTGTTGCAATAGGTATATATTTCTACCCACCTACGCATGCTCTTCCCCCATACGCAACGCCGACCCCGAAGCACTCTTGCATTTCGAGATAGATCATGATGGTTTGTTTCGGGTCCATGCACATCATGTGGTTGGGTTGTGTCGGGCTTGAATTAGACCAAAGATGTTTAATGGAAAGCTTTATTACATTCATGATGATCCATCGAGAGGTCGCAGGTAGCAAGCGCGCACGCAAAAACAAAAGCCAAGACAAAATTGCGCCAAACCGCGACCCAGTCGTCTCGTCTCCCGATGCACATAAGTGCCACGAACAATAGGAAATAATGATCGCCTCCTTTAGCCCCCTTTTATGAACCAATTGATAATTCGCAGCCTTGGAAAGAAGCTCGGAACGCCTCAACTCGTCTTCCTGATCGTATGTTATACGAGAAATGCATAAGAAATTCATCATGAAGATTAAGTGCACGAGATCATGGAACCCGATTTCGTGGACCCACACGTCGTTCAAAGAGAAATCACCGCCGCCAGCCGACGTTCCATATCACATGCGCAATATCTTTGGCCGTATTGACAGTATCAGTCACACGGTCAAGGATAGTAGAGCTCGATAGTTCCTCGACTTCATGAGCAGTAGACATCCCCGGGGACATCGAATAGTAACGGTCAAGCTCTTCGTCATCTTCGGGATTGACGAACCAGGGATGGCTTGAATTTACTGGGCTCCGTGAGGCTCGGCTTGGTTCCCAATCAAAAGCCAAGTCATTGTCGTCTTCGTCCAAGAGAAAATTAGCCGACGGTTGAATCGATTTAGCATATGCAGATGAAGGCAGACTGGATGTCGAGAAGTAGCTTGACCAACGGTCCATTATTGAGATTGTGGGCGGTTCAGGTGTGTCCCTTTTATACTTAAGCGTGGTAGAAGGGAGCGGAGCAATAGTCTTGTTTTCACTGCTGAAGCCGCCACGAGACATGCTTTTATCACTGATCGACGTCTCGGAATGAATGTGTTTCATCATGACGACACCGTCCTCCGACGGGCCATCATGAGTAGCAGGCCATTCATCACTCTCCTCTTTAGCCTCAACGGCAATACATTGCACCACCTCGTTGTTGAAATGAATGTGCCGTCTTTCGCTAGGTGATCCGATGCCAGACGATGAGGTGGTGGCGGTGGCGGTGGTACCATGGGCAGATACACCGATGAGTGCAGTGGATGGGTTATCGAGCACCTGCCCGATGTCCGACGTACAGCGTTGGAATGTGGGTCGATTACGATTTGTCTCAGCCTCCTGCGCCTTTAGGATAGCCCCCGCGTGTTGTAAAAGCGTATGCTGGGATAGAGAGCGTTGCAAGATGGTCTCGGACGCGGTTCTCTTTTTCAAGATGGGTTTCCTATCCGGATACAAGGAAGGCGTTTCGAGACGGCTTGGAGGGGGGGAGTCATTCGACGCCTTCTCTCGCCTGTTGCACGTTTTTAAAGGCCCATACAACCATGTCACGTCACAGTCCTTCAGCCTAGGATGGGTATTAGCACGCGTACCAGATAAAGACTCCATGCAGTCTCGGTGTTGAGTAGAAAGATAAAGCCACTAACCAGTTAAGATTCTCCGGAGATACTGTGCCCAAGTTGAGTTTAAGCTTTGCCCACGTCCTCCACGAAGCATTCTCTAGCCTCACACCGTTGTCGTATATGTTCCTCCGAGCGACCACGTAGCGCCATGAAGTCCAGATATCCTCCTGCCTCCACTCGTGGGACAAATAGTCGACGTGTCTCGATGGCTCATCTTCAATCGTACTATCATCAGCCGCGGGCGTTTGCGTTAATCGTTGAAAATCAACCGATGAGTCAATAGAAGCCTCGCTCAAGGTTTCTGGTTCTGGTTCCTTCTGGTCGAATTGGCTGGAGTCATAGGATGGTAAAATTAGATCACTGTCCTCTTGGTCTTCGCTCACACTTAACGACAGGCTGCTAAGAGAGGTTGGTGTCGGGGGGTAATGGTTCACAGTTGAGAGTGTGAAGTCTGGGGACGAAGAGTTTGAGCGCGATGCAGGGGAAACAACATCAGTACAGTCGGTGTGATGAAACTCGGGAACAATGAACTTAGATATAGAGATATCGGACTCTTCAAGAAAATAGGTCTGAGTGATTGGACACCGCAAGGGATCCGAAGAGAAGCGCGAGCGGACCTCTTTCGAGGGCGAAAGTACAGCCGTCATCGTGGCAGTCAGCAAAGTACATTGGTGACGAAAATGGCAGGCGGTGCAATCCTTTCAAAGATATTTAAATGGAGAGGGCTCTGGAGCAAGGATGACGGGCGAGGGGTATTAAGCACGGCGATGAAGAGCAAGGAGCCTTTGGTCGGATCAGGGAGGGAGACAAGACGGTTTCAAGCGCGCACACAGGGGAAGGGAGTGGGAAGGTCTAGAGACAGCGACAAAGTATTGAGATCATTGTACCAAGTGTGGTGGTACAAAGCCGGTCTCGAGATCTTGATTTGCAGTATATATGGGAGGCAGTTAGGATCTTGGATGGCGAGTGATATATCGCGAATGAGCTAGCTGGTGGGGAGTCTGGAGGAAAGTGCCGGCGATGTCCAGAGTTATAACTGCTCTGAAACGGGCCCCTCGGAGAAGAGGGGAAGGCCCTTGCTCAGTCGCACTAAAAGGATGGGGAACTTGGATGGCTTGAAGCTAGAGGTGAGGTAAAAGGTCCGGAATTAACCAACGTGCAGGACATGGAGACAGGGCAGGGAATGGAATGTAAAATAACGTTGACGGGGAGCGGCGGGAAACCGGGAATACCTCTTAAGTCTCACTCAGTAGTCTCAATAGTGAGACAGTGATAGTGGCGAGAGGGGGGGGGAGGGGGGGAGAGGGATCCAGACAAAAGACTGCTTCCCCCAGGTACTTACTTCATCCGGGAAAGTCACCTCTGAACTCTAGATAACCCGACATGGGTATGGAAGTAGGTACTGGTAGGTAGGTATCCCATGGATTGACGTTCACGGACAGTCAACCAACAAGTGAAGGCCCGGGGGGTTGGAGAATTCTCGGGATGTAGGTAGGTACTAATGAAAAGTAGGTACAGAGTAGTAGGTATGTGGGTACGGGATGTAATTGAGTATCACAACAGGGTCATGGTATCTACCTAGATTGTACTGTGAACGCTGTACCTCCTAGGTAGAGTAGTGAGGAAGTAGGTAGGTTAGATGGATAGATAGGTACGGAGTAGATACAGAACAGCAGATGGTGATTCTGGATTCTGTTCCCTCCCTCTGTTTCTGTTTGCCACCCAGCAAATCAAGTCCTTACTCCTTCCCGACTAGTGGTCTGTCTCCCTTCCCCACCTCCTCGGAGTTAGAACAATGATGGTTGGCTGGCAAAACCACTTAGTGTAACTTTCCGACCGACCTAACCACCCGTCATTGGATGATCCATTCTTGACACCCGGACTCGACGATCCAGAGCCAGCCCCATGACGCTTAGTCTCTCTATGGTCGACTCAGAGACGGAGTATCTTACACAGACATACTATGTACCTACCTTACTAGGTACTTACTACTCCGAGTTGAAGGGTGTCCAGTACGCAGTACCTATCTATATATCTAGCTATCTACTGGGTACCTTGGGTGTATAATCAATAGAAACATTTTTATTGCTGCTGCTGCCGAGGCCATCAGAGCCTAGAAGGGCTCCGATCCCCCGCTATCCCCCCAAGATACGCTAGTTCTGCACTGTCTGGACACTGTTACTAGTATACTAGTAACAAGGGACGTGCGGCATCCATTCCGGGACTGCATGTCAGTCAAGATATGAATGACAGCATTGGCTTAATACCAATATTTTGTCGGCGCGGGAATGAAAAGCCGGCGAGGGGTGATGATGATGATGATGATGATGATGATGCGATCACAAAATATCGAGAAAGGCGGTAGGTTACTAGTAGTGAACAAAGAACACGAAAGTTTGTTCTTCTCTTGCCCATTTGGTTTCTGTGTCTCCGCACGGTCTGTCGGAGTCCAGATCCCAGATCTTTGGCGAGCCAATGCGCGACCGTTTTACTGGCCTATTTCGGGGCACCCGCAAAAGGACGGAGCCTATCTTCTCAGAATAATAAAGGGCTCAGTACTCCGGACTACGTAGATACTCCGTGCTTCGTACATACTAGAATCCTACTCGTTATTAGCTACGGAGTACCTACTGGACGGAATGGCAGCGGCTTCCCATCCCCTGATGCACTGCTGACAAGGTACCCTGAAGGCTGCTGGCCTTCCTGGTGAGGCCAAGCTTGTGCATATTGAGTTCTCTGCCGGACAAGGTCCTCGGGAGAACACGGAACGATGGAACCGAACCACCAGCCTCTTTGTTGATCATGTTGATGTTATGTTCCTCGAGGGTTCGAAGTGTGCACGGATGTTTTTGGCGCGCAAGTACGGAAGTACGAGCCAACAACAACAACATGCAGGATGTCTTGCATCCGCTTGAGGAGACCGCGTGTATCCCTGCCACCACGCCGATAAGTCTTCGACTGTTCGACAATTAATATCCGAGAATAGATACACAGTAGCGAGGCGGATCCCCTGGTTCTTTCTTTCGTTTGAGCCTTTGGAGGGAATTTTGAGTGCGCGTCTCCCCAGAGGCTCTCCAGTGAAGCGCTCGATCTTGTGTCCCCGTCGTGTTATCCAGACGGCATATAGAGGATGACGAAATCTAGAATTTTTCACCAGGAATGCTGTGAGACCTTTTTACAAGTTCCCCTTCCCCTTCTTCTTTGTTGCGAGTCCGCATATCCTTGGTTCTTCCTGGTTTACATACATAGGTGTCTTCATGTAATGGATGTCTTAGACAGTACGCATCATCGTCTGTCCGGCCGCGTTTGGTTCCTATCTCAGCAAATGCCTACTCCCTCTAGAGCATCTAGCCATGCTCGACCCTTTCTGCAAACTCCCTGTGGCGTGTCCAACGCGGGAGGGGGCGGCGCCGGTACAACTGGCTCGGGGGGAATGTTGGAGGTTGAAACAATCTTGGTCAATGAGATTGGCCTTGGGGATTCCATATTGGCCGGCTTGATGCATGTCAGACAGCGGATGGCATAATACGTAGATAGAGCGCAAGGGCCTTCCCACGAGGGGGCTTCTGACGTTTCTCTTTGGTCGGTTGGCGCAAGCGATAACCAGCAAAAGCACGACGGCTTACCATTAGCATAGACCGTGGACCGTGGTCGTTGTTCGCCTCTCATCTATCCATCATTATGATCTACTACTATGGACGCGCCATGAACGGCTGTTCCTATCCCTTCTCAAATGTGGACTACCCACCCATATGTCATGGTACTCGATTCAGATAGCCGAGATTGGTAGCGACTCAGAGAACCCCAACGGGGCCCTATCAGAAAGCCTATTATTAGGCGTATTATTCTCGCAAGTCCCCGTCTCGCCCCGGTTATCCCAGCGTTAACCAAGTAAAGAAGTTCAAGCAAGTGTGTCGATCAAGTCTGGCATCTTTCCGGAAAGTCCCCACCACCAAACCTTCATTTATGCGAAATTTCACTGGAGATCGGCTCGAAAACGAGCTGCGACGTTTTGTAACTATGTGGTTTATAGTGTCGCAAACTCGCACATGAATAGTCCAGTTGGAGATCAAGCACCGTCTGGCAGTTGCCACCGGAGAATCCAAGTGACGCGTCCAAGCAACACGATATGGCAATCAGACCATCAACTGTCTCTGGTTTATTGAAGATAGATTTGGGTCTGTTGAAACTTGAAGGAGGGGGAGAGGACGCGGGGATACGAAACCGTCTCCGATTCTGGGGCGTTGGCACCTTTGAACTCGCGGTCTGGCCCGCCTGGCCCTGCGCCAAACTTGCTAGCTGGCGACTAACAGCGGGGTGACCTGGCTCGCTCGGGCGGCCTGCTGGTAGATCACCAACTGATTCTAGGCTAGCATAGGCTGTTGACAGGTCTAGGGTCCATTGGTATGGCACTTGGGTATCTCCGTGGTCTATCTAGAGCAAGGGCCGCGAGGCCGAAATGCCTGTCTCCTCCAGCTATTAGAGACCTTCTGTAACGGTCATTTATATTTATAATTAATATATTAGATTAGTGTTAATTTCTTAGTGGCCTGCTAAGATCTAATCAGAATAAATCTCTATAATTAATTACTTATAAGATATATAAACAAAGTATAAAGACTAGTATTTATTATTCAAAGAATTAGATCTAATATAATAATTATTAAATAGTTAGTAATCAGCAGGAAAGTATAAAAAATTTTTATTATAGAAAGAATTAAAGCTATATAAATTATTATATATATTTAATAATTTAAATAAATAAGATTTTACTTCTATATACTTTTCTGTAGATTTTTATTAAATATATAATCAGATTTATAGCTTAGTAATTAAATTATAGAATTAAAATTAAAATCTTTAATAAAATTACTGATTTTAATATAAAGAAAACTTATAATACTTATAATACTTAATTAGTTATTTTTTTATTAATAAAAGCAAGTATTAATAAAACAAGCAAGCTAAAATAAATATATTTAGCTATATAAAAAGTACTAATTTAATTCTGATTTTTACTAATCTTATATTTTCTTATAAGATAGATAGATAAATAGATAAATAAATATAATAAAGAAATATAATAAGCGAGTATAATAATTAGATAAATATAATTAGATAAATATAATTAGATAAATATAATTAGATAAATATAATTAGTAAATGAAATAGATAGATAGAATTAATAAATATATAAAGATTAGATAGAGGTCTTGATAAAGTAATATAAAATAATAAAATAATTAAAATAGATTATTTTAAAGAATTCTTTAGGGCTTATATATATATATTTATTTATATATGAATTAATACTAATTTTAAGATAGAATATTTTCTGTCTATTAAAATAATAAAATAATATAGTTAATTAGAGTAATTAAATTTCTATTTTTAACTAAGATATATTATCTAGTTATAATTGTATTTTTATAATTATCTTTATAATTATGTCTGTAATTATGTCTGTAATTATGTCTGTATTGATCTCTATTATTTTAATATAATTTTATATTAAATAAGATATAATCTGAAGCTATATTTTTATTTTTAATTATATAATTATATTATAATGTTTTTCTTTTATTTTATATCTTCTAATTTTTAAAGAATATAATAATATCTCAAAGCTTAATTATAACATAAACATTTTTATAATCTATTTTAGATATTTTTATAATTAATAATATTTTGAAATATTAATTTAATTTAAGAAATAGTTAAAAAAATATTAGATTTTTAAAATTATAAAATAAATCAAGATTATTTATTATTATCTGAGTTATTAAATAATATATATAAATAAAAATATTTTAGAAAAAATATTTTTTAAACAGTGTTACAGCCTGCAGTAATTTTATTAAAATTAAATTTAATAAATATTTTTATAATATAAATAAACCAGTACTAAGATAAAAACCTTTAGAAAAAACTAAAATAAGAAAGAGATTTATTATTTTAAAAAATATAATATTAGATATAAACTTTAAGTAGATATCTAATATCTAAATTAAATTTTTTAATAATCTTAAAATTAAGACACTTGTGAGAATATTAATCCTTATAATACTTATAATATACTATATTATAAGAAATATTTATATTATAAAGACAGTTTCTTATAAAGTAATTATATCAGAATGATATATAATTTACAGAATTCTTGCAGATATATTTATCTATAAAAAAGACTAAATAAAAGAGTAATAATAATATTTTAAATAATATAAATATTATTTTAATTCTATAATAAATATATTTTTTATATTATTTTAATATATATTTTTATAATCTTATTATTTAAAATCTATAAGATAATCTATTAAAATTATATTTATATAAACTATTAGATATTATATTTATAAAAAATTTTTTAATATTTTTAAAATTAACTATAAAATTATTATAGAAAAAATAATTAAAATAAATATAATCATATTATTTTTTAAGAATTATTATAAATAGTTAAATATATTTTAATAAATTATAAAACTAGAACAAAGACTTAAAATTTTTATAAATAATAAACAAATTTATAAATTTTTAAATAGTTCTAATATTTTATTTATAATTATAAAATAATAAATATTATAATATTTATAATTATATTATTTTTTAATTATTTATTATTTAATAAAAGTCTACTATAAAGAGTAATAATTAAAATAAAGATTAATAAATATAAATTATAATAATCTATCTAAATTATATATTTAGTAATTTATAAAAAAATAAAGCTATAAAGCTCTTTAAAAAAATAATTAAATAAATTTTTATAAACTTTTTAAAATATAACTAGATAATTCAAAGAATTATAAATAAAAAATATAATTATAATTTATAAATTTTAAGAATAATTTCTTATAAAAAAGAATTTTATATATTTATAATATTAAAAGAAGATAAAAACAGAGCTAGATTATAAAATATAAAAATTAAATATTATATAATTATATTTATTTTTTAAATTATTTTTATAAAATATAAAATAAAAAGAATCTGTATAAAGCTAGATTTCTTTATTATTAAATTATTTAAATAAGATTTAATTATATTATTTATAAAGCTCAGATTAAATATTAACTAATAAAATAAAGAAATTAATTATATATAAAAAGAAATTACTATTATTTATAAATTAAATAAAATAATCTAATAACTAGAACTATTATAAAAGATTTTTATAAAAAGATATTATATAATTAAATATATTAAAAATATTTATCTTATAAAATGTTATATTAATATTTATAAAAATAATAAAATATTTTAATTATAGAAAATAAAATTATATAGTAAAGAATTATCATTAATATAAAAATAAAGATTTTAAAAAATACTTTATAATTATAAAAAACTAATAAATATATTTTTTATAATATATTTTATTTTAAGATTATAGGAATAATTACTCGCGCAGAATAAAACTAATTTATTTAAAAAAATTAATATTTTAATTAATATAGATATAACAGTAAATCTAATATTTATAATATTAATAAAGATTATAGAATAATTAATAATATTTATAAAGAGTTTTATAAATTTATTAAATAACAATAATATCTAATTAAAAAGAATTATAATATTTAAAATAAATCTTATAAATATAAAAAATAATTATAAAATTTATAAAATAATTATTATTATAATATCTAATACAGAGACAGCTTTATTAAATATATTATAAATTTAAATAAAGATCTCTATTATAAAATTTAATTAATATTATTTAAAATTCTATAAAAAGTAATAAGTTAACATATATTATATTATTATAATAAAGATTCTTATAGAGAAGTTAAAGATTAAATAATTATAAATTATAATAATAAAATCTATTTATAAAAAATAGATTTAAAAGTATTTTTAAAGTAATTTTATAATTTTAAAATAATATTTATAAAGAATAAAATAATAAGCTGTTTAATTTTATAATTAGATATTAATTTAAAAATTAATTTAAAAAAAGATTATAAATTAAAAATAGAGTTAATTTATAAAATATTATTCACAAAGTAAAAAAATACTTTAGAAATATTTATAAAAATATCTTATATATAAATAAATTTAATATTTAAAATTATTTATTAAAATATTAGTTCTTTTTGCAAAGAAGAAAATTAAAGGTTTATAAATATATATAAATTATTATAAAATAAATAAATGAATTATTAAAAATAAATATTTATTATTATAAATTAATAATTATTAGAGTGGCTTAACCTGACTGTTATATCTTAATCTTAATCTGGCCATAACCTGGTAGAGTGGCTAATAGCCAGGTCAGATTAGATTAATTAGAATTTTTATATCTAACCGCTAGATTATAATTAGATTAAAAAATTTTTTATATCTAATTATAATATAACTAAAAATTAAATAATTAATTATTTTAATTATTCTTAATATTAAGATTTATTTATTATTTTTTTAAGCTCTAGTATAATTAAAATATATCTAGATTAAATAATTATTAATCTAGATATCTTTATTATTATCTGAAAATATATAAAAAAAAGTTTTTTAAATTAAAAAAATATAATTAAAAAAATTAATATTTTTTTTATTATTATTTATTAAAAATAATAAGAAAATTCTAGTTATATTAATAAAATTTAGTTTTTTATAAAATTATTATTTTTATAGCAAGAAATATATATAAAAATATATAATTATTATTCTATTTTAGCTATATATCTTAATTATATTATAAAATATTAGAAAAACTATATATTAATTATTAATTAGAAAACTAAGAATAAATATACTGCTTTTATTTTATTATTTTTTCTGAATTAGATTATTCTTAAAGTTAGATTTATAAATAAAATATAGCTCGAAGAGCTATTAATAAAATCAGAAATAGAGAAATAATTAAGAAGATTATAAATTATATATAGAATAGTTAGAAAGAATAATTAGATTATTAAAATAAAATGGATTAAAGAGATTAAACAGATTAAACAGATTAAATAGATTAAATAAATAAAATAAATAAATAAAATAAATAAAATATACTAGATCTGTATTATAATATTATAGCTATTATAAAAAAGTTTATAAAAATCTTTTATAAATCTTTTTTATAAATATCTATTTTTTATTTTAATTTATTATATTTGAAGCAGTTTTATTTAAAAAAAGAAATTATTTTATAACTCTGGGCTTTAGATATAAATTTTTATTTATTAGATTTATTAAAATAAATAAAATATAATAAGTATCTTAATTATATATTAAGATATAATAGATTATATTTATATAAAATTATATTTTAAAATAAAATAAACTATTTTTATAGAATTTTCTGCTTTTATTTTTTTATATTTATTATTTATAAAACAGCGTCAGAATTATAAATTAATTATAATTATTTAATTTATTTTTAAAAAATATTATTAAGTCTTCTTCTTTTATTTCTTATATTTTTATAAATTATAATAATATTCAAACTAAAATAAACTTTTTAAATTAGATTTTTTTTTAAATCTTAAGATTATATATATTATAAAGAATTAGAAGATTATTCTATATTAAGCTCTTTAAAAAAAGCTTTTTATTTTTTAGAATTAGTAATAAAAAATAATCTTTTTTAAAGATTATATATAAACTTAAAAACTATTATTTTATTTTAGTTAAAAAAAGTTATTAATAATATAGAATAATTTTTAAAAAGATATATTATTTTCTAATAGAATTTTTTATATTTATTATATTATATATTTTTATATTTTATAATACTTAGAAATTAAAAACTTAGAAACTAGTTCTATAAGTTATTATCTTTATAAAAATTAAAAAAAAAATATTATTAATTATATCTAAGTAAATAATTAATTAGATATTAAATAAAAAATTATTATAAATATTTATTTATTTTTTTAAAATAAATCTTTTCTAATTATTATTTTTCTCTAGATTTTTATAATTTATAATAAATAAGACTTTTAGAATTAAGTTCTATATTTTATAATTATTTATTATCTATTATTCTAAATTATTAAATATATTTAATTTAAATAATTAATTAATATTGCTATTTTATTTTTTTATTAAAAACTAAGTTTTTCTAATTAAATATAGATTAAAGAATATTTTATAAATATAAGGATAGTAATTCTTATAACCCTTATAATATAATATATTGCGAGAAATATCTACACTGCGGAGACAGTTTCTCGCGAAATAATTATACTAGTATAATATATAATTTATAGAATTCTTGCAGATATATCTATCTATACAAAAAACTAGATAAAAGATTAATAATAATATTTTAAATAATATAGATATTATCTTAACTTTATAATAAATATATTTTTTTTATATTATCTTAATATATATTTTTATAATCTTATTATTTAAAATCTATAAGATAATTTATTAAAATTATATTTATATAAAATATTAAATATTATATTTATAAGAATTTTTTTAATCTTCTGAAGACTAACTGCAAAGTTATTATAAAAAAAATAATTAAAAGAAATATAATTTTATTATTTTTTAAAAATTTTTATAAATAATTAAATATATTTTAATAAATTACAGAACTAGAGCAGAGACTTGAAATTTTTATAAATAATTAAATATATTTTAATAAATTACAGAACTAGAGCAGAGACTTGAAATTTTTATAAATAATAAAAAAACTTATAAATCTCTAAGTAATTTTAATATTTTATTTCTAAAATTAAAAAAGATTAATATATATATATATTCTCTATAGAATAATAAATATTATAATACTTATAATTATATTATTTTTTAATTATTTATTATTTAGTAAATATCTATCACAGAGATTAATAATTAAAATAAAAATTAATAAATATAAATTATAATAATCTATCTAAATTATATATTTAATAATCTATAAAAAGATAAAATCACAAAGTTCTTTTAAAAAAATAATTAGATAAATTTTTATAAATTTCTTGAGATATAGCTAGATAATTTAAAAAATTATAAATAAAAAATATAATTATAAATTCTAAGAATAATTTTTTATAAAAAACAAATTTTATATATTTATAATATTAAAAAAAGATAAAAACAGAGCTAGATTATAAAATATAAAAATTAAATATTATATAATTATATTTATTTTTTAAATTATTTTTATAAAATATGAAATAAAAAATCTATAAGCAGTTAAATCTTTTTATTATTAAATAAGATTTAATTATATTATTTATAAAATTAAGATTAAATATTAACTAGTAAAGCAAGAAGACTAATTATTTATAAAAAAAAATTATTATTATTTATAAATTAAATAAAATAATCTAATAATTAGAATTATTATAAAACATTTTTGCAGAGAGATATTTTATAATTAAATATATTAAAAATATTTATTTTATAAGACTTTATATCAGCGCTTATAAAAATAATAAAATATTTTAATTATAAAAAATAAGATTATATTATAAAAAACTATTACTAGTATAAAAATAAAAACTTTAAGAAATAACTTATAGTTTAGATAAATTATAAGAAATTAATAAATATATCTTTTATAATATATTTTATTTTAAAACTATAAGAATAATTACTTGCGTAAAATAAAACTAATTTATTTAAAAAAATTAATATCTTAATTAATATAAATATAAAACTAAATCTAATATTTATAATAATAATAAAAACTATAGAGTAATTAATAATATTTATAAAAATTTTTATAAGACTACTAAATAATAGTAATATTTAATTAAAAAAAACTATAATATTTAAGATTAATTTTATAAATATAAAAAATAATTATAAGATTTATAAAAAAATTATTATTATAATATCTGATATAAAGAAAGTTATATTAGATATATTATAAATTTAAATAGAAATTTCTATTACAGAGTTTAATTAATATTATTTAAGATTTTATAAAAAATAATAAATTAAGATATAATATATTATTATAACAGAGTTTCTTATAAAAGAATTAGAAATTAAATAATTATAAATTATAATAATTAAATCTATTTATAAAAAGATAGATCTAAAAATACTTTTAGAATAGCTTTATAAATTTAAAATAATATTTATAAAAAATAAAATAATAAATTATTTATTTTTATAATTAAGTATTAATCTAAAGATTAATCTAAAAAAAGATTATAAATTAAAAATAAATCTAATCTATAAAATATTATCCACAGAGTAGAAAGTACTCTGAAAGTATTTATAAAAATATTTTATATATAAATAAATTTAATATTTAAAATTATTTATTAAAATATCAGTTCTTTTTATAAAAAAAAAATAAAAACTTATAAGTATATATTAATTATTATAAATTAAATAAATAGACTATTAAAAATAAATATTTATTATTATAAATTAATAACTATATTAATCAGCTCGCGGGAATATTATAATTTATATAATTTAATTTTTATAAAATTTATTACAAAATAAAAATCACAGCAGACTATAAATAAAAAATAGTTTTTTAAATAAAATATAGCTTATTTAAATATTTAATTATATTATTTAAATATTTAATTATATTATTTAAACTAATTAATATACCCGCGGGATTTTAAGATTTTATAAATTCTTTATTTATAAAGTATTTGAATAATTTTATAATTATTTATTTTAATAATATTATAATATATTTGTAAGATTTAAAAATATATAAAAAATAAGTTTATAAAGTTATATATATCTTAATTAAGATAAATCTATATATAAAACTAAGTAAGTATTATTTTATATAAATAAAAATTAATTTTCTTAAATTTATTATAAATTATAAAAATATATAAATAAAATTAGAATAGATTATAATAATTTATAAGTAATTAAAATTATAGAATATAAAAAATATATTATAATTTATAAGATTTATAAATTAATATTAATAATTTATTTAAAAATATTTATAAATAATAATTCTACTTATAGATCTTACTAAGAAATTCTATAAGAAAAAAAAAATTTAATATAGGATTTTTTATAACTAATATTTATAAAAGTTTTAAACAGCTGAAGATAGTATTTATAAAAAATATTATAATTATTTATTTTAAAAAGAAAAAGCAAGTATATATTAAAATAGATATATCTAGTTTTATAATTAATAATATATTATTATAAAAAAACACAGATAATTAATAAATTTTAATTATATTTTATTTATAAAAGATAATTACAGTAGAACAAAATTATAGAATTTATAATTAAAAATTATTTATAATAATAGAATTATTCAGAAAATAATATTATTAATTAAAGAAAATAAATCTTATAATAAAGATATTTATTAATTATAAAAATCTTAAATATTTTATAATAAACTTAGAGCTGTTATAAAGATAGATATAATAAATATAATAATTTATAATATTTTAATTTTATTTTATTTATTATCCAGGCGCGCAGAATTCTATAAATATATTTTTATAATATTTAGATTATAAAAAAAAATAATAATTAAAAATTATAAAAAACTAAGTAAATTAATCTTATAATAATTATCTAATCTATTTAAATTATAAAAATTAAAAAATATAAAGACAGAAGCTTTATTTATAAATATTAAATAGATTTTTATTTATAGATATATCTTAAATATATAAAAAATTATAAAACAAATAGTAAATAATATTATTATTATAAAAAAATTATATTATAAGAATTCTTCTACAGAGCCGCTAATTACAGTATTTATAATATTAATAAAAAATTAATAAATATAAAGAATCTATAATAAATTAAGAAATTTTAAAAATTTTAAGCTATAAAAAGAAGAGAAAGTAAATAAGATTTTATAATAAAAAAATTATAAAGATTTTTTATAAAGAGTAGAATAATTATATATTTTAGATAAATATATTCTTAAGTTTTAAATATTTATAAAATTATATAATAATTTTATTATAAGTTACTTTGCAAGTAAGAAAATATTAATACTAATATTATAATAATTCTAATAATTAAAAATAAATAATTTTATAAATAAATATTATCAGATCTATAAAATATATTAAAATATTAAAATAATTTATAAAAAATAATAAGAACTGCTAGAATCTCTATTTATATTTATAAAATTCTAAGAGAAGATAATAATAAATTTTATTACTAATTTATCTGCAAGTATTAGTATTATTAAGAATTTATAAAAGATCTTTAATAATATTTTAATAATAATAGATTAATATAGTAAGATAATTTATTTTATTTTTTTATAAAAAAGTCTTAATAAAAAAAATCTTATAAAAATCTTTATTAAAAAGATTTTTTATTTATATAATATACTTACAAAACTTTTTATAAATTATAATAATATTTTTATAAAAAATTTTTAATTTAATTTTATTTATATATTTATAATAAAAAAAAAGCTAAGCACAGCTTATTATCTACAGATTAATAATTAAATTAAAAAATTAAATAATATTCTTAAGCAGTACTCATAAAATTATATTAATTTTAAATAAAATAATTAAATAGATTTATTATTTATTATAAAGTTTATATATAATAATATCTTATAAATCTTTATAAAAAAATTATTTTTTATATTATTATTATAAAATATCTGTGAGTTATTAAAATAAACTTTTATAAA